>NW_017732042.1:510956-512019 GCF_001890085.2 Hipposideros armiger | reverse complement strand
GTTAATCTTACTATTTATGTGAGAGGCCAGGGAAAGAAGAAATGTTACTGAAATAATACCACATGAATAGTGGGAAAAATCAAATGATGTGCTAAACATGAGGTCAATTTTGCGTTAATATACAATCAGGTTTCCACTTTATCAGGAAAGGAATTGAAATGATAATACAAGGGCAATATTTGTACTTATAGTAGCTTTGTCTCAAAACCTCACACCAACATCACTGAAGAACAAAGTACCTTTAATAGCTGAAGATTGCTTAGGAGGAAAAGAGTGAGTTGGTAGGCTTTACTCACCCTGTCATCTTTTTCCTCAGCACGGTGATTGCCACGAACATTCTCTTGGTTGATGAAATCATGCGAGCCGGTATGTCTTCTCTCAAAGGGTGACTGAGTTCAAAATCAACTCTTCTAGAAGCTGAAATTTAGCACATCTTACATCCAGCTACCATTCTATAGCCCGAGCCATTCTTAATTGTCACACAATAAATGCAGTTTATATTTCTTGGCCTTCACAGTCTCAAGAATATCTTATTAAGGTATAAAGAACAAAGGAAATATTTTTACAGTAAATGGAAATATTTTTCCCTAAGAGTTCTAACTCCCCACACCTTTTATTGTTTATGTGATATTATGATATAAGAAGCAATATATATTTGGTCTTCATCCCCAGTTCCTGGCACAAGTGCTTCTAAAACCTTTGTAATTTCCTGAGTAATAGGGGTGATAGGAACATTTTTTGTTGTAATATTTTTGTCTTAGTTCTCAGTTCTATACATAAGAGATTCTAAGACCTTTGGAATCTGTGTAATTAATAAGAATGCCTTTTTGTATGCTAATGAGTTGACTCTTGATGGGGGCTCCTAGATGGCTTTAGGATGGGGGCTAGAGCTTTCAGCCTCCCTACATCCTTTAACCCCCCCAGGGAAGGGAGAGGGACTGGAGATTGAGTTACTAATCAATCATGCCTATATGATGAAGCCTTCGTAAAAATTCCCAAACTCTGGGGTTCAGAGAGCCTTTAGGTTGGGGAACCATATCCATGTGCCAGGAGGGTGCTGTAC
>NW_017732042.1:502541-507740 GCF_001890085.2 Hipposideros armiger | reverse complement strand
TCTTTCATTTGGGACATATTTCTTTGTTTCCTCATTTTGGCTGCCTCTCTGTGTTTGTTTCTATGTATTAGGTAGATCTGCTATGTCTCCCAGTCTTGGTTGGGTGACCTTATGTAGTAGGTGCCCTGTGGGACCCAGTGGCACAGTCTCTCTGGTCACCTGCACCGGGTGTTCCAGGAGTGTCCCTTGTGTGGGTTGTGTATGTTCTTCTGTTATAATTGAGCCTTGGTTGCTATTGGCACATCAGTAGATGGGATTGACTCTCAGGCTGTTTGGCTGTGGGATTTGACCCTGTCCATAGCTTACAGGCTGCTGTGCAGGGGGCTTACCCCACTGAGTGGGATTCACCCCAGTAGGGTCTGGTGCCTGTCGAGACCACCCTTTGGGTGTGCCACTTGCGGGGCTAACTGGGTGATGTTCTGCTTTGGTTTAAAGCCAACCTCAAAGTATGTTGGTTCTGATGCCTCTTGTGAGGGGCTCCAGTGCACGCCCAGGTCACCCACTGCCTGTGATCAGCTGGGGACTACCTGGTAGGAGCTACAAAGTGATCTGCAGTTGTTTGCTGCCTGTGCTAACCCTGGATGCGTGTGGGAGAGGCCACGCTGAGAATTGAGGACACCTGCCACCGTTACCGAGCCTGGGGTAGCTCTGCAAAAAGCCAGGATGCCCAAAGGCCTGCTGCCACCTGCCACCTCCTTAAGGTTCAGCCACTGATAAAGCCTCGTGTGGTATGCAAGTTGGGTGAAGCAGGGTCTCAGGGAGTTACTAGAGTGGAAAGAGTTGTGGTCACCAGGTTAATGTAAATTCTGATTTGGTTCCAGTGCTGAGCCTGAAGCTACTCAGCAGAAGTCTCAGAGCACACTGAGACCAGTTTTGCCAACCTGGGGTCTGTCGGACTCTGATAGTTTTCCAAGAAAGTGCAATGCAGGCAGGGCTGGCTGCTTGCGGAGAAAGTGCCTCTGGAATTGGAGTTGAGTGGGGTGGGTTCCCAGTGACTCAGCAGGGTGGAGATGTGGAGCTCACCGGGCCAATCAGATTCAGATTTAGCCGTAAGCGTAGGGGGAGGGCTCAACACAAAAAAGATGGCGCCAGCCTGCCGGCTGCACGGGAAGAAGATGCCTCACAGGGAAAATGCTGACTGTCCTTCAGCCCTTTTCTCAAAGCCACACAACTCAGTCTGCCCCCCATATGACTCCAGACATGCCCTGAGTTTCTGTCCCTTCGCGGGAGCCCAAGGTGAGTGCATAGGAGTGAGAGAGTCTGCGCGCGAGCTGTTAAGAGGACACCTGGGTTTCCTGCCACCTTCTATCCCACCCGGATTGTTGGAATCCTCAGTTTTTCACAGCCAGATTTGTGGAGGCTCCTTTTTCTGGCACGAGAACTCTGGACGAGGGAGGCCAGTGTGGGGCTGGGGCCTCTTGCTCCCCTGGGGAGGAACCTCCACAGCCGAGATATTCCTTCCAGTTCTAAACCGCCACACGGAGGTTTGGGGTTAGCCAGTTCCGCGTCTCAGCCCCTCCTACCAGTCTCGACCTGGCTTCTTCATATCCTTAGTTATAAAACTTCTTCTGTTCAACCAGACTTTAGATGTTCTCCAGGTTGATCTATAATTTCAATTTGGTCATGGAAGGAAGCAGCTACAGTGTTTATGCCACCACCTTGAATCTCCCTGTATTTTCTTATATTTTATGAGTTTTAAAATTTTATCACATTTAGGCCTTTAGTTCATCTGGAATTCAATTTTTTATATGGTATGTGTTGTGGATCTAATTTTTTTTGCATACTGCTAACTAAGTGTTCTCATACTTGCTAATTTGTGATACCACTTCTATCTCATACCAAATTCTATTGCATTCCATTGGATTGATCACATTTCTTTTAAAATTTAGGTTTGTTTCTGGTTTAAATATTTTGTTCCATTGGTCTGGTAGTTGGTTATTACATCAATACCACATTGTTTTAATTCTTAAAGCTTTATAAAAAGTCTTAGTATGTGGTAGGGCGATTCCTCCGATCCCTTTTTTATTTTCTTCAAAACTGTTTTGGCTGTTCCTGGATCTCATTTTTTCTATCTTCCATATGCATATTAGGATTAGCTTGTTGAGTTATATTTTTTATTAGAATTGCAATGATTTTTTAGATTATCTCACATGGAAATGTCTATATATAAAAATATACATATGTACATATATATCTCATTCAAATATTTGGTTGCCAGAAAAGTCATGACGCATTTTTCTATGTTTTTCGTTGCAAAAATGCATCATGACTTTTCCGACAACCCAATACTTTGTCATTTTATTTATGTCTTACTAATACCTCAGTTTCTTTTTATTAGTAAATGTTTTGTTTTCAGTAAAGCTTTAAACACCTCCTATAAAAATGCATTACATTTTTGGTTAGATTTATTCCTATGTGTCTTGATTTAGAAGCTATTATGAATAGGACCTTTTATAAAATTGGTATTTTAAAATTATTTATTGCTGTAGTATAGGGCCTCTGGAGTTTTATATATTGTCTTTTGTATTCCATAACCTTGTTGAACTCTCTTACAGTGCAATAGTTAGTCTGTGGGTTATTTTGGAATATCTGGATTGATAATAACAGTTTTTTTTTCTAGTCCTTTTATTACTCTTACCATTTTCCTGTTTTATTGATCTGGCTAACACCTTTTGTATAATATTGAATAGAAGCAATTATGGCAGTTACCTTTATTCTGTTCTTGCCTTTAAAGGGGATGTTTCTAGTGTTTTTTGTTTTGTTTTTTTTCTGTGAAATGTTGGCAGGTAGCTAGCTAGCTATTATACATAAGGTTAAGTCTGTTCTTTTCTATTTCTGTTTTGCTAAGAGGTTTTAAAAAAGTTATGATTGTTGAATTTTATCAAATGCTTTTTTGCATATGAGACTTTTTCTTTAATCTGTTAATATGGTGACCTACATCAGTAGATTCCTAATGCTAAATTTTTCTTAGCTTCCTGAGATAAACCCTACTTAATTGTGATTATTTGATTTTGAGATGCAGATTTTTCTCACTTTCACATTTCTATAATTAGAATGTGTTTTATAAGTCAGTGGCCCCTTCTGATTGCTTTTGCTTGGATTTGGTCACCTGTAATTTCTTAGTATTTTAGCCTACAACCATTTAAGGACCGCTTAAGGAAGGGCTATGAATCTTGATTGTTGAAGAAAATTTCAACATCAAAGCTTTCAGAATGTGTGTCAGTGGCTTAGAGGAAAATACCAGAGAGAATGGTGGAGACTCTTTTATGAAATGTTACTTTTTGATGGCAAGAATGAATATCAAAGACTCTGAGTTGAAAAGTGATTTAGAAGAGTTGAACTCTATGAAGATCTTTATTTATTTTGCTTGTTTTCTTTGTTATGAATGCATAAGAATGATAGATGATAAAAATCTGTGTAAATAAGTCTTAAAAGCTTATTCAGTAAGTATAAAATAAAATGTATGAATGATAAGAAAGCATTATATTATGATTGAAGTGACGGTATTTTTTTTCTTAGTATATAAAATAATGGTGTATCTTAAAATTAGTGACATTTTTGATTCATTGAAATATTGTATTAAGTTTTTATACATTGCTGGACTTAATGCTAATATTTATTCAGTTTTTTGCATGTGTTTATAAGTGGGATTGGTCTATAATTTTACTTGTTCTACTATCCTTGTGTAATTTTGGTATCAGTGACATACTGGCCTCATAAAATGAGTTGGGGAGTCATTCCTCTTTTTCTGTTCTTTGGAACAGTTTGAGTCAGTAAGATGGAGGGTTATCTCTTGCTTGACAGCTTGGTCTTGGCCTAGTAGTTTTTTAGATGAGAGGGATAGGTTTTTGACTACTGGTTCAATTTTCTTCATTGCTTTAGGCCTTGAGTTTTCTATTTACTTTTGAGTATGTTTTGATAATTTATGTTTTTATAGAAGCCCTCTATGAAATGGTGCTTTTCCCCTTAGAGTCAAAGTTTTATATTACTCTAGTGAGACTGACTTTTTGGTGTGGTGGGGTTGGTGGGGTGTGGGGATGAGAGAGGATAATATTTGTTTAGTATATCTTTCCCATCCTTTTATTTTTGTTTTTAGGTTTTAATTATGTCTCTAAAAACAGCCTATAGCTAGATTTTTATTATTTTTAAAAATCCAGTCTAACATCTTTTAACTGGTAAGTTTAGTTAATTTTTTTATGATTACTAATATATTGAATTTATTTCTATCATATAATTTTGATACTTTCTGTCTACCCCTCTTTTTTATGCTTTTTCTCCTTTTACTACCTTCTACTGGATTGATGCAATTTAAAAATTTAGTTTATTACTCCTCTTTTCCCTCTGCTATTTTGGAGATGATATATCTTGTTATTTCTTTAGCAATTTTAACTTATATACTTATTGTAGTTAATTACTCTCTGTTCCTCCCTACCAATACAAAATCCTTAAAAAAATTTAAATATAATCATGACCTCTTGTTTTACATGTTTTCTTCAATATTTTAGTTCCATTTTGTTTTTTACATCCCTAAATTTGTTATAATTATTATTGTTTTATACATCTAGTTTATGTTTATATTTCCTATATATTTACCCATTTTTTTGTTCACCATTTTTTCTTGCAGTTTTCTTCTTCCAGATAGATTAACTTTCTTTTTTTCTCATGCATGTCTTTAGTCATTTAAGTGTGAATCTGGTAGTAATATTCTCAGCTTTGCTTCCCTCAAAGGTCTTGATTGCTCCACACTGAGTGGTCATTTAGCTGGGTGGAGAATTCTAAGTTAACTGTTTTTTTCTCTCAGCACTTTGGAAATATTATTCTATTGTTTTCTGCTATTGTATATGCTTTGTAATTTTGACAGTAGTGTTGCCAAATTCCCCTCCATGAGGGTTATACCAGTTTGCACTCCCATCAGCAATTTATAGAGCATGGGACCCATTTTTACCTTTAAAAAAAAACCCCAGAACCTCAGGTAGTATAAAATTATTCATCTGCACCTAAGCATGGTGCAGACTTTGGGCTTCAATTTCTTGTAGGAACCATGAGTAGAGCCAGTTTCCTTATTGCTTCACTTGGCAGGTTTATCTAGCAGCATGGAGAGGCAGGCGACCTTTCCAAGGCTCTTGTTTCTTTTAGGCCTGTGTCAACTCCTTCCTTCAAGCATGGCCCTGTGTCTGTGTGAGCATTAAAAGCTTGACA
>NW_017732042.1:501027-501896 GCF_001890085.2 Hipposideros armiger | reverse complement strand
TCTCCTAAGAGTTTGTTTCTTACCTGTCTTTTTTCACAGTCCTTTCCATAACAATAACTTTTTCTTTGAGATCATTTTATTGGTGCCATCACTATTGTTTTATGTTTTGATCTTGTCTGATAGTCATACATTACTACCCTCTCAGCCTCCCACAATACCACTTATAATCCTGGGGCTTTAGCTCTTGAACATAATTCAGTTTAATATCTCTAAGTATTAAGGCCTTGTAACAATCCATTCACTCTTCCTTTACAGCTGCCTGTATAATTGTCAAAGGGATCTAGGGGGAACAAGGATACAGTCATTAAGGACATCCTAGTGACTGTAAATAGTCTTGCTTTCCTTATCCCATCCTAGATTGAGGTCTTTAAGCTTATCAGCGTGGAAATCAAATGCCTCATGAATTAGATGTAATCTTCAGTCATACTTTTTCTGGCCAGAGGTCTAGGCTACATAGGAAAGGGACAGAGATGGGAGACTGGAAGACCAGTGTTTTAGTGTTTAGAAGATCGGTGACTTAGTGAAAAACAAACATGTGCTGCTAAGCTATTTATAAAGGTTGCCTTGCAACATAGAGTTGACTGGAGATTCTTGACTACATTGCTCTTTCATTTTTTCATAAATATTAGCCTTTCTTTCAAAAGGAGACTTGAGAACCTGAGCTGGAGCCTATGCTGAGGGCCATATGTTTGAGGAAGAGAGAGAGAAGGGAAATACCAGGGTGCTGATATTTCCCCAAAGCCCGCAGATGGTGAGGATGGTTTTCCCATGACCTGACTTGGCATCTTCTCCATGCTCAGCAGTCTGTCTCCTTGACACTACAGAACCAAGCTGATGACAGCCACAATGAGCAATGACCACAGTCTCCT
>NW_017732042.1:492906-495720 GCF_001890085.2 Hipposideros armiger | reverse complement strand
TTTTCCTTTTCACAAATTACCCTGCCTCCTGCCATATTCTGTATCCTCTGCTTTATTTTTTTTCAGACCACTCATCACCACCTATGATTTAAAAACTAAAGCGTTGATTTGTTAACTGTTCATCTCCCCTACCCTAACATGGAAGACGATCTCTGCCCCCCGCTGAATCCTCAGTGCCCAGAATGGTCCTTGGCACATGGTAGGGGCTCCAGGAGCTTTTGTTGAGTGAAGGCTGGTTAATGCTGACCTTGGGACGCTTTCTCTGACCAGTTTTCCCTTGTTGAGCCCAGGAGGTGGGGTGAACTCTGGGGTGGGATAGGGTGGGTTTCAGCTTGGGATGCTGCTCTGAGGTCCTGTCTTGACTGACCCCTACTCTCTCCTCTCCTAGCCCCAGGTCATCTGCTCACATCGTTAAAGATAGTTACAGTCCGTTTACAAAACATCTTCATATACATTGTCTCCTTCTTAATTTTCACAATGATCATACTTAACTCGGGAGGCAGAGCCCACCTTATTCTAACTCTAGCAGAGTTGACTGCAGGTAAAAACTGCTTTGTGACTCGGGGAGGTAGTGAGACCTCTGATGACCTTGGATACCAGGCCACTGCTTGGTGGGAGAGTGTTGGTAGGTTTTCAAGCCCTGGTGGTTGAATTAATGGACTTTATGATCCTTTCAAGTCCACAGTTTATGATACTCTAATCCTTATCTTCCCCAATCGAATCCTAAGACTCAGAGGTGTTAAAAGACTTGCTCAAGGTGGCGATCTGGGGAACGGAGGCATTTGGATGAGAAAGGCATACAATACCCTACAGCAAGGTCCGCAAAGGCCCACAGGCCCATCTGCTTTGCACAGAGTGGCTTGCCCTTGCACGCTTCTTCCTTTCCCTCTTGCTGGTACAGGGCAGAGAATGCAGGGTGCGAGCTACCTTGGGGCTGGTCCAGGTGCTGCCTCCTGCGCTGGCCGTGGAGGAGACAGGGCTGACGGGCTATCCCCTCCAGCTCAGGCTGCACCCCTTGGCCTAGAGCCTGCTCAGGGCCAGCCCCCACATCATTTCTCTCTAGCTCTACATTTTGGTGCAGGCTATTAAGGGCCACTGTCTGCACACCTCTCATTAATTAAAACTGCTACAAACCATCTGTTTGAGAGGAAGCCTCAGAGAGGGGCTGCCTGCACAAGGCAGCTTTATTTCATACCTCTCAACTTGAACTGAAAACTTATTTTCAGAACAAAACCGAGGCCCGTGAACACTTTTTTGCTGCTAGTGGCAGTGATGGCGGAGGGGGTGAGCCTCGTGAGCCCGCAGGTGACAGAGGCTCTGGAGTCAGGGATGGTGGTACTGGGTAGAAGATTGCTTTAGCCAGCTTTTCAGAGAGAGAGAAGTGAAGACACAGAGTCTACTATGCACTGGAGGAGAGAGGAGCAAAGACAGAAGCTGGCAGCTAGAGGGACAAGTGCAGAGACGCAGGGGTGGTCCAGCACAGAGGAATATGCTTTGGGCCTGGGGAGAACCAGGAGGTCCAAGTTATCTCCTAACCCTACCCTGACTGGGTGTGGGCCGGGGCCACTCCTCAAAATCAGTTATTCCCCTCCCTGGGATACTGGAGTCGGGCCCTCCCTGCTTTCTGCAATGGAATGGTTTAGAGATGGGGATACATTCGAGGATCCAGGAACCCTACAGGAAGTGGGGCAGGNTTTTGTATTAAGCATTATCTACTTTCTGGGATTTTGTTTTAAATGCAAGTGTGCAGAAAAGAGTTAACATAGCAGGCTTGACTCCTGTCCGTTGAAAGGCCTTCTTACAAGGTTGGTCCTTGGCATCTGGTAACTTGGATTTCGAGAGTATTCCACTACCCTAACTGAGCAAAGTGGCTCACTGTGTCTAAGCTGTCAATAATATGGTTTATGCTGAATATGTGCTTTCCTTTTGGGAGTCTGGAATTGGGGTACATGGCAGGCATAGGGTGCCTAAGTGACCAGTCTCCCAATAAAAACCCTGGGCACTGAGTCTTCCCTGGTTGGCACCATGTCACACATGTTGTCACTGTGTTTCTGGGGGAATTATGAGCATCCTGTCTGACTGCATTGAGAGCGGGCCCTTGCAAACTTGTACTTGGTTTCCTGTGGACTTAATCCCATGCGCCTTTCCCATTGCTGATTTTGCTTTGTATCTTCTCTCTAGTAAATTACCGCCGTGAGTATGACTACATGCTGGGTCCTTTGAGACTTCCAGTAAATCACTGAACCTGGGGGTGGTGTTCAGGACCTCCAATACAACAATATTCCTGACATCACAAGAAAACTACAGAACAATATCTAAGCAGAAATCCTCAATAAAATAATAGCAAGCCAAATCCAACAGCATATGAAAGATTATACACTGTGACCAAGTAGGAATTTATTTCAGGAATGAAAGTTTGTTTTGACATCCAAAAATCAATTAATGTAATATACCATACTGATATAAGAAAGGACAAAACCCACACAATCATCTCAATAGACACACAAAATATCATTTACAAAATTCACAATACAGCTCAATAAACCTAGAGTATAAGGAAGCGTTCCTAACCTGATAAAAGGCACCTACAGAAAACCCACAGGAAACATCAGGCTTAATGGTGAAAGCCTGAATGCTTTCCACTAAAGATCAGGAACAAAGCAAGTTCAGCATAGTACTAGCGGTTTTAGATGGTGCAGTCAGAGGAGAGAAGGAAATGAAAGGTATCCAGATTGGAAAGGAAGAAGTAAAACTATTTACAAACAACATTATTGGTGTTCAGAAAATTCTAAGGAATTAATCAACACAAGTTTT
>NW_017732042.1:487673-490739 GCF_001890085.2 Hipposideros armiger | reverse complement strand
TTATTGGGGTGACAATGGTTAGTAAAGTTATATAGGTTTCAGGTGTAATGCATCATCTATATATCACATTGTGTGTTCACCACCCAGAGTCAGTCCTTCTCGCATCACCATATATTTGACCCCCTTTACCCTCTGGTAACCACTAAACTATTATCTGTGTCTATGAATTTCAACTTCTTTTTTAAGAAATTAGGCCTTTGTTTCTGAAATATGTATTAAAGTGTATTTGCTTTGACCTTATCATTTGGTTTTTAATTTGTTTATAATTTTTTCATGTAAAATAAGCAATTTTATGTAGTTTAATTTATCCATTGTTTTTATGGTTTCTGTTTCGTGTCTGACTTAGAAAGTGTTTTGCCCACTTTAAGATTATTATTTTTTTTAGTACTTGTATGGTTTCATTGTTTATGTTTAAATCTGAGATCCAGCTGGAATTTATTTTGGCGTGTGGAATGAGGTAAAGATCTAACTTAAAAATTTCCCCAGATGGCTATTTCTCAAATACGAAGAAACAGAAGTCCTTTGTATTTGAAATCAAACCTAAACAAATGAGAGGCTGTGATTTGCTTGGGTTCTCACAGATCCTAGAACCTACAATAATCCTAGGCCGTTTTGAGCACTGAGAGGCTGTCGTAATGGAACGTGTCCACAACATCGTCCTCCAGGACTGAGCGAAGGGACAGGAACTTGCTACGGGAATTTTCCTGGCAAATGATGACTCTGTGATTAAACACCCGTAGAACCTAATGACAGTTAACACGTAACTGAGCACTTGCCACAGGCCAGGAAGTGTTTTAAGCGCCTTACAGGTACTTTCTCACTCACTCAGTTCTCACAGCAGCAATAGGAACTATTATTGTTCCCATGTTCCAGGCTGAGGTGTTGAGAGGAGAAGTGACTTGCCCAGGCTCTCACTGCAGAGGGGTGTCCCTGACAGGCTCTGCTGCCTCTCATAGGATGTGAGCAATGATAGCACTCTAGCCACCCAGCCCAGACCTTCCCAGCCGAGCGTGGTCGTGGTCGGGTGAGCTGCTGAGGCCCGTCCTCCGGAAGGTGCATATCGGAATCTCCTGGGAGCAGGGAGGCGTGAGCGCATGAGAAAGCAAATTCAGTGTTAGGATCTTTGGAAATGAATCTTCTCTTGGGAAAGAAAAAGTTTGTTTTGGCAAACAAACAACCTTGTGTAGTTTTCATAATACCACAGAAAGGGTATAAGATTTTCATGGGCACATATTTAAAAGTATGTATTAAGGAACATTGGTCCAGACGAACTTGAAGATGAGAAACTAAGGTCTAGAGAGGTGCCCAAGGCCTCAGGGTGGTGGTTGGGGAGCGTGACAGCTTTGGAGTCAAGGAGGTGAGAGGTTCCACATCATGTCCTCCTAACTGCGTGGCTTTGGGCCAGTCCCGTGGCCCCTCTCAGGCGTGTCCCCTCCTGGAAGATGGGAGGAAGACCACACACCCTCAGGTTGGCAGGGGCGAGGAGTACATGAGGTTTGTTTTGTTTTTTAATTGAAGGTTATTGGGGTGACAATGGTTAGTAAAGTNTGCTCATTTTAAAGAGGCCCAGACAGGAAGTGCCAGGCCTGAGGTCACCAGCCCGCTGTAGGAGAACCCAGCCTGGAACCCAGCTCTCCCGACTCCCACGCTTCCCTCTTGTTCTGGGCAGGGATCAAGGACAGAAGGACCTGAGCCACTTAGAATGGGTTTCACATCAAGTCGTGCCAGCCTCTCTCTACCTAATCTCCCCAAATCAATTTGCAAAACTTCCATTAATACTGTCAGGAAATCTGCAAGCTGTTTAAAGCCAGGGCACTGCAGTAACTGCCTGCATAATGGCTACCTGGGGGAAGACAGACATTAACAGCATAATTAAAGATTAGCGTGGTCTTGGGCAGTTCAACAAAATTTACTTTTCTCAGCAGCCGGTGGTAGAAGAACTTCAAGCGGTAGAAGAGCCTCACACTCACTCAGGGCTGGACCTGGTGGCTTCGCACCTCTCTTATTAACACTGTGCTTGCCCCCCCCCCCCTAGGAGGCTGGGGTCTTGTGGGACAACGGGCTACTTGTTTGCCTGGTAGAACGAGACTGATCCAAAGTAATACTGCAGAGCGGGGCTCCTCAGACTCCAGTGGGCAGGCACATCACCTGGGCGTCCTGTGCATTCAGGTTCCGATCCAGGAAGGCTGAGGGGGGCGGCCTGAGACTCCTAGCAGTTTTCTGACAAACTCCCAGGTGGTAACCATGTTGCTGGTTCTCAGAACACAGAGTGAGTAGCGAAGCTGTAGAGGTAAGTCTGGAGATGAGGACAGAAGCTGTGCCTCAAGCACTAAGAGCACAGGAAGAAGAGGCCAGCCACATGTCATCTCAGTAGTGTTTCCAAGCCAGCCCCGATAGTGGGTTCTGTCTTACGTGGCACAGGGATTAAGACAGACGGCTCTGAAATTCCAGCTGCCCCCGTTCAGAATGCTGGCTCCAGCATTCAGTGCCCTGAAAATGAAGATGATAATAGTACCTGTTTTATAGAGTCATTGTAATGACTAAATGCGGTCATTCATTTACAGCGTTAGCACTGAGGCTGTAAAGTGCCCTGTGTCAGTGTGAGATTTCTTTCAATTCTCAAGACAGTTTGCACAGAAAACAAATATTCAGAAGATACTTTGGTTTTTGAAAGGAATATTCAATTTATTAAAGTTGTACATTTTATGAAAACCTAGTTTCTCCTTAAGTTTTAAGATTTAGCTCTAATTTATTTATAAGCCTACCAAAATTTAGCAGTCTTTTAAAGGGACTTTTTCCATGATGTTTGTTCCATTTACAAAGTTAATAAAACACCTTCAAATATTTAAAATGTCGTTTGATAAATTTAATATACAAGGTCAGGCAATTAAGTTCACAAACTCATCCTAGAAAAAGTGCTACATACCTCATTGCTGAATATCACTACAGTCACCTTTGAAGTACTCCCCTTATGAAGCTATGCACCGATGCCAGCTCCTAGTCCACCCTTCAAAGCAATTTTGGAATTCTTTTTCTGGAATGGCCACCAGAGCTGTCATCATATTA
>NW_017732042.1:482665-485633 GCF_001890085.2 Hipposideros armiger | reverse complement strand
GGTCGTAAAAAGAGCACAGGCTTTAGAGTCAAGACAAACCTGAACTTGAATTCCAACTCTACCATTGACTGGCTGTGGAGATCTAGGCAAGCCATTTCACCCCTCTGGGCCTCTATTTCCTCATCTGCAGAATGGGTATGATAAGATAATCCGTGCTTCACAGGGATGGCATGAGATTAAATGAAATGATGGGTGCAATAACACTTTGCAAACTGTGAAGCCCTATATACGTGTTTACTATAAGGACCATTGTAGTATTAGAATGCCAATCTTAAAGTGACATTTTCCCTCATGTCACGTGCCTGGTGAATTTATGAGGGGGAGCCCAACTGCCCCATCCACTGTGAAATCTTCCGTAGCCAGAGTGGAGGCTTCCCTTGTCCTCGCTTCCTCAGAGCCCAGAACTTTCCCCTGTCAGAGTTTGTGGAATGTTGTAATCTAGTGTCCCCTCTACTTGGTGCATCCTGGACTGTGTCTTTCTCTTTTCTGTCTGCCTGACATACAGCAGAACCTGCCTCATCGGGGACTAGTAGAGTGAGAGAATGATTAACTCACTAAGGGCATAGTAGAGCGAGCTGCACTGGGTCCTCCCAAGAATTTCATTTCCAGCTGTATTCCTCGCTGAGCCTCTTCCTGGACCCCGCCCGCCCTCCCACTGCCTCCCCTGGACTTCTCCCTCGCTCCTCATTTCACGCATGGAACTGGATGCCAAGCCTCTGTTCCCTGCCTGCAGGATGAAATGCAGTGATGAGAAATGTGTTTTGTTATTGTTTTAGGAAGCCAAGCAGGGCGGGGGCGAGGGAGGAAGAAATTGAATCAGAGGCAACGATTAATCTTGTGCTAAAGGGACTACAAGGATTCCCGGAAGCCATGCTCTTTGCACACCCCTCCCCAGTGCCGGCCCCTCCTTCATTGGGGAGGTAATTAGGCGGACAGCTGCAGCCCACATGTGCCTGCCCTTGTAGTGAGTGAGGGGATAGTGTTCTCTGGGCTTGGAGGGAATCCTGGTTCTGCTCAGGGACCTCTCGTCATTGTAGGTGAAGTAACCTCTCGTCACATCACCTTCCCTGCCATCACAGCCTTCTTAGGCATTGAGGGGTCACGGAGAGATGCAGTAGGAAGAAGACAGGGTGGCCTGGTTCTGCCGTTGTCGCAGAGTGTGCCACCTTGAGCCTCTCTGAAAATAGGAATAAGGACCGAAATCCATGCCTCATATGGGCTGTATAGGTCCCATGACCTAGCCCAGGGGCCAGCAAGCTGCGACTCCGAACCACATGCGGCTCTTTGGGGACGTACATGGGGCTCTGAAGTAAAATTGAACATGAAAATAAAACTCATAGTTTCATTTATAAAATTTTTAAAGGGTGTTATTCACATAATGGTGATTTCGTTTGTTTTATGGCTCTTGAGTAATTTTTAAATTGTTGTGAGGGACAGGATTGGCACTTCCATCTCAAAAGTTTGCGGCCCGCTGGACTAGCCCATGACTTCGTAGGCTCCAAACCCCATTTTTCCCTTGTGCTCAGAGAGGCTCTGCCTTTGGGGCTGATTCCCACTGACAGGTACATATAAGAAGCAGACACCTACAAGCCAGGATGCTACACTCTGGTTTACACAGAGAAATATAGCTGCCAGGACAACAGAATGCCCACCTTAGCAAGGCTGATGCAGCAGAGACCCTGGTCCCATGTGGGCTGTGCCCCTCACCGGCTGTGTGACTCTTCAAGGTGGAGCTCGGCTTCCTGTTCTGTAAAATAGGAAGATTAATAGCATCACCTGACAGAGTTGTGTGAGGAATAATGAACTATTGTATGTTGAATGCTTAGCTCTGTTTAGCATTTAGAAAACATCACAAAACGTTAACTGTTGCTGTTATGAGTTGTTCTTAATTAAGCAGAGCTTTCACCCATCACTTGAGTTGATTTTCTAAGAAACGAGGAATGGATGGTCTGTACACTTAGCCAAAATGTTCTCTCCCAGGGAGAGAGCTGGGGAGGGCACTGTCAAGGCTTGCTTCTGGGAGAGCCATTTTTCTCTTGTTTCCACTGCTGACCAACCCTCTGTAGGCATCGGACATAATGCAATGACTGGTTTCTGCTCACTCAGTTATAGTTGCGTTCTCATCTCGCCTCCCTGAGATTCCCCCTTAAAGGAAGATAATGGGTGACTTGGCTATTTCCAAACCCCTCACTCACATGATCAGAGCCGTTCTCTAGGTTGGGTCACACTGGTGATGACACCAATTATAATAATGGTATATGGATGGTAACACTTGCTGAGCACTTACTACACACCAGGTCCGAGGGGCTTTATATTTTTACACAACGACCTCTGAGATAGGATCCATTATTATCCTCATTTTACAGATGGGGAAACTGAGGCCCAGAGAGGTTAAGTAACTTTGCCCAAGATCCCACATGGGGTTAATTATCCCCTGGTGTGATATTTACTGTATAATAATAATATCCTTGTAAATAAGTCATTTTGCACACGTGGGAAGGTATCTGTAGGATGAGTTCCCAGAAGTGGAAGTGCCGGGTCAAGTTTTGCCACATTGCCCTGCGTACACATACATGTTGTCAATTCATAGTCCCACCAGCAAAGTGTGAAACTTCCTGTTTTTCCAGGAGAGTATTAGTGAACTTTAAAATTAAATTTTTCCCCCAGCTTTACTGAAGTATATAATTGACCTTTTTTTTCAATGATTGATGAAAACTATACAACGAAGATATGCTGCTCAGGATCTTATATGTCTGAGAGCTATTTTTGTTTCCTTTTCTGGGATTGTTTGATCATAATTTACCCATTTTTTAAATTGGTCTTTGGTGTTGTCTTATCAATTTCAAGTTCCTTTTTTTTTTTTAAATTGAAGTTTATTGGGGTGACAATGGTTAGTAAAGTTATATAGGTTTCAGGTGTAATGCATCATCTATATATCACATTGTGTGTTCACCACCCAGAGTCAGTC
>NW_017732042.1:479037-481225 GCF_001890085.2 Hipposideros armiger | reverse complement strand
TGTTTTTTAATTGAAGGTTATTGGGGTGACAATGGTTAGTAAAGTCACATAGGTTTCAGGTTTACAGTTCTGTAATGCATCATCTATACATCACATTGTGTGCTCACCAGCCAGAGTCAGCTCTCCTTCCATCACCATGTATTTGATCCCTTTTCCCCTCATCTACCACCCAAGATTTTATAAATAAAGTGACGGGCCCAGCTTGCCATGCACTGTGCGCTGTTACTGTTAATGTTTATTCGGGGCAGAGCGGATCCTTCAGCCTGTCTCAGGATTCGTTGTTGGGTGCTCTGTCTGACCTTGGCTGAACAGGCGTGGCTGAGGGAACCTTGAGGGACCTGCCACCTGATTTTCTTCTCTGTTTCCTGCCCTTGCTCTGTCTGACCCCTCCCCACTGTAGCACCCCTGCCCCTAGAGTGAAGATGGGGGTACCTCCTCCTCCACAGGGGTGGAAGGAAGCGGGGACACTGTGCAGACAAGGAGATGGGGTGGAGGGAGACGGGGAACCTGCCTGGAAGCTGCAGCTCCTGTTTGGAAATACAGATTGCAGCAAATTTGTCATCTCCGGAGAGAAATTACGTTTGGCAATTTCAATGTTTTTCGCGCTTTGATGCTCCCATCTGTTTAACGGGAGGGGAGAGGGCGCGGAGGCACTCAATCGGGGGCCCCCGTGAGTGGGAATGAAGGCTGAAAAGTGAGCAGGAAAAACAACCAAGGAGCTGTGGTGCCTGTGATGTTTTGAAAAAGATTCCCCTTCCAATCCCGGTGGGGCAGGTCTGTGCTCTGGGGCTGACACCTGCTGTGTGGGCCGTCCTCCAGCCCTGGTTTTGGCTGGATGGTGGCCTGGGCACACCACTGCAGTGTTTCCAGAAACATCACTGGACTCAGACGGGGGGCCAGCTGGCAGAAGTCTGGGCCTGTCATGTTCCCTGGCTGGTGGCCTTGCCCACGGGTGGTGGCTTCGGCCAGATGTTATAGTAAAACAATTCATCAGGCTATAGAGGCTTCAAGCCCAGTGGTTAACCTTCCCTCATTTGGTAGATAAGAGTAGCTAAGAAACATTTTAATAATAGCACTTCGTGCCTGCCACTGCTTTGAGGCCTTGAGTCTGTCAACTCATTTAATCCTCGTAGAAATTCCATCAGGAGGGGGTACTGTTATTTTTCCCATTTTATAGGTGGGAAACCTGAGACACAGAGAGGTTAAGTGATGGGTCCAGGGTCACACAGGAAGTTGGTGGCAGGAACTCAAGTCTCTTGACTCCCTAGTCCTGGATTTGTTCCCAAGTGTCATCTGTGAAGTCAGTCTAACGCTGACCCTGCAATACCAGGGTGTTCTAAATCAAGGACTGTTGGGGTCCACCTGGTTCATTGTGGGGGCTTTCTGGAGCAGGAGAGATTTCTGGAGCAGTTAAAAAGACCTCAGAGGTTTAGCCATGTTGGTGTGCTGGGTGCCCCAGGCGTGTGACCGTGCATAGACATAGGCTGGGCTGGCGTGGGATGATCAGGCAAAGGGGACTTTGGGCAGCTTAGCAGTCTGGGAGGCTCGTCGGAGGAAGACAGGGAAGGACGTGAGTGGGCAGATCATTAGCCCCTGGGTTCATTCATTCATTCATTCAGTCACCAAACATTTCTGAAGCCTCCTCTTCTTGGCAGGCCCTGTGCTGGATTATGGGGATACAGAAACGAACAAGACCCACTCCTCGCCCTGAAGTTGCTTGTGGACTCTGCAAGACAGACTTGTAATACAGTCAATTATAGTATTACGTGATAAGGACTTTGCTAGTTAGAGGCACCAGGGGACCTGGGAGCTCAGAGGAGGGGTATCCAGCCCAGACTGGGGTGGAAGGATGGTTAGGGAAAGCGTCATAGAACTGACTTCTGAGCTGAGATATGAGGAGCAGCAGTTCCACCAGAGGTTGACATGTTGGCACCACAGAATCCCCTGGGGAGCTTTTAAAACATGCTGGTGCCCAGGTCCTGCCCAGACTCATTGAATGAGAAGCTCCCCTGGTTATTCTAATGTGCAGCCAACAGCAAGGACCACTGAATGACAGGAAGAAAGGAGGAGCTGGTGGGGAAGGGGATAGCAGTGTGAGATAAGGACGGCTTGAAGGTGAGATGGTGGTGTGTTCAGGGGGCTGCAAGCCAGATGGCAGGGGCTGGGACGCAGTGGGTTCTGGGTACAT
>NW_017732042.1:471043-475747 GCF_001890085.2 Hipposideros armiger | reverse complement strand
TATATCTTTTGATTCTCTTGTTATCGAAAATCTGTTGCTAGGAATCTGTCTTGAATAAACAATGATAAAGGTAGAAAATTCTGTGTAGAGATGTTCACAACAATGTTATTTGTATTTGTAAATATTAGAGTATTCTCTATTTCTGGCAATAGAGGAATAGTTAAATAAAATATGATAAATTCACTCAGAAGCAAAACAGATATACAATAGGACTTCAATTCTCTCTCTAAAAAATAATGCCAGGCCGGCCGAGTGGCGCATTGGTTAGGAGTTTGCTTGGGACGCCAGCTCTGAGCAGTAGGGCCCCGGTTCGGATCCCACATGAGGGCCATTGACGCTGCGCCCTCTACAGCTAAGATGGTGAACAACAGCTCAACGTGGAGCTGGGCTGCGGTGAGTCGCTGTTGGCGGCATAGGCTGCAGTGGGGCTGGCCGGCAGCGGGCATGAGCTTTCGTAAGCTGCCGTGAGCTGCCGTGAGTGGCCAAGCGACTGCCTCACCCGGGAAGAGCGCAATGATAAATACCAACATGGGCCAGTGAAGCGATGTCTTCCACAACCAGACTGAAGAACAAAAAGGACAGCAACTTGTCTGTTCCCCTCCCCCAATTCCCCCATAAAGTCTTAAAAAAAAAAGTGCCCCAAAATTTATGTTTAGAAAAGAGGAAGAAAACACATCAAAATGCAAAATGTTATCATGAAAAGAAAATTTTTTTATAAGTCAAAAAAGAAAAAAAAGGATCATAATTTTAGCCTCACAGGGTTTGTGGGTTGAGACTGTGTATGAGAAATGATCAGTACACAGTCAGTACAAGCTCGGCAAATGCTCCCTCTCGTTTCTTTTTTCTGCTCTGGCTTTCCTCAAACATTGGTCCCTGGCATAAAATAGCTCTGGGTTTTTACAGCCGTGCCATCTGAAAAGCGATCTCAGATGGCTCAGAGCGGCCCCTGTCCCTTCTCCCTTCTCGGGGCAGGGCTGTGGGCGCCTTCTAAGGCCCTGATGCTGCTCAGCCCAAGCCTGCTCTCTTTCTCCCACCTGGAGCACCTTGTCCTCGAGGTCCCAGCCACGCTTCCTGGTCCGGAGGATGTGTGAGGTGTGGCTTTCTGGGTGAAGGGTGATGGGGAGTTATGGAGGGCACTGCCGAGGAGAAGGCTATCGGCAGTTTAGGAAGGAGTTTAGAGGATGCTTGTTGCTAGGTGACCAGCAGGGGCCAGTCAGGACAGGTGAGCAGGATGCCATGTGAAGCCGGGTCCCTTTTACAGTTAGCTTCTTAGTGAATTCCTGCCACCTCTCGGCTCCTGTTCGCCTGCTCCCCGTCTCCCTCTTCTCTGTCTGCCCTGATCGAGAGCCATCACAAGCAAATGTGTGCAGGGTTGGGACAAAGTCCCAGGCTGTTGGCTTGAGGTTTTTATTTCTTCCCCTTGATTAGTATTTGCAGCATGCGTGTACATGTTTGAGTGGGCATGTTTGTGCATTGGGGTGTGTATGCATGTGTGCACACACGCGTGTGTGTATGTGTGAATATAAGAAGGTAGCTCACAGGGGCGGCGTGGCTACTGCTCCCCCACAGTGCACGCTCCCATGTGCCAGGTACGGGCCGTATTCTTTTACCTACCTCATTTCCATCATCTTCCTGAATCTGCACAGCCACCCTCTGAAGGAAGCGATTATGCCCCTATTTTACACATAAAAAACAGAGGCTCAGACGGCTTACGTGGGTTTGTCTGAGGGGCCCCAACCAAGAAGTGGGAGAGTCAGGATTTGAACTCAGCTCTGCCTGTGCCCTTGGGCACTGAGTAGCGTTCTGTAGAGACAGGCTTCCGTAGCTCAGCGCAGCCATTCCCAGCCTCAGGAGGAAGGTGGGTACAGGGGAAGTGCCCTGGCCCAGGACCTAGCAGGCCTGAGGTCTCTTCTCTTTGTCACCGTTGACTCACTCTGTGACCCTTGCCTTCTCTTCGGGCCTCGCTGTCCTAGGTTGTGAGTGGTCCTGTCGACTTGATGCCCCATGGCTCTCCCCTAGGAAGGGATCTGGGTCCTGAGCCATGGCCTGATTCCTGTAGATAGGGGGCTCGGAAGGACCCCTTACCAAGGGCAGGCAGCTCCGGTGGATTCCCAGGACAGAGCCCTGAACAGAGCCAGGCAGCAGCCCACCCCTCCGGTCCTCCTGGTGGTCCCTGGGTTCAAGCAGGAAGATGCAGAGTGTGGCGGATGCCCGGAGACTCAGAGCTGGAGCTTAGGGTGAGCCCAGCACTGTGGGGAGAGGCCTGAGATGCAGCCAGGGAGCTGACTAGTCCACAGGTCATTGGGGGAACCCGTGGTGACATCACCAACCCACGGGCACATCTTCTGATGAGGGGGCAAGGGCTGTGACCCTGGAGCCCAGGGCCCTGAAACGCCATGGGCATGACTGCTTGGATGGGGAAACTCAGCATTGGTGGGGTCATCAGGAAACCCCTCAGCTGGCTTCAGCATTTCCTCCAAAACGTCAGGGTTCTTGGTTTGGCCAACAATTGGTTAATAGCATCTGGTTACCAATAACTCCAACTCAGCACAGACCTACTATGTGCCAGGCTTTTACACATGCTGCCTTATTTAAGGGTAACGGCAGCACTCTGTTGGGTATTGTTAATCCCTGCTCTACAGACAAGGACTGAGGCACAGAAATGGTAATTTTTCCCAAGAATTGGTGATAAATGGGCCAAGATGGCTTGGAACCCATTCAAGGCCCACCTAGAAGGACTTGCTTTGCCTGTGCGTGGAGCCCTGTGTATGTGCCTAACTTTGCGTCAAAACCTTCCGAAGCAATAACCCATTTAAACCCTTTCGAATACCAAATGAAGCAAGAATTAGTTTTTCTCCTTAACAGATGAAGAAACTGGCTCAGAGAGGAAGTGGTAGAGCTGGGATTCGAACCCAGACCAGGCTAGGAAGAGACTGGCACGTCCAGGCTCCGGCCTGGCCAGCGGGGTGGGCAGTTCCTGCTCACGCCAGCNCCACCTGTTGGCAGCTCAGCGACAGCTCAGCTCGGGCGCAGCATCACTGGCCCATGTGGGAATCGAACCGGCGACCCTGTTGCTCAGAGCTCATGCTCTTAAGCCAACTCTTAACCAACTGAGCCACTCAGCCGGCCCCCAGGCAGGCGTTTTCATGTGGCTGCGGCTCTGTGGCACTCTGCAAAGGCCTATCTTTGAACAGGTCCTGGCTCACAGACTCCTGGCACCAGCCCTGAAATCCCAGTGTCTTGGGGTCAGACCATCCAAGTTTCAACCCCAGGCCTGCAGCACACCTGGTCTCTGACCATGGCCACAGGACCTCTCTCCTCTGTGCCTAGGCTGCTTTGTGGGTAAAATAAGGATCATAGGACGCTCAGGGCTGTGAGGACCGCCCGCATTGTCGCTTAAAACCCAGGATGTTACTTGAGAATGTGGGCTGGCAAAACAAGGGAATTACCCAAGAAATTGGAGCAGGCTGGCTCTATGAACAATAGAACTAATTCAAAAAAAGCAATGAAGGTTTGTGGAAATAAGTGAAGACCGACCAGATCAGAAAAGCAAAGGCTGTTTGTTCTGAGCTTGCTATAGAAATGGGTTCAGACAATGTCACTTGCATTTTGGCAGAAACGCAAAGGCATGCATCTCTCCCCTCCAACATGATCGCCTGGTTACCTCTTTAAGACCATAGGCCCAGCGCTCAGGACTGCCAAGGAGAACCTTGGTGCAAAGGCAGCCATTGGCAAAGGAGGGAGGCTGCACAGGCTGTGTTGTCATGGAGGCTGCAAAGGCTGTTCTCAGGGTCTGTGAATCAGGCTGGTCGCTGCCTTCAGGGGAAGTTCACCGCAGGTAGACCCTGACAGGCATGCTGACTGAACCGGATAGGGTCACAGTGCTCCCGCTATTATCATTAGGTGTAACCACTGAGTTCCCACCCACAGAAATGACAGCAGGTCAGTAACTGATGTCTGGCAGACAGTGGTGCTTTACCTCGCGGGGTGTATGTGGCTTTCTGATTTCACAGACAGTGAAATGTGAAAAATGTGCACCACAGAACTAATGAATATTGGGGGGTTTTTCTCTTTCTTTTTAAAATTTTATTGGGGAACAGTGTGTTTTTTGCAGGACCCATCAGTTCCAAGTCAAGCAGTTGTTTTCATCTATTGGGTTGTCGGAAAAGTCATGACGTATTTTGTCTACGTTTTTCAAAGGTTATTTATTTATATAAACAAAGATCAATTGATATATTGCCCATTTTGTTCGATAACGTTTTGCCGTCTTTCAGTGAGTTCATGATTCCTCATTCATAGCCTGTCTTTATTTGCGAAGGTGCTGATTTACAGCCTCATCTGAATTGAACGTTATACCACGCAGGGAGTTTTGAAGAGAGTGAAACAAGTGGAAGTCTGACGGCACAAGGTCAGGTGAGTATGGTGGGTATGGCAACACATCCCATCCAAGCTCCAATAATTTTTGACTGGTGATCAAATGTCTGTGGTCTTGTGTTGATGCGATGGAACACAACTCCTTTACAATGAACAAGCTCTGGACATTTCTGGATGATGGATTCGTTCAAACTGTCCAATTGCCGACAGTACACATTGGAATTGGTTGCTTGGTTCCTTGGTAGGAGCTCGAAAAACATGACACCTTTAAAATCCCACCACACTGAGAGCATAACCTTCCTCTGATGAATGTCTGCTTTCGATGTTGTT
>NW_017732042.1:443176-466603 GCF_001890085.2 Hipposideros armiger | reverse complement strand
CAGAGCCCTGTGGAGCCCAGTTGCTCTAAGGGTTAGGTGGGGGCTCGGGGAGGAAGAGGCAGAGGAGCTGGGCCCCCTCCGCCCTTGCCCCGGGCCTGTGGGAGGGAAAAGGAGGGAAGATGGCGGCTTGAGGGTAGCCAGGTGTACAGCTGAGGATGTGGGTGGGGGGGTATCTGGGGGTTCTGAGGGCCACCTCAGGCTGGTCCAGGGGAGAGGTCCTCACCCACATTCTAAAGCTCCCCGGGCGATGTTCAGGTTAGGCCCCCCTCTGCAGGGCCCTAATGGGCGCCCTGGATAGGTCGTTTGGATGTGGCCATGTGGAGAGGAGGCGAGGAACTAGGCAGCTGGCTACCTGGGCAGGCAGAGGGTGGCAGGGGCTTTGGGCTCAGAAGGGGAAGGATGGGGTCGAGTGGCAGTAGCAGGGAGAGGGGATGAGGAGACGGCTCAGATCCCTCCCGGCCAGGAGACCTTGGGCTTTCTGGTCGTCAGTCTCCTGGCGTGCCCCTGGGAATGAGGGCGCCTGTCCCTGGGGCTGCAGAATTACATGAGAGGTGAGGAAAGTGCTGGCACACAGTAGGTGCTCACCCTGGGGCAGCTGTCTCTGGCCATCTCGTCCGGAGAGTCCGACTCCCTGACCTTTTCCCCCTCAAACTGCCACTCTAGAGGCAGAATTGCCCTATGGGGAGACCAGAGCCTAGTGCCAGACTGTCCTGCTTGACGAGCCTGCCGCAGCCGCCATACACTAGCTAGGTGTCTCTGGGCAACTTAGTGAACCTCCCTGTGCCTCACTTTTCTCACCTGTAAAATGGGGGTAAATAATGGTTCCCACTTCAGAGGGCTCTGAGGATACAACGTGTTAATATACACTAAGAGCTTAGAACAGTGCCTGCCGCATGTGAGCACTCTGTAAGCGGTGTACCCTTGTCACCGTTAACTGTCACAGTGCCACACATCTGCACTACCCTGGGCTCCTTACAAAGCTTTCCCCCAAGTGAGCTGCTTGAATTCCCCATAGCAGCCTGACACAGGCCCACCAGGAATTCCACCCATTTTGCAGGTGAGCACAGGGAGGCTCAGAAGATGAGGTGACTTGCTCAAGATCACACCACCCCCTTCTTTTAAAAGTGACTCAAGGTTTTGTCAGTGTGTGCATGGCCCTGAGTGCATCGCTGCTCCCCTGCAGCCAGGGACTTCCTGGGCCAGTGAGGATGGCCCCTACTCCAGGTTGCCCAGGGGGGCGCCATCAGTGCTGTGGGTTCGGTGAGACAAGGGTGCAGGTTCAAGGCTCCGTGTTCACACGTTGGGGACCAGGGCCTGGGTGGCTGAAGGACAGCAGGGTGAGGTGCACCTGCAGGCTGTGTTGGGAGATTCCGCTGCCTTGGAGGCCTTGGGCTTCCCTTTAATTGTCATTTACAGGTGGCTGGGCGCCCGCCCGGGGTAAGTCTTTCATCTGACAGGTGAGGCTTATCTCCTGGAGCCGGAGAATTGACTCTGTAATTGACCAGGATGTTTTTTTATCTTTGATGGTGTCCCCTGACAGTCTGAATCCTGGCATGAGGGCAGGGGGACACTGTCAGTCTCAGCCAAGCCTCTGGTCCTTTCAGTTGTGGCCTTGTACGGAGATTCAAACCCAAACAACAAGGAGGGCGCTGAGAGGTGGAGGTGGGATGTGAGTGCCCAAGGGACAGGAGCCAGCGCTCCGGAGTCAGACAGGCCTGATTCGGGTACCAGCTCTGCCCTTTAGTAGCCCTGTCGCCCTGCTCAGCTTAATTGGCTCCTCTGATCTTCCATTTCCCCATCTGAAAAGGGGGCTAATGGTAGCCATGTGACATAGTTATTGTGAGGAGTAAATAGGATAATGGGTGTGAAGTGCTTGGTGCAGCACCCAGCACCCTTGGAAGTGCCTAATTAAATGCTGGCTTTACTCATGTCCACGAACTTGGCATGCTCTGAGCACCACGCAGTGCCTGGCTCCAGGTGGAGTCAGCCCACGGCCCCATCGCAGCGCTAGGTGTACAAAGGCTTGAGAACCACCCGTCCTGAGGACTCCCACACCAGGGGAAGGGCAAACCTCTCCTCTACCCAACCTTTACTGACCTCCTACTGTGTGCTGGCCGTGTGTGAGCCATGCTGAGTAAGACCTGCCCTGCTGTCAAGGAGCTCAGTCTCCTGGGTCCCCAGTTATATCATGGCGGGGGGTGGGATGGGGATGATGAGAGGGTGCGCGTCATCACGGGCAGTGAGCGGGGAAGGATGAACCCTGGGGGTGATCATGGGTGAAGCCATCCACATGGGCACTGTGCATCGAAGCACAAGAAAGATTTGGGGCAGGGGTGCAGAAGACGAAGCAGCACTTACAAAGGCCTGAGGTAGATGGGTCGGCAGCTCCCCCACTCTTCCAAGTACACTCAGAAAGGCTCCAGCTACGGCGGCGAGGGGACACATCCCAGGCTGGGGACGCGGGTTTGGGTGGGACTGTTCAGAGAAGGCCCCTTTCCTTTCAAGAGGTGGTGGGGGGAGCCCAGTTTGACAAGACTGGCGAAGGATCGGGGAGCTCAAGAGATGGCTCTTCTGTCTGGCAGAAGGAGGCTTACTTAAACAAAACAAACAGGAGGGTGAGGATAGAAGAGGAACACAAAACCAGCCTCTGCCCTCTCTCTCCTCCTGTGCCGGGTCAGAGGGCTATGGGGGCGTACCCAGCCCCTGGGATGAGAGTGGGCAAGATACCAGAGAGACACCCCATGTGGCAGAAGGGCACCTGCCGACCCGAGCCAGGGAGCCTGGTATTCAAGGGAGTGAAGGACTCGCGCACTCTTCAAGCTTGGAGGGCCTTTTAATTAGTTTTACAAGAGGCCTCTATCTCCGCCTGTCTCTCCTCCCCAAGATTCCCCAGGGAAGGAAGCGGGTGAAGTGGGAATGGGCGTGGCCACACAGAGACTTCCCCAAATCCTCACGCCTGCAGCTCTTGCCCGGGCCCTGCTTCTCCTCTTGTTTCTTGCCTCCCCTGGAACAGCTTCAGAACTGGGGGGGTCCTGCCTGCCTGTCAATAGCGGATGCTCAACGTTTGTGTTGAAGGGATGCTGGGTGGCAGGAAGCATGAGGACAGGCTGCCATACACTCTCTGGCTTGGCCACTCACCAGCCGGGTGGACCTGAGCATGTCCTTCAAGCCTCTGAGCCTCAGTATTGGAATCTGCAAAATGGGGCAGTGATGCTCATCGTCCGGAGTCATTCTCAGGATGAAATAAGATGTGGACAAGGCGTCTGGCACAGGCTTGGCAGAGTCCAGTCTTCAGCTCTGACACACCCTGGCCTAGATGATGCCTAGGAGGAGGGTCAAGTGAGGGGTTGGCCTTGGAAGTTCTGTTAGCAGGTGGATGGGTTACTAGATAAGACCATCAGCCTGTAGGGTACATCCCTCAGTTTTCAAATCTGCAAAATGGGGTTAATAATAGTACTTACCTCACGAGGTTGTGCGAAGATTAAATGAATTACGTGTAACTGTCTGGCTCCTAGTACTCAATCAATATTGGCCATTGTTACTGATTTTATTGTTACTGTTAGTCAGCTATTGAGGCTAGCTCTAAAGCCCAAGGATTTGCAAGCCACAGATATCAGAATGGGGTATAGAATGGACATGGCCTCAAGGAGGATGCTAGAGGCCACAGAAATCATTAATTGGAACCCAGGTCCAGGTCCAAGAAGGAACGTCTAGGTTGTGCAGAGGACTGGAAGGATTGTCAAGTCTGGGGTGTGTGTGTGTACACGGGGCAGGTCTGTGGCTCACCGTAACACTCTTTCTCCTCTTCAGAGTTCTCCTAACACATTTCTTGCTCACCTTGGGTTCTAGTTGGCGAGATGAAGGTGGCCATGCCATGGACACCTGCATCCCAGGCACCTCCCACTTGGGCTCCCACCTGGCCAGACTCAGAGAGGAGCAGGCCCAGCCCTGGATGGAGAGGTGATGTCATCCCACCTAGGGCTTCAGTGGCTTTTTTCCACTTGAGGTTGCTCCCTTTCTCATAGGAGGAGCTGTGCTGGGGGCCGCCAGTCAGATCTGGGGAGAGACCCAGCAGCTGATCTAGCTGGCATATGTGGTAATGATCCTTCTTACCCCAAGCATCTGTTTGCATTCATTGATTCATGGGAGAGTAAGACTTTGTTAGTGGGGAACCTAAACCCTTAACTCTGTCCACAACTGAGATTATATATTCCGAGATGTGTCTGCAGGACCAGTGGCAGCCAGGATGCTGGGGGACAGTGATGTCCCGGAGAGAGAATTCATCATGGGAGGCTGAAGCGGCCTGGGCCTGAGGTCTGGCTGCTGTGGCATGGCTGAGGGCTGGAGAGCCAGCAGTTCTGGGAGCAGGCGTGTGGCTAGTCCAGACCCAATGACGTTGGTAGCCTGAGTGTTCCCCAAAACAGAACTGTGCGTGTGTTGACTGTCAGAATGATTTCATTTACTCTCTAAGCCTTTGGGGCCCAAGCAGCGCTGTGGTGGGACCCCTCCTGCCGGCACCTGAACATAAGACCGGTTGAGGGAACAGACTCTGCACCCTGCAGGAGAATGCTGACTTTTTAGCACAATGCCTGCTACAACGTAGGTGCTCAAAAATACTTGGTAAAAGTGATAATAAGATATATATATATAAAAAATCCACCTCATTTAGTGAAGGGTTTTTCATAGCAAATTTGCAGAGCCATCGAGAGTGGAAACCCAGACCTATTCATGAGCGAGTTATCTCTTGGGGCTCCCAGGTATGGGAGGGAATTTGCAAACGATTGAAATCCCTGAGTTGGCAGATAGGTGCTTGGAGCTATCAATATTTGGGTGTTGTTAGTGCCATTCACACCCACAGGCTGATGAAGAAAGGGCTATCTCAGTGTTTTCTGAATGAAGGAAAACAGTGTGTTGTCATCAGGAGAGAATGGAGCAAAGGGGGGGACGCGGAAGTCATTTAGCCATGCTGGTAAAAGCGTTACACCTTTGTGACTCAAACGTTTATTAACTTTTCCTGTCTCTTTCCTCTTTACTGACGCACTAGCCCAAACATGTTCTTGCCGCTCTTGATATCTGGGGGTATGGCCCCCAGTGAGGAAGGATCAGTAGGCCTTCCAGCGTCCAGACTATGGGAGCTGCCTCTGAGGGACACTTGGCAGGCCAGGTAGGCCGGAAGAAGGTTGTTACTTCCCATCCTCCTGTCTCACCACCTGGACCCGAAGCCCTCACGGTCTTCTCCCTCCTCATCTCCTCCACAACATAAGACCAAAGCTGTAAATTATTCATTCATAGTGGAGTGGAGCCCATTTCAAAGTCAGGGTTGTTGGGCCTCTTGTCTCAGAGTTTCCAAGGGCAAAGGCCCACGTTTTGGTGTCCACCAGCTTGTCAGCCAGCCCTGCCTGAGCCCCGGACTTGCACCTGTCTCATTCCCTCCCTGACTCCTTCCTGTTCAGGCTTGCCGCCCCACCTTATACACCAGAAGCGCCCAGGATCCGTGTTCCCACCTCCTGGCCGTAGAGGATGGCTGTGGGCTTCAGGGCTGCTGCTGCACAGGACCAGTGGGCCGTCCCTTCTGGTGAGAGCCGGGCGCCCACATGTTTGGGAGGAGTGCCTAAGATGTGCTAAACACCGGACAAGTAATAGTGCTAACCACTGCAGCAAGCATTTGTTGCATATGCTCAGCGTATCATGTTCTTTATATGTAATGTCCCTATCAAGCCCCACAACAGCCCTAGGGAATAGGTACCGTTCTGTGTTGATTTTACAGATGATGAGACTGAAGCTCAGAGAGGTCAAATGACTTACCCAAGGCCACACAGCCTACAAGGAGCCACGCTGGGATTTGAATGCAAGCAGCCTAATGCCGGAATCTGCACCATGTGCCACATTGTTAAAACATAGGCTAGTTTATTTATCCTTACAGCGACCCCATGTACAGATGGAAACACTGAGGTCTTGAGCAGATAAGTGACTCATTCCAGGTCACGTACCCAGTGAATAGGAGGGCCAAGATTGAATCCAAGGCGTTCTATTTCAGAGCCCACGTTCTTTCAACCACCCACCCTGAGACCGATGGATGAGCTGGCGTTCTAGACACCCTGATGAAGGGAGGGATGGAAGAGTCACATTCGCAGGTCCGCGGAGCCTCAGCCTGTGCGCCTGGGTGAGGGAGGGGCAGCAGAGAGCCCCGAAGGATGCATCCGGGGCGTCAGGAATTTCCTGAGAATGAATTTCAGTGTTATGTGTCTGTGACATGGACTCCGTCTAACGCCACCACCATTGAAAGATTCCAAACTGACAAGGGAGAAGACCAGAAATGCTGCCTATCTGAGCCGTTGCTTACCATTGAGAGTTTATCTCCGAGTAGCGGAATAATCATAACACACAGCACCCACGTGGGGCTGATTAGCGGTGCCGTAACTTTTATTTGATTACAACATGAAAGGCTGTTCATGACTTTGGGCGCAGCTCCCTGGCTGCTTGCCCACAACTGAAAAGCTACAGGGTAAGAGGTACAGGGCCCAGGAGGGCCCAGGGGCCTCAGAAAATGAGGTTGGTGCTTTACGCGCATGGTAATTAACAGAGGCCGTTTGAGTGGCCCCTTCCACTGTGCAAAGTCACGGCTTTCTTCCCACGGGGGTAGCGGCCAATAGTTTTGGCCATTCGCACAGGGTGGTGAGGAAGGGGAATAGGCTACTTCGTTCAGTGTATACAAAAACGGTGAATGTGGGGGCAGGAGGGCGTGTATTTCACTTTTAAGACAAATGAAAAAAACCCAATCTTGTCTTGTGCCTGAACCCGAGTAATGCTAATCTTATTTATTTTTTAATGCGTACCATGTGCTGGGCGCTGTGCCAGGTGTATAGAGAGCAGCCTCACTAAGCAGGGGAAATGATGAAGTGAGGCTGGGAGGCGTGGGACGCGCGGCCGCGGTAGTGCAGCTCGTAAGGGAAGGAGACGGGGGTGAAGTCAGGCTGTCTGGCTCTGCAGCCTGTACCGTTTTTTGCCAGGCTGGTCTGCAGGAAGCATCTCTCAGAGGGCCTGGTGGGCGGTGGGAATGGAAGGTCTTTTGGCAGGAGGTGGGTCTCATCTGTGGTGGCTTCAGCCATCCTGCTCAGCTTCTCTGGGGCCTCCAGGGGGTAGCAAAGGATTCAGGCTCTACAGGGAAGAGGTCTGGCTTGTCCCAGATTACGTGTCCCACGTGTCCCTAAGCCGCACTTTCCTCATCTCTAAGATAACGTTTCCTGATGCATCTCACAGGATGGCTGTGGGGTAACTCCTTGTCAGCTGTTCCCCGCTCATGAGTAGGATGTTGTGGTGACCAGGGTAGAGGGAAACCCTCCCGAGAAGAGATGGAGTGGGACCAGGTGGGGAGCCGGCCGCCTGAGGCGGGTGGCCCAGGCTCACGGCCTTCGTACATGCTGATCCCTCGGCTGGGAATGTCCCCCCCTCCCCTCTTTCCTTGACTGGGTCTTTCTAAACTTTCAGCTGTCAGCTTAAATGTCATCTTCTCAGAGAGACATTCCCCTCTCCCATCCCTGGTAGACTGACTTGAGCCTTCCCATCCGTCAGCCCTGGGGGCTTTCCCTGGTTCCTCCACTTCATCCCAAACCTCTGTACAAGACCCAGCCCTACCTGTGTGTGAATGATTCAGGTAGAGGCTGAAGGCTCATTATGGGGACGGATATTCCAGCCAAAGCCGGCTGGCTGGAGCAGAGAGAGAGAGAGAGAGAGTGGCATTTACTGTCAGGAAGTGATTTCCCACGGCAATTAAATGCGCGCACTGTGTGTGTGTGTGTGTGTGTGTTGGGGAGATGGATTTTATCACTGTCCCCCTCCCAGGGTCTAATGTAGCCTGTGTCACACCAGAGTCCTGGGTCTGAACAGAGCACCGCCCCTCCCCCGACATGGGGGAAGAGGGGTTGATGTCGATTGATGTTTTTGATTAAAAAAATAAAAAAGAATCAGGGCCTCAGTGAGGTTCCATGAGACATGGTGGGAGCAGCGGTGGAGGGGAGCTGATTATGTAGATGTATTTAAGCTCTCAGCTGGGGATGGATGGCTTCCATAAACCCACTGGGGGCGGCGACCCCCTGCTGCGTTTGCTGGCTGCGCTGTAACTGGAGGCTGCTTCTCAGGTTCATGGACGAGGGGGATGAGCAGGTAGGTGCTCAGGATGAGGGGCTGTCTGTCTGGTGGGGGGCCTGTGGGGTGAGGAAGAATTGTGTGAGGGGGGCCCTTTCTTTCTCTTCTGAAGCATACACTTCATTCATCCCCCCCCCCCAAAGGGTTCTGCCTGTGGATGACACTTCATTGGACAAATTCTAACCTGGCCTGTGCTACAGACACGCTGCAGAGCCCTGAGCCAGTCCTCTTGTCTTTCTGCACTTGGATTTTCAGCCTGTACGATCCGGTGAAGCTCTGGAGATGGATGGTTGTGATGGTTGTATAACAATGCTAATGTACTGAATGCCACTGAACAGTATGCTTAAAAATGATAAATTTTGTTATGTATATTTTACCTCAATTAAAAAAAAATACTCTAAAAGAAAAACCAGGTGAATCTGAAGTTTCCTTCCAGCTTTAATGCTCGGTGGGGATTGATGATCCCGGATTCAAAGAAATGCTATGGGACTTACCATTATTCCAGGCACAGGGTGTGTGTCCTCCACTAAGTTCGTTTCCCTCTCTGATTCCACCTCCTTGGGTGGTAGCAGAGTGGCTTCTCCAGACCTGGTCAGTGGCTTCTCATCGCTCTTTTCTGTAAGTTCCCTGCTGTGCCCCCAAAGTTTCTACCTTCTCCAGAGGCCGGTCCGTCCTCTCCTCTTTGGTGCCTCCACCATCACTTGCCTTGGCCTCTGGTGGCTTCTCTTAAGGGACTGAGGGGGACCTCTGCTTGGCTTGTTCACTGAGACAGTGAACATTTCATGGATAATTCAGGAACACAAACAAGAGGCTGGAAGCTCTGGACTTAGGCAGAAAAATGAGTCAAATTTGGCAATTGCTGAGCAGCTGAGATTAACAGCGTGGTGGGGGTAAGGGAAGGCCAGCCGACTGGTCTGAAGGGTTAGGGGGCACAGCTGGGGAGGCAAAGGTGGGAGTGGGGCTGGAGGAAGCAGAGGGAAGCGTCAGCACCCAGACCACTAGCTTTGTGGGGAGTTGTCTGTTACTGGACTAACTGGGTAAGTGGAGTCCAGCGACGAGTGGGGACTCCTAAGGCATCAGCGGGAGGGGCCAGCCCACAGATCCCAACTTGGTCTCCCTGTGGTCTGGGCCTTGGCTGGGTACCAAGGAGAAGGGAGTGCGGGCAGAGGGGCTGGGACACATTCTCCAGCCTTGGGGGGCACTAGGCCAGAACTGAGAGGCTTGGCTGGCCTTCCAGAGAGAGACCCCCAGTTGTCCAACAGGCTTCTTTTTAGGCTCCCTGGTGGGACCCTCAGTCTTAGGGTGGTGAGATACTCCACAGAAAGCCAACCCCAGGAGCCAAGAGGGACATCCCAAAGGCCATCCCAAAAGTCAAGGCCCCAGAAATTTGTGGGTTCCAGTAGAGATGGGGTGAGAATCTGATTGGCTTTGCTCCCATGGCTAACCAGTAGTGGCCGGTCCCTGCCACCTCCCCAGCATGGTTACTCCTGGATAGTCCCACCTTCTGTCCAGTTTCCTCTGCTCGGGATGGACTCCAAGAAGTGCATTCACAGGTATGTGGTCTAGTAGAGATGGCTGTGTCCGAGGATCAGGGATGGAGAGACCAGGGATGAGCCCCAAGTAGACATTGCTTGTCTGGGTGCCATGGAACAAGTCACATCACCTCTTAGGGCTCAATGTCCTCATCTGAAGAATGAGAATAGCATTCTCTTCCATCAGCCCCTCTCCCATGTACTTGATATCCTCTAAAGTGTCAAGGTGGTAAATTCTTCTATTAATTTTCCATTGGAATTTACCCCAATCACCTCTGTTTCCTGGGCTTTAGATTTCTTGTGTCTGAAATGAAGAGATCAGACCAAGTCAGCTCAGTCCCTGTCCATTCTGAACCATATCTGATGCTATCAATATCTTGGTAGCTCAGTTTTTGATTGGTATGTTTCTAGTTGAGGATGGGGCTTTCAGAGTCCAGGGCTTGGAGGAGGCAGGACTTTGTTCAAATAACTACTTAATAAAATGACTTCTAGGTAACGGGTCTTGCTGCTTTTTCTTAATCTCATTTAGGGCCCTACTGAAGAGGTGGTTGGATGTGTGCCTTCTAATGACTTAGATGGGGGGGAGGACGGGGGCTGTCCCTTAGGATGTATCAGAAATATTTCCCCAGACTTGGGTCATGCAATGCAAAACATTCCCATTTTAGGAACTGAAGGGGATGGAATGTCAATTGTAGGGATGGAGACACACTGTTGACTTGGGAATCATGGTTTAGAATCAACAAATAGTTATTGAGCTCATATTATGTATCAAATGTTGTTCTAGGCACTTTCATGTTCACTGTTTCATTTGGTTCCATAATAATCATGGGAGGAAGGTGGTATTATTCTCTTTTGGCAGATGAGAAAACTGAGGCTCAGAAAAGTAAAGGAACTATTCAAGATGACACGCCAGGAATGGTGATCTGAGACACAAGCCCAGGCCTCTCTGATCTTAGAGTCAGAGCTTCCCCTGAAAAGTGATTTTTTTTTCTTTTTTAAAGATTTTATTGGGAGAATTGGGGGAGGGGAACAGTGTTGGGGAATTGGGGAAGGGGACCAGCCAAGTTGTTGTTCTTCATTCTTTGTTGTGGAGGGCGCCAGTCGCCATCTGGCTTCCCAATGGCAGCTCGTGGCCTCTAAGTTCAAGGTGCTGTGTTCAGTCTTAGTTGCAGGTGGGCATAGCCACCATCCCATGCAGGAAATGAACCAGCAGCCTTGTTAAGAGCACATGCCCTATCCACTGAGCCATCCGGGCGGCAGCTCAGTTCAAGGTGCTGAGTTCAGTCTTAGTTGCGGGTGGGCATAGCCCACCATCGAACAGGCAATCTTGTTGTTACACCAGCTGAGCCATCCTGCCACCTGTTGGNTGATCTTAGAGTCAGAGCTTCCCCTGAAAAGTGATTTTTTTTTCTTTTTTAAAGATTTTATTGGGAGAATTGGGGGAGGGGAACAGTGTTGGGGATTTGGGGAAGGGGACCGGCCAAGTTGTTGTTCTTCATTCTTTGTTGTGGAGGGCGCCAGTCGCCATCTGGCTTCCCAATGGCAGTTCGTGGCCTCTAAGTTCAAGGTGCTGTGTTCAGTCTTAGTTGCGGGTGGGCATAGCCACCATCCCATGCAAGAAATGAACCAGCAGCCTTGTTGTTAAGAGCACATGCTCTATCCACTGAGCCATCCGGACGGCAGCTCAGTTCAAGGTGCTGAGTTCAGTCTTAGTTGCGGGTGGACATAGCCCACCATCAAACAGGCAATCTTGTTGTTACATCAGCTGAGCCATCCTGCCACCTGTTGGCAGCTCAGTGACAATTCAACTCTGGCACAGCATCACTGGCCCATGTGGGAATCGAACCGGCAGCCCTGTTGCTCAGAGCTTGCTCTCTGAAGCCTACTCTTAACCAACTGAGCCACTCGGCTGGCCTGAAAAGTGATTTCTTATTCCAGGCCCTCTTTTGTGTCCATTAAAGCCACAATGTCATCAGGCCGTTGGTCTCCATTGATTTCACTTTAGGTATAATCACCTTTTCCTGTTTCTTCACATGTCTAGTAATTCTGGATTGTATCCTGGACATTGTCAATATTTTGAAGAGATTCTGGATTCTATTGTATTCCTCTAAAGAGTGTAGATTTTTTGTTTTTAATTCGGCTGAAATCAAACTTCAAACTCTGTTTCCCCTTTGGTGGGCAGCAGCTGAAATCTCAGTTTAGTTCTTAACCTTAGCCGGGCTTTTGGGAGTCTTCCCTGTGCATGTATGTTGAAGGATCAGCCAGAGATTTGGGCGGAGGATACATAGGAGTTGGGGTTTCACCTCTGTGACTCTCTCCTTTCTGGGAGTTCTGCCATCACTTTCCAGCTGCTGTGTTCATCCACATTTTCTCTGATTCTTTAAGCCACTAAAGCTGTGGGTTTCCTATAAATGTAGCTATCCTGTGGAACACGGGCTATGGTCTACCCTCAGGAGAAATGCTTTAAAAAACATGAAACACACACATTGTAGTTTTTCCAAGTGTTAATTTCCCTCCGATTAATGCCTGACTTTTGTTTTACCAGTACCCTTAGGTAGTTTTAAAATAGTTTATCCAGAGTTTATAGTTGTTATCTGTAGGGGATAGGTCTGAGAGGAGCGACTTGGCCATCATTGAAAGTCTTGTTCCATTTCTGAGCATGTACTTCCTCTTACGGCGCTTACTAGGCAGCGTCTGTTCTGAAAGCTATAGCAGACCGAGCAGAGCCTCTAGGAATCGGGTCTTCAACTCGTAACAGTAGGTATTTATACCAAGACAGTGATGTGTTGTAACCGGCTCTTGGAAATGTTGTGCAACTGTGGCCTTGACAACCTCCTGGGTGGCTTTGCTTCATGTATGTGTGCCCTTCAATATCACCTTCCTTGGGAAGGATTGTCTGTAGACTGCAAAGGGCATCCGACCTCAGGTCACCCTTTCAGTGCCATTACGCAGGGAGGTAGAGGGGCAGGCTTTGTCCTTCTCTCAAGCATACCTTTGGTAAAGTCTCCATCTGAAGGAGAAGGGACAGAAGCAAGAAGGAGGCAGATTCCTCAACTTGCCAATGTCATCCAAGTACATATCTCTTTAAAACCTGCCTCGGGGAGTTTGTCAGATGGCCTCCACCTGTTCAGACACCTTCTAGAGCTGCAGCTGTGTGCCGAGGGCTGGCGAAACTGGTCTTCCCCGAAATTCCTTTTCTCTTTCGTTGGCGATATCAGAAAGGGCAGGGCATGATGACAAAATTGGTGCGCTTTTGTTCAAAAAAATATTCCTGCTTTGTAGAAAGGTTGTTTTTATCCCCCATTTCTTCTTTAAAAAAAAAAAAATCTCGTGTGTCAGAGAGATGAAGCCAGGAGAGAAATGCCTTGTCGGTGGCTGAGAATTATTGTTTTAAAGGCTTTATTTAAGCCTCTCTTAACAAAACTCAAACATCTGGCTTGTGGCGCCAGTGTGCCAACTTTTCGCTAGAACGGAATGCACGAAGATGGCAGGCACCCAGGCTGGAGAGAGGAAGGCAGAACCTGCTGTGTGCGGCCTGCTTGCTGTTGTGGCTGCTGTGGCCGCTTTCTGTGCCCTGCCTCCTCCATGGGTTGGGGGCAGAGGAAGAAAGCCACTTTCTTGAGCATGTTTTTACACTAGAGACGCATTCTGCTAAGGTGAATGTATCCATGCCCATCTCTCAGGGCCTAAAATCTACAGGAGAACCAGGACTTGAGCCTAAGAGAGGCTGGGCTGCAGCGGGGAAGGAAGGAGGGTTGTTTTAACCCAACACATACTCTGTGCTAGGCATTTTCATATTCATTCTCAGGTTCGGTTCTTGTCACAACTCCGTGAGGTAGGTGTTGATGTCCTTTCATTCCAGATAGGAAAACCGAGGTTATGACTTGTTGACGTTGACCCCATTGGCACGTGACAGAGTCAGGAGTCAATCTCAAGGCTGGTGCCTCTAGCGTCTGGGTTTCTTTTATTATCTCTGGTTGCTTCTCACGTCAGCCCTGAAACCTTGCATTCTCAGTGCAACATGTTATCTTCCTCTTCTCACACGGATGGGGCTACTGTCTGGCTGGCAGGGGAGGGTGGAAGAACACTGTGTCTGCAAGTGACTTCCCTGATGATGCAAAGCCAGCATACAGGGTTCCGGGCTGGGAATGCTGGCCTTTCCCACCAATATCTGTGTGATGTTGAGCAAGTTACTTAACTTCTCTGAGCCTTTGACTTTTCAGGTGAAGATAAGACTACCTACTGAAGATGAGGTTATCCCAAACTAGAAATGCCTGTAAAAGCCCATGGCTCTGTGCCTGGTACACAAGAGATGCTCAGCCAGTGTTGGTCTCTCTTCTCCTTTTTTCCAGCTGTCAGAGGTCCAGGGCCCAGCCCCAGGGCCAGGAACTGAGATACAGGGAGCCCTAGGAAAGCACGGGAGGCTGGGATGGGAGGCAGACACCATGAGGGGCTCTAGCTTTTTGAATTGATTGGTCAGAGGAGGCCAGCATCTAACCTGGCAAAGGTGCCTAAGAGCGAGAGGGTGGGAGGTTTAATATGGAGTCATCCGTGTGCGCCTCTTACCTGGTGGGCCTGGAGGTCTTCTTGCTGGAAAGGTCCCTCAGAAACTGTCACATCCAGCTTTCACCTTGTACAGGCAGGGACACTGAGGCCAGAGAAGGAAAGGGCTTTGGCGAAGGCTCCATAGCAGATAGGAGGCAGAGCTGTTGCTTGGCCCAAGTTTTTCAGTTCTGAAGTCAAGGCTGGGTGGGGGAGGACAAATGTGGAGTGGGGTGGCCTAAGGGCATCAGGGCTGCAGTCCCCCAGAAGCGACATGGCAGCCAGGGCCCAACAACACTTACCTGAAGCCAGGGGTGGGGGTGTAAAGAATGCTGGAGTGGCTCCCGCTCCTGCTGATGTGCCTCTGACCTCTTGGTCTGTGAGCATCTGTTTGCCTGCTCCCTGATCAGTGTGTGGGCGGAATCAGCCCATTAGTATTTCACACCCAGGGTCTCAGCACAGCCAGGCAATTAGGATGCCCAAGATCTGAATCTCTTGTGATTGCCTCTAAATGTACTAGGGAAATTTTCCTTCTCTTTTCTCGAGCCCCCAGTGTTTCCAGATGTAAGATGGAGGCAAAGGACCCACCTTGGAAGATAAAAGCAATGGAGAACATCCCTTCATGGTGCCTGGGAGCCCCTAGCAGTTAAATCAGATAACTATAGGGCTTCCCTATTGTCAGTTGGCCATTTGATCTTTCCGCCCCCCCATTCTCCTTTTCCTCCCCTCCTTTCTGCCTCTGTCTTCCCTGTCATGACATGTGTTGAGCATCTGAGAGGCCTGGTATGGTGGCAAAAGCCAGCGCTGGAGGGTAGAACTGGGCAATGGAATTATGTGGGAAAGGGTGAGAACGTTTGGAGAATTTCTTGAGACTCCTAGGAACTGGGGGAGGGATAGGAAAGAAAGAAAAGAAACTGCAGAAAAGAGAAAGGTGGCTATCTGATGAGAGCCAAACCCCAGGAGAGGCTGGAGGAAGGGTGTTTAGGGGGATATTGGGTCTTCATTGTGCTGAGAAAAGGGCTGAGCCCGGAGAGACCCCAGCGAGGGGTAGGAAATTTTGTGTCCTTTTCCATCAAAACAAGATACCTCGGAGTCCTTCTGTCTAGGCTTACCCCTGGTGAACCTGGGTTCAGATAGCAGTGGCTGCTCAAGGTCCCGCTAGCCGGGATCCTCTATGGAGGCTGCAGGCTCTGTGCCTGAGCCTGGGGGAAGGGGCCCGTCCTGTTGACGTTTGGCCGGAAGCACTTTTGTGCTCTAGGTCCCAAGGCTGCCTGTCCCAGTGGGGCTGCTCATGGGTGCCTCTGACACCTGGTCGCTTCTTCCCTTGGCACTCTGTTCCCACCAGTGGGTTGGCTGGGGAACTGGCTCTCCCTGAGCACTATGATGTCTCAAAGACAGGACTCTGTCATCTTCATCTGGGTATCCCCAGCCCCTGGCCTCCCTATGGCTGATCAAAGTCAAGGCCGAAGCAAGTGTGGAAGAGCAGAAAGAATAAGGATGCTCTAGTTGATTGAATTTGAGTTAGAATTCAAGTTCCGCCACTTCAAGCTGTATGACTGTCATTGGCCAGCCTCCCCTAGAAGCAGATGCCATGACCTAAATGTGGGAGTGGGAGCCTTATAGGGCTGTGTGCTCAGGAGCAAATATCTATAAGAGCGTGTGAGAAGCAGGATGGGGTCAGAGGGAGAAGTTGCGTCGTGGTGCAGTTGTAACAGAGGCCTCAACTAATTCCATGAGGAGTCCTGGGGCTAGAGTGGCCCTTGAGAGTTGTCCCAGACTGAGCAAAGGAGCTGGACTTTCGTGCCCTCACTGGCCAGTCACTGGATGTGGGCTTCCCAAGGAAGGGGCATAAGCTTTGGCGAGGCAGAGGCAGTATTTGGCTGAGGGCGGTGCCTGAAGCGGGACTCAGCGGTGAGCCTCAGTAGTGAACAGTCCTGGCAGCTGGGGGAGTGGGCCCCTCAGCCCTGAGGGGGGACTGGGGCAGCACACCAGAGCATCCACTGTCTGCTTAACTGCCCCTCAGTTTCCATCCTTGTGAAATGGAGGTCGTTGATTTATCCATTCAGCACCTCTTTCACGTGCTGGGAAATATGGCCGCAAACAAGACGGAAGGAGCTCCTGCCTTCAGGGAGCTTACATTCTAGCCTGAGAGATGGCTGGACTCAGAGGGTAAGTTCCATGGAGAAACCTAAGACAGTAAGGAGATAGGGACTGCTGAGTTGGGCAGGCCTCTGCTTTATGTAAAGAGGGCAGGGCAGAAACCTGAAGGAGGTGAGAGTATGCCGTGAGACCATCTAGGTCAAGGCTTCTCAGCCTTGGCGCTACTGACATTTTGGATGGGATCGTTCTTCGTTGTGGGGACTGCCCCGTGCATCGTCAGGTGTTTAGAAGCATCCATGGCCTCTACCTGCTAGATGCCAGGAGCATCCTCTCTCTAGTCGTAACCACCAAAAATGTCTCCAGGTAGTGTCAGATGTCCCTTGGGGGGTGAAACTACCCCCTGGTTGAGAACTACTGGTGTAGAGGAAGAGAATTTCAGGCCGAGGGAACAGCATGAGCAAAGGCCCAGAGGTGAGAGCATGCTTGGTACATCTGTGCGACAGTGGGGAGGCCGGTGTGGCTGGAGGGCAGTGAGCTGCGGCACAGAGAGCGAGCAGAGGGGAGTGGAGAGATGGTAGATCGTTGTCAGGAGTTTGGCTTTGACTCCAAGTGAGCAGAAAGTCCTTGGAGGGTTTTGCACGGAGAAATGATACGATCTGGCTTATGTTTAAAAGAAAGCCCTCCGGTTGCTGCTTCACAATGGTGATGGGAAATTAAAGATGAAGGTTCTGACACACAATAAATGGGCTTGTCATCCTCACGAACAGGTGGCGTGTGCCCTTGGCTGCATCTGAGGTGATTGCGAAGCGTGCCTACCATCCCATCACAGGTATATATGGTTGCATTTTTGTGACTCAGGCCTAGATGAGGACCCAAGAATGTTAAGAGCTAAAAGGGGCTTTCACGAGAGTGGAGCCCAAACCACTCACGTGAGAGGAAAAAAAAACTGAGCCTAGGGAGGTGAAGTGATTTGGACAAAGTCACCCCCTGCGCCAGTGGCAATGCGTGGGTTAGCATCTGTGAACTACTCTTTGGGAAGGGAAGTCTTTGATGGTAACCTAATTTGCGCTGCCTTATGTGAGGGTTTTTTGTTTTTTTAATTAAAAAGATAAAATTCAAAGACAAGATGAATGTTGCTCAAGGTTGGATGGGCTTTTGTACAAATAAAGGATTTGACTGGAAAATTAGGCATAAAATAATAATAATAATCAAAAGATGGGTTTGGACTCTCTCTTCCTAGGCAGGAAGCCAGATTGCCAAGTCAGCACTTGACAGTAGGCCCTTTTGGAAGCTGTGGAGCTGCCATTTTGTTTCAGCAGGATGGGCAGAAGGCAAGTGGCTGTGAGACTCACCTGCGGCTGCCTTTGTGCTCGTGGGCTTGGGTGGTATTTCTCTGATGGGCGAGTCCCGTTCTTAAATGGGAAACTCAAGGATAACATTGAGTTTGACCCCACCGACCGATGTTTGTGGTGGTGTAGTCAGGGCCCAGGGATCTGGGCTCCGCGAGGTCACCATTGTCTGATTTTGTCAACTTGGTCAGATCATGAAATGGTGCCTCATCTTTTCCTCATCACTAGTTTGGAGACAGTATTTTCTCTCCTTTCCCGGGGTGATCTAAAGAGAAAAAAAAATTTTATCTTCAAGTTTCTCAGCTCAATGCTTTTCATTGAATAGGCACCTGCTACGTATTTGTTGAAGGAATGACTATTTCTAGAGGAAAATGAGGTGAGGAATGGGAAGTATGAAAATAGAGCATGAAGGGCTTTGTACGACTCTCTTAATACTATTGGGTGAGCTCCTGGTCTCTGGTGAATTGAAGGGTCCTAGATTGAGAGGTTCTTTTTAACCATCTACCTGACACAGGCCACGCTGTACGGAACTTTGCAGGAGGGAGAGTTTCTCTTCTGTGCCTTGTGGCCCTTTGGGGCAGCCGTGCCGAACGGTGGTTCAGGTATCTGCATCTGGGACAGGATAGCAGCGTTTTATTGCCAAGGCCTGATGCTGTGGCCATTCCTGAGTTCCATGGGCAGGGTTAGGAGTGAGCATGCTCCCAGGGTATGGGAACCTGTGCCCGTTAGACAGACCACAGGAGACACAGTCAGTCCCTGCTGACAGTGACGTCCTCCATTTCTCAAAGGAGGCTTTGGACTCTGTAGACCTGGGATCGAATCTTGGCTCTGTTGGTTCCTAGTATGTGTTCTCTGGCAAGTTGCTAAAAATCTGCCTCATTTTTTTCATACGTAAAATGGGGTTATTGCAAGCAACAAAAGAAAAAATAAATTGGACTTCATCAACATTGAAAAAGCTTTGTGCTTCGAAGGATGCTATCAAGAAAATGAAAAGACCTACGGAATGGGAGGAAATATTTTCTAATGATATATCTGATAAAGGATTTGTATTTAGAATATATAAAGAACTCTTACGATTCAGTAATGAAAAGACAAATAACCCAATTAAATATGGGCAAAAGATCTGAAAAAACATTTCTCCAAAGAAGATGTACAAATGGCCAGTAAGCACACGAAAAGCTGCTCAACATCATTAATTACGAGGGAAGTGCAAATCAAAACCCCAGAAAGATACCACTCACAACAGTAGGGTGACTATGATTTAAAAATAGACAGATAACAAGTGTTGGTGAGGATGTGGAGAAATCGAAACCCTCCTGTATAGAATTTTATATAGAATATAAAGTGGTGCTACCACTTTGGAAAACAGTTTGGTACTGCCTGAAAAGTTAAACATGAGTTACCATATGATTTTGCAAATTCACTCGTATATACACAGGAGAAATGAAAACCCATGTCCACACAAAAACTTATACATGAATGTTCATAGCAGCATATTCCTAATAGCCAAAAGGTGGAAACAAACCAAATGGCCATCAACTGATGGATGGATAAACAAAATGTGGTGCAAAGAAATATTATTCAGCCATGAAAAGAATGAAGTACTAATACATGTTACAACACGAATGACCCTTGAAAACAATATGCTAAGTTAAAGAACCAATCACAAAAGACCACATATTGCATGATTCAATTTATATGAAATGTCCAGAAGAGGCAAATCCATAAAGATAGAAAGTAGACAAGTAGTTGGTTTAGGGATGGAGGATGGAAGGGTTGGGGAAGTGATAACTAAAGGGTGTGGGTTTTGGAGGAAGGTGATGAAAATATTCTAAAATTGATTGTGGTGATGGTCGCACAACTCTGAGAATATACTAAAAACCATTGAATTGTGTACTCTAATGGGGGAATCAAATAGTATGTGGATTATATCTTAGCAAAGCTGTTTCCAAATAAAAATGGGGTTATTAATAGGTCGACCTCTCAGTTTTATTGTGAGGATCAGTGAGATACAGCACAGCATCTGGTATATAATGAGCTCCCAGTATGTGCTAATTATTTTATTATTAACATTATCACTAGGCTGTTAGAGATCACAGGAGATAAAGGACAAAGTTAAGGAGCACAAGTCCTGACATATAATTGGTGACCCCAATGTTAGTGCCCATCTCTTTCCTTTACAGGCAAATCTGAGAGGTGCAGGGAGTCTCCCACTGACTCCAGCACCCTGGAGGGACCACTTGGAAGGGATCGTTACAGCTCCAGGTGGGCGGCCTACCTGGGAAGCAGCCAGGGGAAAGTTTGGTTTGGGCCCTGTACTAGGGTTTATTCGAACTACAGACCTTTGTTTCTCTGGAGAAGCTCAAAGGGGCATTTGAGGCTGTAGCTCAGCCTGTCAAGCTGTCCCCATTTCACTCCCCTTGTCCCCCCTCCTCACTCAGGTAGGAACTCAGCAATTTCTTTCTTTTTTTTTTTTTTGTTCTGGGGTTGCTCAGCAGGGAGATAAGTTTATTGTTTTTTTTTATTAATGGGGCCCCCTGAGTATTTTCAATTTGAATCCTTCCCTGTAGCCTGAGTCTCTCCCACAACTTTTCTTTGAAGTGCAGATTAGCTACTTGGAAGGCTATTTTGCATTATTTTGCTCCCAGGAGGGGAGGGGAAGACAGGGCTGAGCTGGGGTTGTGGTGGGAGGCTTTGGCGCAAAGGTGCTAGTTTTAGTGATTTTAGTTCTGTCCCCCACCTCTGGCCCAGGACAGAGCCCTGTCATTCACCCTCCTCCTCTAGCCTCTCTTCCCTCTGTCCCATCCATCAGTTCCAGATGGTAGGTGTGGGTGTGGCGAGAGGGCGTTAGGAGGCTCAGGGGCAGTAGTGCTCTGGATTTATTACTCAGTAGTGAGGTCTAATGACACAGAAGGAGTTTTAGGGTCCTGGTTTCACATGGGGCATGTGTGCATGAGAGAGAGAGAGAGAGAGAGAGAGAGAGAGAATGAGAGAGAGAATGGACAGAGATGCTGAGATGGAGAGAGATGGAGAGATTGACGATAGTGGATGCTGTGAGGTACCGCGCTGCCCAGATTTTCCTTCCGCGCTGAGTCATTTGTTCCCCCAGGTGGTGGCTCTCTGTTGAGTTGCTCTCTGGGATTGCTTCAGCCACGTAAGAGCTACCTCATCCAAGGCCTCAGCCCCTGCCTGAGGTGGGCTGGATCCAATGACTGCTCAGTGTGGGGAGGGAGGTATAAAGGGCTCAGCCCCGTCTTCAGAGCAGGACACTTGCTCCAGGTGGAATGACTCTGGAGGGCCATTCCAGCTCCAGAGCAGCCTTTGGGACCAGGTGAAGTCTTTGTTGCAACCGCATTGCAATTCCCTTCTCTCTGCTCATCTCTCCATCCTTTATCCTCTCCTCAGGATTGATCCTGGGGGACTCCCAGAAATTTCCTACATGTAAATTTCTGTTTCAGAGTTTGAGAAAGAGAATGAGAAGAAAGATGTGAAAAGCAGGAATACGGAGGGAAAAAGATGGAACCTCGGAAGATATGGGTCCCTGTCTGGAACTCCACCCAAGGCTAGATGCTTCAGCCCTCGATTGCAGTGCAGAAGGCTGTCAGGAGTGACAAATGGTCCACATAAAAGAGCAACCATCCCTTCACAACTAGAAGGAGGGCAGAGCTGTGGAACAGGAATGAAGGGAAAACAAGGTAGAATACTTGGAAATAAAAAATATGCTGAAACAAAATTCAGCATGAGGAGTGGAAGGTAAAATTGAGAAAAGTTCTCAGAAAGTAAAACAAAAAGGGAAAGGGACAAGAAAAATGAGAGGAAAAAGAAAGAAGACCAAGAGGAACGGTCCAAGATGTCTAACAGCTGAGTGGTAGGAATTCAAAAACAGAGAAAACAGAGGGGAGAAGGTTATCAAGAAACAATGCAAGATAACTTCCTAAAGCTGGAAGACCTGAATTGACTGAAAGGGCCCATAAATACCAGGCAATTGGATAGCTGTATGAAAAAGGAGTGAACCTTAATCCTTATCAAATACCATACACAAAAATTAATTCAGGGTGGATTATAGATCTAAATGTGAAAAGGAAAACAACAGCTTTTTGAGAGAAAACATCCCCAGAAGAATAGCTTCATGTCTTTGGAATGGGCAAAGATTTCTTGAATAGAATACAAAACCCACTAACTATAAAATAAAGTATTGCTAAATTTAGGCTCTATTAAAATTAAGAACTCCTCAATAGAGACAATATTAAGAGAGTGAGGACAAGCCAAAGACTTGGAAGTACTTGTAATGCGTATACCCAACAAAGAACGTGTGTGTAGAGTGTATATAGAAATCCTTCAAATCCAAAAAGTCAGAGACTTGCTTTTAGGAATGAGCAAAAGATTTATAAAATAACTCAATCAAATAAAATAAGTAAGTCAATAAAAGAAGTACACAGTGGTCAATCAACATATTCAAAGGTGCTCAATATTAACAGTCATCAGGGAAATGCTAATTAAAGCCACAATAAAATACCACTATACCCCTACTAGAATGGCAAAAAATAATAATAATAATAATAATAATGTCTGAATGTACTGGTGAGACTGTGAAGCAACTGGAACTGTCAGATGTTGCTGCTGATAATTTAAATTTGTACAACCACTTTGGAGAGCTGTTTGGCAGTATCTACAAAAGCTAAATATATGCCTACCCTGTAACCCAACGATTCTACCTCTAAATGTAGACTGAAGCAACGTGAATATTTATTTCCACCAAAAGACGTGTACACGAATGTTATGGACGCGTTGTTCATAGTAGTTCAGAACTGGGGGCTATTCCAAATGTCCGTCACCATTTGTATAAATTGTGGTATCGGCCTCTACGTGGAACAACGTGGGTGATTATCAGAGACATAATGTGAAGCGTAAGAAGCTAGACACAGGAGGATACATAACTGTAAAAGTCCATTTATATAACACTCAAAAAAGGCAAAACTAGTCTATGGTGAGAGAAGAGAATAGTGGCTACTCTTGGAAAGCTATTAATATCAAGGAGGAGGCTTGGGTACTGGAAATATTTGTATCTTGATATATATTTGTGTAGTTTATTATATGTAAGTTACAAAACGACATGTAAATTCCAACTTAAACAAAATAAGAAAGGGCCCACTGAGTGCCCAACACAATAAATGAAGAGTCCACACCAATTTTGTACATCATTATGAGTCAGAAGAGCAGCATGAGAAAAGAGGATTCTAAAGATTTCAAGAGGGAAATCAGGTCACTTACATAGCGACAGGCTGGCATCAGACTCTCATCAGCGACATCGGACCTCTTCAGAATTCCAAAAGAGATGATTCTCAGCCTAGGATTTCTATATCCAGCCAACCCATCATTCAAGTTGCAAGGCCTCGGGAAATGTATCACCCATAAATTCTTTTTAAGGAAGCAACTTGAGGACGTGGTACAACATGTGAGGGAATAAACCAGGAAAGGGGGGGGGAGGGCTGGGAAGGCAAGAAGCTGTAGATAGCACTCAGAAAAGCAGGGATGAGTTTCAGGGTAGGAGCTCACACAGGCCTGCAGAGAAGCTAGTCCGGATTGATGAAGAGGACTGAGGGCCCCAGAGGGCGAGGCCTGTGGGGGTGGTCCCTGCTAAAAGGGAGACTGGGTAGAATACGCTTTATAAAGACTTGGGAAAAGAATTGGGAATGTGATAAAGACAACTAGGACAAAAGGATAAAGTAAGGCAACTTGAAACTTATAAGCGCGCGCGC
>NW_017732042.1:434764-439366 GCF_001890085.2 Hipposideros armiger | reverse complement strand
CTGGGGTTCAGAGAGGCCCCCTTGAATACTCTCAGGAAGCAGAAATGTGAAGGGCTTGAGTGCAGGATTGGAGGCAGACACTGTGTTTGAATCCTGTCTCCACCGCGTATTAGCTCTGTGACCTCAGGCAAGTTCCTTAGCCTCTGAGCCTGAATAAAATGAAGACCTTATCTATTATGCTAAGTGAAATATTGGGCTGTTGGAAAAGTCATGACGTATTTTTCTGTGTTTTTCGTTGCAAAAATGTGTCATGACTTTCCAACAACCCAATAAGTCAAACAGAAAGATAAATACCATATGATCTCACTTACATGTGGAATCTAAAAGAATAAAGTAAATGAACAAACAGAACAGAAATAGACTCATAAATACACAGAACAAATTGATGGTTGCCAGATGGGAGGGGGTCTGGGGAGATAGGTGAAAAAGGTGACGCGATTAAGAAGTACAAATTAGTAGTTAGAAAATAGTCACAGGGATGTAAAGTACAGCATAGGGAACATCATCTATAATATTGCAATAACTATGTATAGTGCCAGGTGGGTACTAGACTAATCAGGAGCGGGGGTGGGGATCACTTTTTAAATTATATAAATGTCTAACCTCTATGCTGTACACCTGAAACTAATATAAGATAATATTGAATGCCAACTGTAATTGAAAATAAATTTTAAAAAGGAAAAAAACAAAATAAAAGGAGGACCTTATCTCATGGACTTGTTGTAAGTACTGAATTTGACAGAAATGGGCTCGGCATAGTGCTAGCACATACTAAGCTGTCACTAAGCGCTAGTGATGATGACTATGGACGACGGTCTGAGATGTGACTAGCCTTCAATCTGCCGACCTTGAACTCCGCTTCTTTGTGTTACCAGCCGCTGCTCCGTTGAGCTCTGTTGGGTCCTCTGAGAGTGACACTTTGGTTCTAACTTGTTTTCCTACTGCTTCTTTTTTTNCATAATAATGTAAATACTTTTCAGTGATTTCAACTCTTAGAATCAATCTGAAAGACCCGTTATGGTTACAGAATAAATGCAAATATTATCAACTTTACCAACATAAAAGTAAAAGTATGGATGACGGAAGTGAGGAAGTGAAAGTGGGGAAAGTGAGGAGAAGGGAAAAATAGGAGTATTATATATCCTTTCTTTTTTCTTTTTTTTTTTTTTTTTTACAAAATGCAGATTCTCGTTTTGCAAAGTGCAACTTTAGAGGATGGAGGATCACAGGTAACCAGTAGAAGTACTAAAAGTAGAGATATGGCAGGAGGGGGTGCAGGTGGTGTGAGGGAGATAAATCCTCATCGATTACAGTAGTAAGTCAATAGATTGTGTCTAAAACTGATGAATCAAGAAATATCAGCAGAAGCATATTATTTAGAAAAATGGAGGTAAATACAAGAAGAGACATTTTTAAAAGTTAGACATGGCTGCCTAGGGGGAACAGGACTGGGAGAAGGAAGTAGTTGAGCAGTAGACTGTATTTAACTTTTTGCTTATGTTGTTTTGAATAAAAATAGTGTTGTTTTTTTTTAAAGAAGACAGACACATGTTAGATCAAGGAAGACAATCATGGCATCAAGGAGCCCTGGGATAGCTCCAACTTGGAACAGGACTTGTGGTCATGCTTTGACATCTGGGGACAGAACTCATTTAGCTTGTATAGCAGCAGGGATTTGGGGACTGTCAAATGTCACAAATTTTCTTGCCAAGCTTTCTCTGTCATAAACTTCACCCCTCCCCTTCTTCCCCCTCAAAAATACAATTTTCAATAAATAGTAAGCTCATAAATAATATGGGGCACCGTGACTCTTAATGAAACAGTGACAAATGTTATATCTTCATGAGATCAGGAGAAATAATAAAGGGGAGCATGGGGAGGGGTCTGGAGCCCCCAGAGCTCATGAGATTTTATTAAGAATTCTTTGTTTCATGCAGCCCATTAAAGTGATTCTCCTGCAAGATAATTAAACATCATTCAGAGATGCTGCTGCTTTATTAGAAGCACGGAGAGCATAAGCTTCCATGGGCAAAGGGTGGGTTTCAAGTCTGCCCAAGAAAGGTGGAAAATGGGCGGGCCTGGGTCCTCACTCTGGCTCCTCTGCTGGATAGCTGTACGGTCTGGAAGAGTCCCTGCTACCGCCCAGGTCTCAGCCTCTTCATTTGTAAAATGGGAGAGTTGGACTGGATCTGTGATCCCATCCTGTTTGGGACGGTGGACAGATTTCTCTCCTTCCTCAAAATATGAAGCCATCCATATAATTTGCTAACTAATTTCAGAGGCCTCATGGCTCCCTGGTGCTCATCCGTCATCACTTTCACCTAGATACTCCAGGATTCTATACTTTTCCTTCCCTGTGACTTATAGCCGATAGCTACTGGCTCCAATTTTAATCATATAGTCACTTTCATATGGTGAAGCAGAGCTCTTCAAGAAAGTCCTTGCCCTCCGCCAAGCCCTTGCTGGTGGTACCTGCAGGCTCCCCCGACTTGCAAACACCCAATTTAGGGACGTCCTGCATGATCAGAGCTGGACCCGGCACTGGTCCCCTTCAGGTCCCCCTGGAGGAGACCAGCTCCTTACGACTCCAAATCCCTGCCTTCCTCCTGCAGCTGTGATGTGATGGGGAGCTCTGTGTGCATCACGTCCAGGGTTTCTGGGCCATCATCTGGGGTTCCTCCGTTATTCTATGCCCCAAACTCTCCCTGTTACACTGCCTCAGGAATCCAACTAAGCAGAGAAATTCCTCTGCTTCACGAGCAAATCTTTTCTCCCCCCAACCTGGGAAGGCCTGTGTATCTTGCCTTCCCTCTCTGCTCTGTGTCCAGGCCCACCTGCCTCCTGTGCATGGCTGGCTACTCAGCAGCCCAACACGCCTCTCCCCGCCTCCCAGTCTATCAATAGCACTTAGAAGAATAATATCCATCATTTCCTGAGCACCTTCTACATGCTTGATGCTCAGTGCAGCGTCTCCATTCCTATGGTTACAGAGGAGGAACCTGACCCTCAGAGAGGTTAAGGTATGTGGCCAAGGACACACAGCTTGCAATGTCTGTGGTAGGCAGCCTTATAAGATGACCCCCAGTGGTCTCTACTTGCTAGTATTCACACCCTCTCCCTTTTAGTACAGCAAAGATGATAGGTTGTCACTTTGATGATTATGTTACCAAAGCTTCTGGCTTCTTCCTGCTAGCACACTCTCTTTACTGTGCTCTTGGCTTGCACACTGTGATGGCGCAAGCTGCGGTGTGGGAGAATCCTGTCAATGGCCACATAAGTGATTCTTCACCAATCAGACCGTCGGATGAGACCGCAGCCTTGATTGCAGCCTTGTGAGAAACCATAACTTGCAGAGGACCCAGCCATGTTGTACCCAAATTCCCGACCCACAGAAACTGTGAGATAATAACTATGTGTTGTTTTAAGCTGTGGGGTAGCAACAGGTAACTGACATAATAGCCACGCTGGGATGTGAAGCCAGGCCTGTCTGGTGCTAACCTCCTGGGTTGACTCTGCTGTACCAGGCTGCCTCTTTCCACCTTTGCCCTTTAACCCCAGTGTGGAGGAGCTACTGGCAGTTGGCAGGCCCCGTAGCTCCTCAGCTTCCAGCTCCAGGGCTCACATAGGCAGTGGGGGACTCAGGGGACAATGACATAGCTCAGCCTGGAGGCTGGTGAGATGGTTAGTGGGAGAGCAGTGGACCAGAAGCCAGGCAATTCAGTTCTCATCCTAGTTTTGTCCTAATGAGCCTTGTGACCTGAGACGGACCTTCCACTCTTTGGGTCTCCATTTCTCTGTGTGCAGTTGAGGTTGCTGGATAAGAACATTGGTAAGTTTCATTCCCATGGAAATGCCATTCAGAAGTTTCCAATGCCTTCTGAGTTAGAGATGGGTCCTCTGGCCTCAGGGGGCCCTTTCAGGCAGCCCCAGCTCCAGGGTGAGTGTGACCTCAGTGGGAGGGGCTTGAGGGTTGCACAGAGGCTGTGGGAAGCTGCTCTGTTTGCCTTTGGAGAGGGGGCAGTTGTGACCTCCTAGTGGGGGTCCTGCCGTTGCCCCTGAAATTCCTATTGAGCCACCATTTTCTGGGGGGTCTTTCATCGACTTTTGGATGGGGGGAAGGCCTCTCGAGTGGAGGCTTTGTTCCTAGAACAAAGGGCAGAGGTGGAGGGAGAGAGAGTGTGTGTGTGTGTGTGTGTGTGTGTGTGTGTGTGTGTGTGTTGAAAGGGGTGCTAACTCATTGGACTTCAATAGGAGGCATTTATTGTGTTAAGGGGGATGTGATAAATAGGGGCCCATCCTCCCTCAGTTCCCTGGCCCTACAGTTATGCAGCTGCATTTATGGTACTGGGAGGCTAAAACAGAAAATTATTTAGCTTCTTTCTTCTCCTCTTCCCTTGCCCTTTTCTATGTCTAGGCAGAGGCAGGGGTGAAAGGAGTTGTTTTTTGTTTTTTTTTACCGTCTCATAAATTACAGCTGTGGATGCTCACACAGGCTTCTCTAGAGCCCCTGGGGTTCAGAGAGGCCCCCTTGAATACTCTCAGGAAGCAGAAATGTGAAGGGCTTGAGTGCAGGATTGGAGGCAGACACTGTGTTTGAATCCT
>NW_017732042.1:405672-433436 GCF_001890085.2 Hipposideros armiger | reverse complement strand
CTACTGCTTCTTGAATGTGCCCTTCAGTCTCTTCTGGAGGCTGCAGAGGAAGAGGAAGAGGAGCCGAGGGAAGACGGTTCATGCTGGAACCCGGAGGCCGCGGGCCTGGCCTCCAAAGCCCATCTTTTCACATCTATTTATAATTTAACCAATAGTTTTCACTTTCATCACCTCCTTTTCTCCCCCGTCTGTAGAATGGAGCCTATCAACATGTGTAAGGTTTTAGTCTCATTTGACAGGAGAGAAAAACTAAGACTCAGAGAGAGAAAGCGGCTTGCCTAGGGTCACACGGCCAGAAAGAAGGAGAGAGCTGAACTCACATCATGATGTTTGGGCTCCCATCCGGGACCTTTTACCATTTTCCCAGGGCTTCAGGCTGCGGGTGACCCTCTGGCCCTCAGTTCTCTTGCCTGGAAACGAGGTGCTGGGCCCAGGTCACCCCCGATGGCCCTTCCTGCCTGGGCTTCTGTCTCAGGAGGAGCCCAGGTCTGCCTGGTCCTCACATGGGAGGATCAAGCTTCTCAAACCCTCTCTGGCTTAGTTACTGATGGAAAGTTCCTGTCTCAGCTTTGCTGTGCCTTTTGGAGTCTTGGGCCTTGGAAGCTGCGTGTCGTACTTAATTATTCAAAAACCCATATCTCCTCTAAGCAAGAAATCCACTTCGACAGGCAAGAAATGCCACAAATTGTTTATTGTTCTTTGCTTCAAATTGGGAGTGGGAAGCAGGGGTTGGGAGGTGTCTCTGGCTCCTGGAAGCAAACCCCTGTTCACTTCGGGGTGTAAATGCTCCTGTCTTATCTAGCTGTGTTAGGGGCAGGGTGGCCCATGGGTCACCATAACCCAGGTCCCCCTTCTCCCAGAAACCTGCTGAGTGGCTTTTGGAGAGCTCCCCTCCCCTTGGAGCTTCAGCTTTTAAATCTGAAACATGGGTCCACAGACGCCCTGCCCAATGGGAACAGTGAGGTTGTGAGGATCCCTCAGGTTCTGAGAGAATCCCTGAATTCACGGAGGTAAATAATGTTGGTGATGGGACTCATCTGCTCTCTTTTCTGACCTGGCGCTGGGCAGGGAGGGGAGTGTACTGAGCAAGAGGAGAATGGGCCGAGATTGCTTGTCTCTGAAGTTTTCAGGGAAGCAGAGTGCTCAGCCACCCCTCCCAGGTCTTCCAAGATTTCTTCTTGGGTGGGCTGTTAGGGAGATTCCACACCATCTCTATACGGTGTCTTTGGGTCAAGATGGTAGGAAGTCAGGAGAAAAACAGGTGCTTACTGTGTGTTGGTCACTGAGCTGTGCACTTTACCTGAGTTTATTCTCTGTCTGCAACTTGGTGTGGCACAGACTCATTTGTTCATTTTACAGATAAAAACTGAGACTTAGCAAAAATGTCACTTGCACGGGGTCCCATGGTGGCAAGTAGCAGAGCAAGGGTTTGAATGGAGGGACTTGGGCCCCCAGGGACCTTTCCCATCACATCATGGGGCATCGTCAGAAAAGCCAGCTTTCTGGGTGGAAAACAACTTGAACGGCATCCCCGAGGCCTGGCTCTCTGTATGGATGCAGCTTAGTCAGAGTTAGCTAATGGCCCTTGGCCAGGAATCCCTGTCTTGGTCCCTTGGCCACGGGCCAGGGCATTGGTCTCAGAGTCAGAGCTCTCAGAGGAGGGAAGGACACCCCTGGTGGTGCTGGCGGTGCGCATGCACCACACAGCTTCCCACCATCATGGAGGCCGCTGTCATCCCCCTTCCTCTTTAGGCCAGCGGACTACTGGTCCCCTGTGGCCACTGGGGCTGATGGACGTGTCAGAGGAGGCAAGACCAAGACAGGGAGACCAGTTAGTTGACGACTATATTTGTCCAGGCGAGTGATGGCAGGCGTTCAGGATGGGGCCTGAGCAGGGAGGCAGACGCTGTCAGTGCTCTGCCCATGCCCCATGGCACTCATCATTTTCATGCACTCAGAGCCAACGGCTGCCAACTGCCAGCTTGCAATCTGAGACTCTTTGCCCCCAGGTTTTCTCTGGCTACTGGGACCTGCTCGGCCATCGCAGCAGGGTGAATGAGAGCCTCCACTAGTGACTGAAAGGAGGTGGTGGATAGAAACCCCAGCTTCCTCACTCATTGGGCAGGATTACCCTGAGGTGTGTTCTAGAACGTCCCCAGAGTCTCTCGTCGCCCTCCGTGGTAGCCTGCTCATAACACACTCTGTATTGGTGTCTTCCTCCCCACTCACCTACTGATGCTTCCTGGGACCACCTTCTAAATAAACATCGTGCACCCCAAACCTTGTCTCGGATCTGCTTCTGGGGGCGCTCAACCTCAGACACATAGCAATGAAGACAGTGGGAGTTGCAGACGACCAGATCTGGGCTGCAGCCTAATGCCACCATGTAATCACAGTGTGATCTTGGGACAGTCACTCAACTCTCTGGGTGTTGGTGTCCTCCCCTGTCAGCTGGGGGTGGTGATAAGGCTGCGAGGTTTTTGAGAATTAAGTGAGCGAGTGCTCCTGACCCATGGTAGATGCAGAATAAATGAGAGCTATTATATTATGATTATGATCTAATCGTGAAAAATTAGCAAACAACCAAATGTCCAATTATGAGCTCAGAGTCAGTGGGGATGGGAAGGAGGTGGTGAGGGTGGGGAGCTGTTTAAGACAAGCCAGTGGGAGCCAGATGTGAGAGTGGAGGAAGAAGACATCTGCCTGGACGTTTGGATTCAGGCCCCACTAGCCTTTGGGGATGTTTGGCTCCAGGAGGGAGGCTGTCGATTCCCCAGAAATGGTGGTTGGACTGGTGGGAGAGCCGAGGGGGGCTGCGCTGGCTGGTAATCCCGAAGGAGTTTCCCATTACACGGCGAGCATCCCTGGTGCCTGGGTCCTAGACCCCTGAGACTCAAGTTTGCCAGCCCCCGAGCCCACCTGTCATGGACCTGAACACCAACACGCAGTTGTGGAGCCTCATCTGATGGTGGCTCACCTCACCCCCTCGTCTGTGCCCAAGTTTCACTGGGAAGTATTTATTACACGTCAGCGTGATAAATGAAAAGTCATATTTTACTGTGAATTATCCCCAGCCCATGTGAAGCCAGATCTATAGCCTGGAGAGTTATTAAGTGCTTACCACGAAATGCTATAAAAACCTCATCATTTTCCCCAAGAGTCTCTCCCCTCAGGGAACAGGGAAGGAAGGGAACTGGGGAGTGAAGGAGCAGCGGCCTCATTTGTGGGAAGGGGACAGGGAAGGACAGCTGCCAGTTGGATAGCTCTGCTCAGGGACGGCCTCCTGGCGCGGGCTCCTGGGGCTCCTGGCTTCATGTGTTTGGCTGTGACCTTGGGCAAGGTTCAGTTTCCCTGTCTATAGACAAGTGGGCACGGGCAGCAGTGGTTTTGGGGGGTTGCGAGCCCCAGCCGCGTCTGATATGGCTGACAACATAAAGTTTAGTACTGGAGTGAAATAAAGCCTACGAGAAAATGAGACTGACTCACGTTTCATGGAGCTGCCGAATTAATTGTGCGATGTAGAGAGGCCATAGAGTTTAATTTTTTGTCTGATTAGGAACACCCCCGTGTGTCAACCAGGATCCCAGCAGGAAACAAGATGACACGCTCACATTAGGATGATTTCAGGAGGGTTTTAATACAAAAACAATTTACATTGGTGTGGGGAAACCACAAGAGGCAGTGTGGTACCTCAGAGTTAGGAGGGCGATGCCCCTCCGTGGACTGCGAGGGGTGAGAGAAGGCAGCGGAAGCCAGAAGCCAGAGGTAGCTGTGGCTGGCTGTGTCCTGCAGACTGCTCCAAGGGGAGCTGTGATCTTTTGTCCAGACGCCCTGAGGCCCAAGGGGACCCCGCAGGGAGGGAGCCTGGGAACTAAGTACCTGTCCTCTCTCCTGTGTCCCGCCAGGGTTCCCATTGGCTAGACCCAACCGTCAGTCAGAGGGAGTTGGGGCCTGTGACAGGCTCCCTGCTGGCCAGCCCCGGGGGGCGAGAACAGGTGAGGATGGAGAGGGGTCTGAGAGGCAAAGGAAGGGACCCAGCCGGCCTCCCCTCACGGCCCTGCCTCTGCTCGACTAGTTCAGGATGTGGAGCTCACGGCTCCCTGAGCATCAGGTACCCCTGTTGGGCAGCCCCCGTGAGTAGGGGATTCTTCCTTTGAGCCAGCCCAAGTCTGCTTCCCGGTAAATCCTGCCCAGGTCACAACAAATGCAATCCTTATTAGGCTGCATACCAAAGGTAAATCGCAGACAGTCAGTGGGACTACAGTTAGTGCCGGCTGTTCACGTTGCATGACCTACCCATGTTTTTATGGGTGTTAATCGTTATCTTTGCTGATTCTCCTGTATCTACGGACAACGATGTTTTCACTAATTCCAGGCACTGCTGAAGCTCACTGAACATCCGTGCTGTCACCTTGATGCACTCCCTGAGAGGCTGATAGAACGGGTGTGATCGTTTGTTTCGAAAAGTTCCCTGGGATCTTGTGAACTTCTGCGTCCCTGTGTACATTCTGTCCTCCTGGGCCCTCGACCTCAGGCACATCCCGCGGGGCAGACCATGGGCACCCAATTCTATAGAAGCAGGGTGAGCACAGGGGAAGGGGACCTTTTCCAGAGTCCGGAAGCCCTGTTGGGCCCACCCCTATCCTGGCTGAGCTGCCCCTCCATCCTCTCCCACCCCCACCCTGGCTGAGCTCTCACCCTCCATTTTCCCTGCACCCTGCACCCAGGTGGCTGGCCTATCTCTTCTCCTGCCCACACCACTCTGCCAAAGTCCATGATTTACATTATTTACATTTTTAAAAAAAAAAAGACCCTTAAAAAATTACACAGATAATGCTTGCTATTTAGAAGAATTAGAAAATATAGGTAAGCGTAAAGAATATAAAAGTCATCCACAATCTATTGCCTGAAGATAACCACTGTGGAAATTTGGGTGTATATCCTTCCAGACTTACATAAAGATATCCGCCCCCCTACAAAAACGGCATCATACCGTACATATAATTTTGCAGCCTGCCTTTTCACTTGAAATATATGCGAACATTTTCACACTCCAATAAATATCCTCCCCAGCATTGCAGTTGTGGCTGCACAGTGCTCTGTGTGTGTCTCGGTCATGACTGGGGTTCTAATCCTTCCGGTGCTGGGGGTACCGTGTGGAGCTAGCCCTCCCCTCCCCATGTGTGCAGCATACCCTGTTCCCTCCCTCCTCCCTGGTCTGTTGGCAGCAACTGCTATGCTGCCCCTCAGGTTTTCCCCCTTGCCCCACTTCTAGGAGCTTAGTCAGGACTCGGTTTGGGAAACGTTTTTATTCCCCCTCTCCCCCGACTTCCCTTCTACTTTGGGTGTATAATCCTCCCAGACTTATGTAAAGATATCCCAACCCACCATGAAAATGGCATCATACCATACCTATTATTTTGCGACCTGGCTTTTCACCTGGAACGTATATACCTTGCCACTCACCCTTCTTACACCCTCTATTGGTGCGGCCGTTCAGAGGCCGGCCTGGGTTCTGCTGCTCTTCTGGGGCCGTGGTTGCTGTTTTGGCAGAGAGCTGGGGTTAAGTGCTATTGGAATGTTCAGGTAATAGAATTTATTTATTTTCTTTTATAGTATTCTTTAATTTTTCAATTACAGTTGACATACAATAGCCTACTCTGCCATCTTGACTGGAAATTCAATTAATGGAATTTCTTATTTCTTCTTCCCTAAACGTTTGCAAGTTCAAATGGCTCGTTTTTCAAAGGTTCAGGTCAGATGCCACCTCTTTCAGCAAGCCTTCCCTCCCCTGAATGCCCACAGTGTTTTGTCTTTACTCTTATCCTGGTTCTGCTACTTGTGAGCTTTGTGACCTTGGGCAAATTATTGAATCTCTCTGAGTCTCAGTTTCTTCATCTGTAAAATGGGGATAATACTAGTATCTATCTCCTAGGGTTTTGCCTGGTAAACAGCAGGTGCTTTATAACTGTTAGCTGTTAGTGTTGTTACCAATCTTAACTTCTCTACTAGACTGCAAGCTCCCTGAGAGCAGAGCCTGTGTCTTTCTTAGTCATCCCCTGGTCTCAGCTGTGCTCTCCTTTCCCAGGACATAACACAGGGCCTGGCTCCTCGTGAGCATGCACACTTTGTTGCATAAATAAGTCTGAACCAAAATCCTGATTTGCAGACAAGGAAGCTGAGGCTGAGAGAGGGGCGGGCCATGGCTTACCAGGGTCACACAGCAAGTTGGCGGTGAGGCCCAGGGGTCCGTCCGGCCTTTCAGGCCACTGCCCTTCCCTTCAAATCTTCTGTGCCTGGCTGGCCTCTGCACTGACAAACCCTATCTCCTTCCAACAGTGGTTAGCTGTGTACAGAGCTATTTAAAGTATTCTGTTGGAAGGATCTGGCGGTGGGTGGAGAGCTCCTCCCAAGAGCCTGACTCTGTGGCTCCAGGAGGCTAGGTGCCCCTCCCCACCCCAGCATCCCCCCATTCCCCAAATCCTTAAGCCTCTAGTGCTCCCCTCCCCGCAGTTCCCGGCAGGTATCGGAATGAAATGGAGCCCTGCCCCTTCCCCCAGCTCCAGCCCCTGCCCCGCCCCTCCGCCTCTGCACCTGTCTCCTGATGGCTGAAGGCTATCATTAGGGAATGTAATTAGACTGCACACTTCATTACACAGGGTGGTCATGAGTCAGGCAGCTGGGGGCCCGGGAGCCCAGGAGGCACAGCATGGCATGGCAGAGCTGGGGTGGCAGGGAGAGACTGTGCTGCCTGGTCCAGAGGTTCCTGAACTTCCTGGAGGAGGCCGAGATGTCCAGCTTGCTGGCCTCCCGGGCGTCTGGCTCAGAGTTAAGGGGTACAAGGTGTGGCTGGGTTCTGAGAGCCTCCTGGGAGCAGGGCAGGCTAGGGGTGGGAGAGGCGCGGCGGTCCACTTCAGCACACCTTAGGAGGTAACTACTCATCTAGCTCCTTGAAGGGGAGCCCCAGCCAGGCTGTTTCCTGGGGCCTCTGAGCCTGATGTGAGAGCCCCCCATCAGCGGAATAATCCCATGGAAAGAACACACGCTCTGGAATTTTAGTCTTGGCCCTTTGGCCCTGCTATTTCCTTGCTGTGTGATCTTGGGCAGGTCTTCTAACCTCTCTGACCCTCAGTTTTCTCATCTGTAAAATGGGGAGAAAATAGTACTGACCTCCTAGGGGTGTGGAGGTTGAATGCAGTTGTTTGTGTGCCCAGCAAAACCTCAGCAAACCTTAGCTTCCTCCCACGTGCCTTTCACTTGTTGGCACTTCGCTTCCCCACAAAGGCCCAAAGGAAATCATTGCAGCCAGGTCCCCAGGCTCCTGTCGACACCCTGCCCAGCCTGTTTTCCTAGCCACACCCTCCCCTGAGCCAAACTAGGGTCCAAGAGTTCAACCCCTTTGCTCCTGCTCTCTGCCCGCCCTTCCCCCAGGGCCAGACTACTGTCTTTTGGCTCCTTCTCCCACAGAATTAAAGATTCCTCCCTGAGGCAGAAGCCCAGTGTGGGGGAGAGTGTTGGCTCCCACCCTCCAGCTGTGGGAAGACCAGACGAATAGCCTGAGGTGGAGAAAAAACTCTGCGGTGAGATCCTAGCTCAGGCCCTCTCTGTGTTCTAGGCCCCCAACCAAGACACACAGAGGTGATCAGCACGAAGGTGACCATGCCCCTCCCTTTATAGATGGAGAGAATGGGGGCCAGAGAGGGCCGTGGCCTGCTCAGGGTCAAATAGCACAGAAATGGCTGAGCTGGGACCTGGAACAAGTTCTTCCAACTCCCGGTTTGGAGCCCCGGGTTGCTGCTTCATCCAGCATCCTGTGTGTTTCCTGTTGGTCTCCAAGCCCTGGGAGGGTTGAGAAGCAGGCTCTCAGCCTTAACCTTGACCCCTTGGTTAAGGGGATTTTGTGTTCAGTGCTGTGCGTAGGGTATGGTTGATGGGGCTGTGGGCTGAAGTGGGTTTAGGGTCTCTGGGGGCCACCAGATTTGGGGCTGATGGCTTTTCAAAGATGGCAGAGGATTTCTTGGGTGTCCTGACAGCCTTCCTTCGCTGGAGCAGTTCAGGTGCTTTCTAGGCTCAGAACTGGAGGTAGGAAAGGGGAAGGGGGGGTGTTTGTGGAGGAGGATGCTTAGGGGTCCCAACAAAGCCCAGCTTATATGACAGTGTCTCATTCCAGTTCAGAACCATGCCAAATGCCCTACCTCCTTTGCCCCCTTGCCCAGATAGGGGAAGCAGAAGCTTCCAGAGCATAGACGTAGCGTAATCCCCCACCTGCCTGCCTGCTCCAGGGGCTGGGAGGGGTGTGTTCTACTTCTCCATCTCCATTCTGGGAGCCACCAGCCTTGACCTTTCCTACACAATATTTTGCAGGCCTAGTGTAGGTGTCACCCTCTAAGGAGACTTAACATGCATTAAGGGCATAAAAACAACAAAACAAAACAATAAAACACGAGTTGTTTAGCTCTGATAAACTTGTGCGTCACAGAATCTTTGTGTTGTAGAGTTCAGTGCTGTTTTTATTTGGACTCACGGCTGGTGGGTGTGACTAAGGCAGTGCCACAATCTTCTCAGTGTCTAGTGCTTTCAGAGGTCTCGCTCTGGCTCTAAACAGATTCATCTGAAGATCACTTGAAAGCTATGGACCCCCTTTCCAGAAAATTGCGAGTCTGAATAAACATTTTGCATTTACTTTCAGACTTGGTGATGTCCTTCCTTGTTTAGAATCCTTGCTTTTGAGGTAAAGCAGGGTGAATTGACCTGCTAAAGGGACAGTAATGGAGTAGTGGGGTGCATGCTTGCTTGTCCTTAGGACTGCCTGGATTAAGGGAGGAGGCGTGTCTTGCCTGGGGTGGGGGGAGCTTCCTGGTCTGACAGGGTAGGGTATCAGTACTGTGTAGGAGTTCCTGGGTCAGTGTTCATGGAAAGAGGATAAATAAACAATTGCAGAATGATCTAAACTCATTCGGGGCTGAGAAAGGGCCAGTGCTTCAGTTAAGGGGCTGGGAAATCCATGCGTATAATCTGGGAAGACTTCCTGAAGAAGGGGTTGAGGCGCTTCAAAGTGAGGGAAGACGTAGGGAGGTCAGAAGGAGGTGGTCGGGTGGGTACGTGTCACGCGCATGCCCAGGCGCTGGTGCCAAACCCAAATCTAGGTGAGTTGCCAAGAAGGGCAGGATGCGCCAACACACCTGCACGGATTTACAGGGTTCACCTTTCGGAACAGCTGCTCGTTGTCTCCCCCGACAAAGGAAAACAGTTTCAAACATAAATTCTGGAATGGCTTGGATGGATTTTTCCACTCCCCTCTTCCTGATTGCAGGGCCTGAGGGTGTAGGAAATGTGTTGTCTTGTGTTTCTCAGAGCCAGGCAGAGCTCGGGGTGGCAGCCTGGTCATGTGGAGGTGATAGACAGAGGTTTAAGAGAGTGCCCCAGGGAGGACACTTGACATTTGTCCTTCAAACACAAAATCATGCTGTGTATGTATGTATGTATGTATGTATGTATGTATGTATGTATGTATATATGTATGTATGTATGTATTTATGGCACGGGGATAGCTGGCTTGCAAACTCTACTGTAGGGGCATGAAGCCCGGGAGAGAGGTAACCAGGGGGGCTGCTCACCAGGACATCCCCAAGAAGCTGCAGCCAGGGGCCCCCTGGTGGGCCAGGCCTTGATGGCCAAGCAGACAGGTGACCCTGCTCTCCTGCTTTCTTTCCCAGGTCTGTTCTGTAGCTTTAAGATCTCTGTGATTCTGGAATTTTTCACTGCTTTAGACTCATGATCTATGTGAGAGTTGTTGATTTAGGATAGGAACAATCCAGAATTATTTCCTAACTCAAGGAATTTGTGGTTGTTTTTATTTATATTTTTTATTTTATTTTATTTTTTAAAAAGATTTTCTTGGGGAATTGGGGGAGGGGAACAGCGTTGGGGAATTGGGGAAGGGGAACAGAGAAGTTACTGTCCCTTTGTTCTTCAGTCTAGTTATGGAGGATGTTGCTTCACTTGCTCATGTTGATATTATCATTGCGCTCTTCTCAGGTGAGGCAGATTGGTCGCCAGCCACTCATGATAGCTTACAGGAGCCCACTGCAGCTCCACTGCAGCCTACGCCACCATCGGCAACTCACAGCAGCCCAGCTCCAGGTCGAGCTGTTGTTCACCATCTTAGCTGTAGAGGGCGCAGCATCACTGGCCCTCATGTGGGATCTGAACCGGGGCCCTGCTGCTCAGAGCTGGCATCCCAAACCAACTCTTAACCAACGCGCCACTCTGCCGGTCCTGGTTGTTTTTATTTTTAATGAATCACGAGTTCTGTAGGATCCCTTCCCCCTGTGGAGATGAGAAAGGATCCTGCCCAGGTGCGGGTGTGACACCTTTCTCACATTCTGAGGTCCCCTGCAGGAGAAGGGAAAATGAAACCTCCCGAGGTGAAATCTGGTACTGGGAAGGAGGAAAAGCCAATTGTTCTTAATTCTTCTTTCATATCCTCTTGATAGCGGGGCCCCACAGTAAAACCCACACTCAAACACTTTCTTCTCAATTCTTAAATTCATTGTACAATTCTTCTATCATTAGACCCATTTTCTTCTTTGTGACTCCCCTCTGGGTACCTGAGAATGTCTGGTCTCTCACTCTCTACCCTGGTCCCCACTGTTGAGACTGTGTGTAGATTTCTGTGGCCTTAAGCTCCCCACTTGAAGGGTCGTGGGGAGCACAATGAGGGGGCTTTGGGAGGGTCACTCAACTCACTGCCAAGCTGCCTCATTGTTAGAAAGTCCACTCCCTTTTGCTACAGCGTCCTCTTTTCTTATTAGTACTATGAAGCAGTTAACTCCTAAATGCTTTATTTTAAAAAAAACATCATTTGAATACTTTGGGGAAAATAACTATATGAGGCAAGAGAGGCCAGATTATGCTGTGGTAGCAATAGCCTGAAGATCTTCATGGCATAACGCAACTAAGGTTTACCTCTTACTTCTGCAAAATCTGCTAGGCATGTCCTCTACTTGGCAATGTGGCCATCTGGGTTGCTTCTTCCAGCTCAAGTCAACCATCTCACCAAAGGTTTTGGTCACAGCATAGGAAGAGACCACAGGGCAGTCACATCCCAGCTCTTCTGTGCTTTGCCCTGAAAGTCACACACATCCCTTCTGCCCACAGCCCGTTGGTCAGAATTGGTCGTGTGCATGGAAATTGGGAAGTGTGGGGTTCTGGGAATGGAATGTTTGGTGAGCACCACTGTCTCTGCCAATGTCCCCCCACACTTCTGCACCCTCAGGCAGCCTGTGATGCCTGCAGGGGACTGGGACAGAATTGCCCGGGCACTCAAGGAGAACCTACCATGGAATAATCAAAGTACAATAGGGCAGGCAGGAGCCGAAAGGATGCTAGGGAGCATCTAGACCTACCTCCTCCTTGCCCTCCTTTTATAGATGATTGAAGTGCAGCCCAGAGACGTTCAGAGGCTAAGTCATGGTCACACAGCCAAGACATAGTCAGGGTGGGCCCCAGCCACGGTTCCCAGGGCCTTTTAGCTCAGCACTCCTATCCCTACACACTTTCATGGCTTAGTCCCATGGGGCAGCTTGGGAGGGCAGATAGGGACCTGGGAGCTCCCTGGAGCTGTGCATCTCAGGGTTCTAGGGCCCTGCCCTGGCCAGCCTTCATCGCCTGACTCCATTTATCCTGGGCACGATGGCCAATTAGTCAGCACACACCATTATGCCTCCCTTAACAACTACTTTAGATGCAGCCAACACCGCGTCATGTGGCAGCTGCGATGGACGGCAGCAGTTGTAATTAGCAGAGAAATAGGGGAAAGACAAATGCAAAGCTTTTATAGTCAAGCAAACCTCAGAATTGAAATATCTCTGCTAATTGTACTTCGTGTGCTTATTAACATGACTTCAGTCAGTAAATAATGTCCCCCTTTGAGAGTGTCTCTGCCCATTGTCTTTGGGGGCTGACAATAAGAATTACCACAGCTAACCCTTTTATTGATAACCTACTTTGTGCCAGGCACAGTTCTCACTGCTTTATGTGTGTCAGCTCATTCGATTCTCACAGTGGTGAGGAAACGGAGGCACTGGACAGCAGGATTTCTTGCCCAAGGTCCTGCAGCAGTAATGGAGCAAGCAGTCTGGCTTGGAGGCTCTTACCCACTGTGCTTTAAGAACAATGCCTGGTCTTCCTATAAGGCGGGGTTTCTCTCTTGGCATCCTGGAGATCTGAGGGAAACGTGGAGAGAATTCTGGGAGGGAGTGGGGTGGGGGGGGGAGGAGTCCACGAACTTGGATTTGAGAAAGTTACATCTTTATTTTCACTAACCTTTAACTACAATTATTTCCCTTATTACGAATGTGAGCAGCAAACGAGAGTAGAATTAGCGGTACTTGGGATTTGTCGCCAACAGAAATCATAGGCATTTGCATATCCTATTACAGTTGTTTTAATACCTTCAAAAACGTTTTTTTTCTCAGCACCACTTCCTCCCACCAGATCTTGTCATTGAATATACTGATAAAGAGGCACATATCTTACTGTAGTACGCATTTTTTTTTNGGCAGGGGCTGGATTAAAAAGAAGCAATGACACTAATTGGGGAGCAAGAGTCTTGCATGGCATCTTCATTTCCTGTCTCAGTTGCTTGGCCCAACAAAGGGCTTTGTCTTGGTTGGCCCGGTGACAGCATCTTGTCATGCTCTTCGCGCCTCCTTCAGCCTGGCTCCTTTTCATAGCTTTTAGTGTTTCCTCCTATTCCCTGTTGCCATTTCATAGATTCACAGACAGGGGACCTGAGGGATTGCTCAGCCAGCTACTGATTAGCTGTGTGATCTAGAGCAAGTTGCTTAATCTCTCTGGGTCTCAATTTCTCCACCTGAAAAATAGAGGTAGAGGTTGGGTCAGAAGGCTGCTGTGTTTCTGTGATGACTTCCTTCCTATCTTGGTGACTGGCGTTTGGGAGGGCAGTGGGAAGTCAAGGTCAGGGGAGAGGCTTCTTTATCCAATCACATTATTGTCAGAGAGAGATACTATTTGCATATAATTTGTACTTTCTTTGAATGTCAGAATGCTCTGACATACCCACCCCAATTTCTGTCTCCCTCTCCCACTTCCTCTCACCACCTGCTTTCTACCCCCTCCCCTACCCGTCAGCCCTGGCCTTGTCTTGCTGGGGTGCTTTGTTTCAGAAGGATGATTAATTGGCCCTGAAGACCTTTCCTCAGCTGCAGCCCCTACCTGCCTTTACCGCGTGACCCAGCCCGGTGGCATCCATGGTATGCCCAGAACTGTGCAGCGTGATCCTCATATTCAACTCAGAGAGGCTGAGCAAGTTGCCCCAAATTCCACAGTGAACTGGCAGAGCCAGCATTCAGCCCCATCTGCCCGACTCTGAGACTATGCTGTCCTCACTGCTCCGGGCTGTTCACCTACTTGGAGATGTGCGACAGGGCAAAGCAATGGCCTGGCCGGGGATGATATGATGGTGATGAAGATGACATTACGACTGCTTCTCAGAGTGTGGTCCATGGACCAGGAGCATGGGTATCGCTGAGAAGTTGTTAGACATCAGGCTCCACTGCAGACCCACTGAATCAGAACTGGCATTTGATCAGGGTCCCCAGGAGATCGTGTGCACACTCAAGGGGGAGGAGCATTGCTCTAGAACTCTGCCTGCCACACCGGCTCCTAGGATCCAGAGTCACTCCATGCGTTCTGGAGGCAGAGCCTCATGGTATCAGAGCCAGAAGAGCCCTCAGGCAACTTTAAGGGTGGTGGGTAGTTTCATGAACCATGCTCGTTGGAGCACTGGGGTCCCCAGAGGTGTCTTTGTGGCTTCTCTGGAGTAGGGTGGGGCAATACCCAGCAGGCTTTGCTCCAGAATGCCCATGCTCTCTTGAACACCTCTCCTTGGATTAGGTTTATAAACTTCTCATGGCACATAATTTCGTTGGGGTGGGGTGGATTATTTAGCAATAGCTTAAAAAAAATGTTTAAACATGTTTTGTGCCATCCTATTTTACAAGTGATGAAATTGATACTCAGAGAACACAGGGACCTGCCTAAAGTCACACAGACTCTGGGACCAGAATCCAGCTCTTATCAGTTAGGACTGTTTTTGGCTGTAAGTAGCGGCAAAATTGACTAACCGAGACTTACGCAAATAAAGAGTTTGCTTTAAGCAGTGAGAAGCTCAGGCATAGACTGCTGAGGACTGATACCACGTCCAGCTCTATGATGCATAAGTGGCCCAGGCTCTCCCTCTTTTCCATTTCGTTGTCCCCCTGCCCCACAAAAGCCTGGGGCTTTTGTCCTCATGGCAGAAGATGGCTGCCACTGCTCCATACCTTACATCTATGTTCCAGGTGGGAAGGATGTATGATGAATGGGCAGAGGGCATTCTTCTAGTTAGTTTTGCCTTTTTATTCGGGGAAGAATGGCCTCCCCTGAGGCTTCTGCCTGTTTGTTTTAGTCCAGAACTGGGCTACATGGCCACCCCTAGCTAGAAGGTGGCCAGGAGAAGGGCAGTGGGGAATGCCTTGGGTCAAATCATCTGATGGTGAATACTTCCCTCTCTAGGGGTCCTGTCCTGGTATCTTGAGATTCTTCAGGGTTCCAGAATTGCAGCCTTTGGGATGGGATGGGTGTGTTTGCATCAGAGAGGCACTGCTCAAGTCTTGAATCTCCCACTATCTTAACTGTCCTTGATAGGAACTATTTGGTGTGGGGCAGAAGCTTTGCTAAACAAAGACCTACATACCCGGGGGCTCGGGGACAGACGGACTGGATCAGACCTAAAACCACAGGGGCTAATTCTGATTCTCTGATGTATCTCCACTGCTCACAGCCCCTAATGAAAACATGTGTAAGAAACCCTCAGGGTTAATTTTGCCCCCAAAAATTCCAATAAAGCTCCATTAGATTTTCGTGTTAAATTAATGTAATGGATGCTTAAAAGCCATGCTAATTAGGCTTTGTTATTAGCAGGAATGTCAGGTGGATGGGATCTGGCCTGGAGCTGATGTTTTCTTCCGGCCACCTCTGGGAGATGGATTTGTCAGTGGTCAGAGGTGCCACACCATCTGGTCCCCAGCTCCTCAGCTTCCACTCATGCCTTGTGGTGTCTTTAGTCATTTCAGTCATTTGCCTGGGCCTGGAATCTTCTCTTCGCCAAGATGACAGACAANGCAGCATCACTGGCCCTCATGTGGGATCCAAACCGGGGCCCTGCTGCTCAGAGCCGGCGTCCCAAGCCAACTCTTGTTTTTTGTTTTAGCTGAGCCATCCTGCCACCTGTTGGCAGCTCAGCGGCTGCTCAGCTCAGGCCGGGACTCGAACCGCTGTTGCTCAGAGCTCAAACTCTTGAGCGAGCTCTTAACTAACTGAGCCACTCAGCCGGCCCCCAAGCCAACTCTTAACTAACACACTACTCAGCTAGCCCAGCACACGTGTATTTTAAAAAATCTTTTAATAGTAACTACTTTGCCATAACTAGTTTCCTTTGCAATTCTATATATAGATGCTCCTTGGCTTACGATGGGGTTACGTCCTGATAAATTCATTGTAAGTTGAAAATATCGTAAGTCAAAATGCGTTTAACACATCTAACCTACCGAGCATCCCAGCTTAGCCTCACCTACCTTAAACATGCTCAGAACACTTCCATTAGCCTACAGTTGGGCAAAATCAGCTAACACGAGTACACCGGAGAGTATTAGTGGTGTACCCTTGTGATCACATGGCTGGCTGGGACCTGCTGCTCACTGCCGCTGCCCAGCATCACGAGAGAGCACCGTACTGCACGTCCCCAGCCTGGGAAAAGAGCAAAATTCATAACTCCAAGCATGGTTTCTATTGAATGCATATCACTTTCACACCATAGTGAAGTCAAAAAATTGTAAGCCGAACCATCATAAGTCAGGGACCCGGCTGTACTTTATTTTATGCTTTTGAAGGTGGGATTCCATGGGTTTCACCAGATTGCTGAAGGCAGCCACAGCACAAAATAGGTCAACCCCCTTGAGAGGGTCTCTCGGAGTCTCACTTGCCCCTGAAGCCATTTTACCTGGCAGTGAAGAAGTGAGACCCTGGTTGATGATCTTCCCACTGTATATGGAGCTACTGGCAATTCCTTGAGTGTGCCAAAGTGCTCTCTTTTTCCCACACCTTTGTGCAAGCTGTTCCCCCTGCCTGCTCTGCTGCACCCCAACTTCACCCCGTATTGCCTGGCTCCTTTGGTTTGCTCCAGACTGCTGAAATGTAGCGCCTCCTTCCTCTGGGAGGCTCCCTGGTCCTCCTGCTGGGCTCTGTGGGCCTCCCCTGTGCTTCCCCAGGGTAGGCTCCAGGGTGGTAATTATCCGTTAGATTGGCTTTGTTACCTGATGGAGCCCTTTGGAGAGGCAGGCTTTTGGGACACCGCGGTGCTGGCCAGAGGTTTGGTTCCGGGGCACCTGGGCACCTGCCCTGCTTTCTCCTTTGGATGAGGATGTTGCCCTATTCATGCTGGGTTAGTTTTTTAAAAGGATCTAGAGTGTTTGTGAATTCCCTGAATGGGAGTACAAAGCCTGACAGGGTCAAGTGTCTGGATGGTGGCCGTAGCTCCCAAGCATGAAGGGGCAGTGATGTCACTAGAATGGGAAGACCCTACCTCTATGAAGAAGGTCTGTAGTAGCTGTGCTACTAGCTGTGTGGGGAAGCCAGGAGCCAGGGTTTTGCAGAGTGCAGCTGCACCTGCTTCTGCTCTGGGTGGCAGTTCCTGTTCCTCATAGTATTTGTTGATGGCCCTTTCCTGCCAGCCCGCAGCCCAAAAAGATGCTGCAGACGCCCTCTGTTGTAGGGGCTGCAGGCACTCTTCTGAGCACACCGCATGGAAGAATGCATTTAATCCTCATAAGCCTCCTGGAGGTAGGCACTCTTGTCTTCGTTGTACATACGAGGAAACTGAGGCACGGAGAGGCTCAGTACCTCATCTGAGATCACACAGTGGTAGAGCCAGCAGTCAAATCCCTGCACGCTGGCTCCACAGCCAGAACTCTGAGCACCAGACCTGTCGCATCCTGTGTGAGATGCACACTCCGGAGGGCCTTGCATAATTCAGGAATGTGCAATAATTTAATACGCATCCCGACAAAGGTTGGTAGGTGTTTCTGTTTATCAGCTAAAGTGGCATTGCTGTGTGGTGAGCATGCAAACAGTTTACAATTCACCGGGCCTGCCAGCTTCAACATTCTTCATGCTTAAAAAGAATGTTGGGGATACACATTATTTCACATTTTGCATATAAAGTGAGACTTTATTAATATCTTTATATCACAGTGTCAGATTCACGTAATAAAAACTCTCGTAAAACACGAGGCTACTATGCTGCCGAGTAACTCGGATTTTAATCTGTGAGGAGGGCTGGACAGTGAGCAGCTCCAGGAAAGGCTTGTCTTTGTTCATGCATGTCCGCGTGCCTAGCACAGTGCCTGGCACCCAGCAGGCACTCAGCAAAGGGCTGCCAAGTGAACACAGGCTATTGCAAAGCAACATAGTTCGGTTGGTTTATGATTTCTTTTTTTGGAGGGGAGCTGCCTTTAAGGTTATACTTATCAATGGTTTTGCTCATCCTGGAAATACCATCTCCTTCTTTTCCTTCCTTGAAAACAGGAAAAGAGGGAAGCGACATCCGTTATTGATCATGAAAATGGGCAGGACAGAAAAACCCAAGGATGGGCAACTGGGCCAGCATGCCAGCTTACGAAACAAGGCTTATATGTTTTAGGGCTTGTGCATCAGTCAGGGTGTCTGTTTGCAACAATGGAAACCAATTCTGGGTAACTTAACAAAAAGGCATTCCACTTAATGTTCATCAGGCTCCTCTAGATCCAAATGAGGTGGGGGAGCTAGTCTTGGGGAGCAGCAGGAACTCAGGGGCTACCCTGGAGTGGGAAGAGGACACAGAGCTGGCCATTGCAGACCAGTCTGCTCAAGACATGCCATCAGAGGTGACCTCAATACACATAGTTCCCTAACAGGGAGGTTGGGTGTTACATGGAAGGGGATTTGGGTGCTAGTGTACCAAAGGGGACATGTGTCCACCACTCGCATCACTGAATGATCAGGCTGGAGGGGACAATGGAGGTTATCTAACCCCTCTTCCTTGTGTCACATGAGAGGGAATTGAGGCCTTGGCTTCACTTCCAGGTCGTGAGAGAAACAGAACCAGGGCCCCCTCTCTTGGATGCTTTCCCAGAGAGGGGGCAGAAACGCTTGAACACTTTAGAGCCTTTAAAGCTTAATCAGCCTTTATCATGATGGGTCAAAGGCCCTTCTGCCAATATGCCTTGATGGGCCCTCCCTCCCTCTCTCCCCAATTCTGTCTTCACCCAGAGGATAGAGGGTCTGGGATAGCCCTAGAAAGTACAGGGACAGAATCCTGATCAACTCTGGGGGGTGGATGGCACTGTCACACCTGGGGGAAAGGTGTGGGGATGGTGATATAGCCACAGTGGCTCTTAACCAAGCCCACCCCTACCATGTTTTCAGGTGAGCAAGAATTAAGATGGGAGGAAGGCCCTGAAGGGCGAAATAGGGGGAGATATTCCAGAAACATATAAACCCTAGGTTGGTGTGGGAGGGGCATTTTTATGTCCCTTTGTGTGCTACCTACTGTGACTATATGAATCCCAGATAATTCTTACTGCCAGGAGACTGCCACTGCCCACTCTTGCCAATTCACTGGGCTTTATCCTGAATGGAGATAGCGAAGGAGAAGGGAAACTAAGATTAACTGAGCACCTACTACATGCCAGACCTTTTACTGAGGTAATCTCATTTAATCCAATATTTGTGCCAGTCTCATAAGGCAGTCAGGATGACCCCATTATATAGGTGAGGAAGCCAACGCACAGGCAGGTTCAGTGACCTGTGCAAGCCCTCCAACCGAGAAAGAGTGGAGCTCAGGGCTGGCACAGTGACCCCAATTTACCTGCTCGTCAAGTGGGTATGTGTATTGGTCAAGGTTCTCCAGAGAAACAGAACCAATAGGATGGAGATTTTATATGTATAATGTAATAATAATTTATCTATTTATTTATTATAAGGAATTGGCTCATGTGACTATGGAGGCTAAGATCTGCAGTCAGCAAGCTGGAGACCCTGGAGAGCCGGTGGTGTAGTTCCAGTCAGAGTCCAAACGCCTGAGAGCCAGGAGAACTGATGGTGGAAGGTCCAGTCTGAAAGTCACCCGGCTCAAGAGCCAAGAAGAGCCAATGTCTTGATCGGAATCCTGGAAAAGATCCACGTCCCAGATCCATCAGCCAGGTAGGAGGAACTTCCTCTCACTCAGCGTTTTTTTGGTTCTATTCAGGTCTTCAAGTGATTGGATGAGGCCCACCCACATTAAGGAGGGGCAGTCTGCTTTACTTATTCTACTGATTCATATGTTAACTTCATCCAGAAACACCCTCACAGAGACATGCAAATTAATGTTTGGCCAAACCTCTGGGCACCCCATGGCCCAGTCAAGTTAATACACAAAATCACCCATCGCAGTGTGGCTCCAGGGAAAGATAGGGGAGGGGGCCTTGGACCTCATTTCATTCCCTCTCTGCAGAGAAGATTTTTGGGGGCAGTGAGTCAGTGAGAAAGGAGGTGGCTCAACCCTTCTCTCTGCCCTTGAAGAGGAGGACACAAGCATTTCCAGTGCCCAGATAGACCAACCACACAGCTGGAAGCCAGGTAATCCCCTTTGGAGATTAGTTGCCCGGGAAGCCGCCTGCCTGGGGTTGAGTTCTTATAGCCAGAAATATTAGCTGAGGCTCCTGGAGAGGAAGGAGTCAGCTGGGGCCCCGTAATTCCTTATCCTGGGACTGCACCAAGCCTGCAGCCCTTGTCTCCATCATCCTGGCAGTGTTGTCACAGGCCCAGGGCTTGGACTGGGAGCTGAGCCTGACTGTTTCTGGGACAGAGACTACAGGCCTTCTATGTGAATTTTCTCCTCTTCCTCTCTAAGAACCCTGCACATACCCAGAATAAAAACTACATTTCCCAGCTTCCCTTGCAACTAGGTGTGGCCATATGACCAAGTTATGAACAATAGAATGATAGCAGAAAAGACAAGTGCAACTTCTGGGAAGTGTCCTTAAAGGGAGGGGGACCTCCTCTTTCCTGTGTTTTTCTTTCTTGCTGGCTGCAATGCAGATGTAATGACGAGCCCTGGAGTAGCCACACTAGGCCACGAGGTGGACTTAGGAGACAGGCTTTGGAGCAACAAGGTGGATGGAGTTTGAGGCCCTGTCACTGAACGCACCTTAACAACCCGGGACCCCCACCTGGAATGCTACAGCTAAACCTAATCCTGATTAATATCGCCCCTTTCTTGCTGGGGGACCTGGGGCAATGGTTCAGCCTCTTTGGACCTCTGCAGGCTGTTGACATGCGTGGGACCTCCCATGCAGGGGATCCAGGGTGAATGGGCAATAGGGGGAATTTCAGTTCCAAGGGACAGATGTGGGATGCTGGGGCCTTTGGTCCCCGAACCAAGGAGAGTTCAGCATTAGCTGTTTGGTAAGACAACGGCATAATGAAAGGGGAGGCAGTCTGAGGCAGGATCAACTGGCTTTGCTACTTGCAAGTCAAGTGGCCTTGGGCAAGTTGCTCTCTCTGAGCCTCAATGTCCTCATCTGCAAAACTGGGACGATGATACCTACTTCACAGACGTGTGAGAATCAGGGATGATGTATGTAAAGGGCCTGTGCGCGGAGGTGCTCTGTGAGTGGTAGCTATAACTTTTATCATGGATTCGAGGGTCTAGAAACCTAGATTTTTGGTTGTGTCATTGTCATCGTGGGAAAGTCACTTAACTTTCTGACCTCACTTTACTCATTGGAAAACGGGGGTCTTTTCCATCTCTGATATTCAATCAATCCTCCCTGCCCCCATTTCACAGATAATAAAACTGAGGCTTAATGTGGGAGAGACAACTCGATGTGCTCCCCTTCCATCCCCTTCCCTAGTGTGGAGTTACTGTGGGGAAGCAGCTGCCCCAACAGGACTGCGTTTCCCTGATAGTCTGCTTCTCACTGATAGAAGGTGGGCTGAAGGGATGTGTTCTGGGCCCAGGCAGGTGAGGCATGGATGTGTCTTTTCCTTCCTCATTAGTCGGCTGAATACCCAGGGCAACGTTGGAAGCTGCGTGTTGAAGATGGCAGAGCCTTCCTCAGCCTGGTCCATAAAGTGACTGTAGGGAGCATGGTATACTGTCCCCTTTATTGCTTTGTCTTTTCCATGAGCAACATAAACTGTTCGCTGAGATTTCAGGGTGCACCTGTTGTAGCAGCTAGTGTTATCTTCATGAATACACCCAAGAGGTAGAGTGACTTGTCCAGCACCCATGCCTCCTCTCTGATTCTTGGTGGCATCCTGTATGACAGCCTAGCCTTCTCAGTTAGTTTGCCCATTTCTTGAGAGCCAGGACAGCAGCCCACACTCCTGCAGGCTCACGACACCTCGCACCAGCTGCCTCTCAACCACCCCATCATGATGGCCTACAGGGCCCAGGCTGAGAGCTGACCCCACGCCCCCACCAACATCCCTGGAGGCCCCGGGGTGTGGGAGCCCCAAGCAGTAGGCAAGGGAGCAGTGGGGCCGATCGCTAGGAACAAGGAAGGCTGAATAGGGCAGGAGCCAAGGCCAAGGTGGGACTGGGAGAGGGGTCTATGAAATGAGGTGATGATACTTTGTGGAACTGAGGATAGAGATCTGGATGGGGCCAAAGCCCTGATCTGAGTCCCACTCTGGCCCCAACTTGTATGTGACCTCACAGAAATCCAAGGTCACTGGAGAGCTGGTGACAGGAGCAGAGACCAGAACCCAAGCTCTTCCTCCCCAGTCATGGGTGAGCTCTTTCCAGAAGCCACCAACCCTTCTCTGAAGCCTGGGCATCCCTGATTAGGATGCTAATGGAGGGAGCAGGGCGAGGAAGTGAGGGAGCTGCCGAGCAGGGAGAAATACCTGGGGAATGGGGAGCCAGTGGCTAATTAGAGGCTCCATGTCAAAGAGGAATGCCAAGTAGGTAATTTCCATGCCATTTGAATAATGGGGAAAACGTTTACCATTTCTCAAGTTTGCTTGTTGAAAAGAGAGAGGGGAAAAGAAAGGAGGGGGAGGCGACTGTGGCTGGAGGGGCCGCTTCATGTTACCAGGGAAGCAGGGGTGGCCGTTGGGAGCAGAATTACTATTGGAGAGGGAGCGGGCCAGGGAATGGGAAGGGGACAATGGTCTGCCTTTCTCCCAGAAGGCCCTGTGAAGTTCCCGAAAACCTGGGCTGGGGGACAGAGCAGCGGCGCAGAGCGGTGATGATGTTACATCCTCGCAGAGTGAAGGAAAGCGCTCCTCAAGGATCAACTTCACTGTTTACATCTTTTGTCCCACTAGATCGCCATGACAGGCTGTGAATGGAGTAAGCAGGAAAGGGGATGGTGATTATGATGGTGATTCCTATTTTAGAGCTGAATAACTGAGCCCCGGAGAGCAAGAGTGAATTGCTCAAGGCCACATTTGTTCATGCATCCATTCATTAATTCAACAAAACAGTTTATTAGGGAAAGAGACCCAGTGCCCCGTGGTAAAGGCCTGTGGTTGAAGACGTGGCCCTAACTCTCAGAGAACGCAGTCTGGAGGGAGAGACGGAGAGGGAAAACCATATATCACTAACCTCTGCGAGTGAACAGGTGTGGAGAACCAGAGCCTGCTTGCCTGAGGCAGTTGTGTGCTTCCCGGAGGCGCTGAGGTTTCACGCAGGAGTTTTCCACTTGACTAAAGGAAGGAGCATATTTCAGGCTGAGGGAACAGCATGTGCAAAGGTGTGGAGTCTCAGGAGGGCTTTTCTTGTCCGGGGAATAGTGAGAGACCCAAGGTGAGAGGGCAGTAAGGCTCATGGGGTGAGGCAGCGGTGAAAGTTGTGGCTGAAGTGCTTGATGGGAGAGGGATGAGATCACAGAGACCTGCCTGCCTCCCGAGGACATGTGGGCTTGACCTCCAGGCCTTAGGACCCTAGGGAGAGGCTGAGGAGGTGCTGGAGTTTCCAGGAGGGACATAGATCATTCCATGGCTGCAACAGCTGTTGTCTCTTTGCTGGAAGCCAACCCTAAGAACCCAGCCTCCCGCTCCAGGCCCCGGAGTTCCTTCAAGTCGTGAGGGCCCATGGGTAGAAAGCCGAGCCGTGGGGTGGAGGGACCCTGCTGCTTTGTCCTGTTCCTTCTTGTATCAGTTACCTATGGATGCATAACAAGTTACCCCAAAGCTCAGTGGCTCAAAACAACACCAAACATTTCTCAGTTCTCACAGTTTCTCCAGGTTAGACATTGGGAACAGCATAGCTGGGCGCCTCTGGTTCCAGGTTTCTCATGAAGTTACAGTCAAGATGCTGACCCGAGGCTGCGGTCCTCTTGTAACCGGAGGCCAGGCGAGTCCGGGACTCGCGCTGCCTACGCCGCTCAGCCAATCGATTGACGCAGAGTTGGGTCATAGAATAAGCGTTTATTATCAGAGCACCGGTGGTCTGAGAAGGCAGTGGGTTAACACCTTCAAAAACTGCCTTCCTAGTCTCAGAACGGCTGAGGGTATTTAAGGGAAAATCTGGGCATTCTCCCAGAGGCTGCATGATGGTCCCAGAGGTCTGTTCTCCTTTCATGATGGCCCCCTCTGTCATTGTATCTCTTGTGGCATCAGCAGGAATGGTGGGGGAGTAACCTGGGAAAATGCTAAGCAATAGAGTTTGTGATTAGCAAGCATCTACAAGGTGATCTTCTCAGATAAGGAGCCAGAACCAGGACAGGGCATGGGGGGGAGGCATTCTCAGCTCAGCCACAGGGGTGTGAAGCCCACCTGGATGGGGGCAGGGCATGCCGGAGGTATTCTGAGCACAGGGGGCCCAGCTGGGCCCTGCTTCACTCTGAGGGCTGGACTGGGCTGGAGAGTCTGCCCCAAGATACCCCATTCCAAGACGGCTCCCTCACATGCCCGGCACATGCTGGTGTGGTCAGGAGGCCTCAGTCCCTCACCACATGGACCTCTCCACAGAGCCGCTTGAGTGGCCTTACAACATGGTGGCTGGCTGTCCCCAGAGCGAGCAAGAGAGAACAAGGTGGAAGTGGCAATGTCGCCATATCCCCTTGGTTATACAGTGTGGGAGGGGCCTATATAAGGGCATGACCCAGGAGATGAGGGTCACTGGGGGCCATCTTGGAGGCTGCGCACCACACCCTCCTCCAAGGAAGAGCCAACAGCAGCTCCTGGGGCAGGACTAAGAAAGCCAGGCTAGTGAGTTAAAGGTGTGTCCCCCAGAGAACAGAGGTCAGGGCCTTCATAGGTCGTTAGGACAAGGCAGGTCTCAGTTTGGTCTGCCTCCAACTTGCTGTGTGACTCCGAGCTCCCTGGGTCTCTGTTTGCCATCCCTGTGATGTGGGAAGAATTTGCTCTGCTTTGCAGGGCTGGGAAAGCACAGAGGATTCAGTTTCCGAGGGATGGATGAGAATGGCAGGACATGGAGTCTTCCCTCCTCTCATTCTCAGTCCCATTTCTTCACACAGTCAGATAATCAGTTTTTCCAGAAGTCTTTGCAGCAATCAATTTGCATAATCACTCAAATAAGCACCATTCCTTCCTTTAAACTAACTCTCAGCTCTAAATCTCCAGCTGGTTTCTGTGCAATTAAACCAGTGTGGGGGCTTCCCTTTTCTTCCCCTGTGGCCACATAGCTCCCTGAATGGCTCGAAGCAGGGGCAGGGCCCCGTGTCAGCTCTGCTCACCTCCCTCACTTTACCCCAAGTACTGCGTGGCCAACGCCCTGGTCTCAGGACAGGCCAGCTCACCTCTCCCCTTCTCTCCCCTCCCTTCCCCTCCCCTCCTCTCCCCTTCTCTCCCTCTCAGCTTCTCTTTGTGGTGAGGGGTGAGGGCTTGGTGGTAAGGGGATCAGGATGACAGAACCAGACATCTCATGCAGCCACTACATTTTACAGAGAAGACTCAGAGAAGGCCAGCGAGAACCCAAGGTCACACAGCAAGTAGGCAGCAACACTGGGCCAAGAATCAGGTCTCTGGACCCCTACGCAGTGCTCTTCCTGTTCTCACTGCTGGGCACGCCCGCCTAGGAGATGATACTCTTGACTGTGTCACCCAGATGGGCCCTGGGCCACCATGGTTTAGCACCCGCATCTCTCTGAGAGAGGCAGGGCCAAGTGCCAAGGTGGTATGGATCAAGAGTGCTATCAGTGTGGACCCACTTAGTGGGCACCATGGAGAGGGGCATACACAAGAGGGGAGTAAGAAGTGGACCGAACCTGTGAAGGCTTATGCTTAGTGGAGGAACAACAGAGTAGGAAATAATCAGAAAGCTAGTGCAGAAAGACCCAGCCTGAGACGGGGCGCTGAAATTTGAGAGGCTCATATCAAGGCGAGGGGTGAGCTCCCAGCCTGTGGAAGGCAGACATGGAGTGAGCCATGAAGAGGCATAGAGGCGTGGAGCTACTCGGTGGGCCACCAGCGGCGTCTCCCACCTTGCCTCGGATGTCCCTGTGCTCACAGCAGAATCGAGGGCCCTGTTTCTCCCTGGCCTGGGCCACCAATCAGCCCTGCGGCCTCTGGCCAGCGCTTCTTTGTTGGCCTCTGAGGTTTTACAGGGTGGCCTCACTGAGTCTTCTTGTCCCTTTTACTCCACACACTGCCCCGTGGGGTGAATGATACGAGCCCACTACTGGCCAGTTTGACTTAGTAATTTCCAAGTCTTCATTTTTGTTCGTTCCTCTCCCCTAAATTGCCTTCCATTGTAAGCTCAGAAAGTCAAATTCATTTTGATCTTGGCTTGAGTAAACCTTAAAAACCTGCTAGTGTTAAGAAAATATCATCCCAGGTGCCCAAGAATAAAATGGCTTCTGAGTTATTCAATTCAGGTCAGGGCAGCATCTGTGTCACCAGATGGAGGGGAAGAGGGCAAGAAGTCACATGTGTCTGGGGCCTGTGTGTGCCAAGCACAACATACCTTTGAGCACGGTTGAATGTTCCTGGTGTGGTAGAATTTTTGTCTCCGTTTTATAGCCAAGGAGCCTGAAGACCAGAGAGGGGAAACACTTGCATAAAGTTGCACAGCCAGCGCATGGCCAAGGTGGGTTTGGAAGCTGGGCTTGGGTGACGCCAAAGCCTAGGTGCTTTTCCTACACCACGCAGGCAGGTGGGATCCTACCCCTTACCCCCAAACTCTGCAGTTGGCTTTGCCAAGATTCTCAAGGAGCTGGTGAGGAGTGTAGGGGAGGGGTGTATGTGTCGGGGGGCTCCCAAGGCAGCCAGATTTTCCACCCATGAGGCAGGGGCTGGATTAAAAAGAAGCAATGACACTAATTGGGGAGCAAGAGTCTTGCATGGCATCTTCATTTCCTGTCTCAGTTGCTTGGCCCAACAAAGGGCTTTGTCTTGGTTGGCCCGGTGACAGCATCTTGTCATGCTCTTCGCGCCTCCTTCAGCCTGGCTCCTTTTCATAGCTTTTAGTGTTTCCTCCTATTCCCTGTTGCCATTTCATAGATTCACAGACAGGGGACCTGAGGGATTGCTCAGCCAGCTACTGATTAGCTGTGTGATCTAGAGCAAGTTGCTTAATCTCTCTGGGTCTCAATTTCTCCACCTGAAAAATAGAGGTAGAGGTTGGGTCAGAAGGCTGCTGTGTTTCTGTGATGACTTCCTTCCTATCTTGGTGACTGGCGTTTGGGAGGGCAGTGGGAAGTCAAGGTCAGGGGAGAGGCTTCTTTATCCAATCACATTATTGTCAGAGAGAGATACTATTTGCATATAATTTGTACTTTCTTTGAATGTCAGAATGCTCTGACATACCCACCCCAATTTCTGTCTCCCTCTCCCACTTCCTCTCACCACCTGCTTTCTACCCCCTCCCCTACCCGTCAGCCCTGGCCTTGTCTTGCTGGGGTGCTTTGTTTCAGAAGGATGATTAATTGGCCCTGAAGACCTTTCCTCAGCTGCAGCCCCTACCTGCCTTTACCGCGTGACCCAGCCCGGTGGCATCCATGGTATGCCCAGAACTGTGCAGCGTGATCCTCATATTCAACTCAGAGAGGCTGAGCAAGTTGCCCCAAATTCCACAGTGAAGTGGCAGAGCCAGCATTCAGCCCCATCTGCCCGACTCTGAGACTATGCTGTCCTCACTGCTCCAGGCTGTTCACCTACTTGGAGATGTGCGACAGGGCAAAGCAATGGCCTGGCCGGGGATGATATGATGGTGATGAAGATGACATTACGACTGCTTCTCAGAGTGTGGTCCATGGACCAGGAGCATGGGTATCGCTGAGAAGTTGTTAGACATCAGGCTCCACTGCAGACCCACTGAATCAGAACTGGCATTTGATCAGGGTCCCCAGGAGATCGTGTGCACACTCAAGGGGGAGGAGCATTGCTCTAGAACTCTGCCTGCCACACCGGCTCCTAGGATCCAGAGTCACTCCATGCGTTCTGGAGGCAGAGCCTCATGGTATCAGAGCCAGAAGAGCCCTCAGGCAACTTTAAGGGTGGTGGGTAGTTTCATGAACCATGCTCGTTGGAGCACTGGGGTCCCCAGAGGTGTCTTTGTGGCTTCTCTGGAGTAGGGTGGGGCAATACCCAGCAGGCTTTGCTCCAGAATGCCCATGCTCTCTTGAACACCTCTCCTTGGATTAGGTTTATAAACTTCTCATGGCACATAATTTCGTTGGGGTGGGGTGGATTATTTAGCAATAGCT
>NW_017732042.1:402975-403982 GCF_001890085.2 Hipposideros armiger | reverse complement strand
GCGGCTCTGTTTGTGAAAGGGGAATGTATGAAGCCAGGACAAGCAAGGAAAGGAAGGCAGACCCCTGCTCCTCCCGTCGTCCTAGGCTGTCTGGGCCCAGGCTGTATGCTGGACACTGGAGGGGGTTTGCATGCCTTAGGGAGACACTGACCCCCAATCTCAGGCTCAGCTACCTGTTTATAGGGGAGCAAACCTAGCTAGCTTGGCTCCAGGCAGTCTGGACATGGGTGTCAGCTGTGGGGAGGGTTAGGCTGTGAATTAGCTGCCCAGCACGTGGGGCCGTGGGGCCTGTGGGGAGTTGCTGGTCAGAGGTGGCCTGCAGGAGGCTGAGCCTGAGCGCAGCCACCCATGGGAAGGGGACCCAGGGTCATTTCCCAGTAGTCCTATCCCTGCACCATAGTCCATGCTTGTCCCTGGAGGTTCAAGGATGTAAACCTCTTCTCCAGGGGCACTGGCCTCTCCAAGTCTGGACTAGGACGAGAGAGAAGTCATTTAAACCTCTTCTTTCTCTGTTCTTTGGGATCTGTCATGTCTGTGTCCAGCCCATGGGGTTGGCCATTCCCCAACCCCCTTTTTTTTTTTTTAGATTTTCCATTTTGGGTCACCACCTGCCAGGCCCCCAGGTTTGGGGTAAATCCCATGGCATCTGACAGCAGGACTGGGGGTGGGGTGTGGACTTTGTTGAGAGGGGTGAGTCTCACATGGCTGGGATTGGCAGGCATGGAGGGGGCACGGACCTTGGGAGCCTCATCATCATCTGAATGCCAGTTTTTTGAACCTTAAGAACTTGGAGCATGGAGGAAGGGACAAAGAGCCCACCCTCCCCAAAAGGCGGCTGGAGAAGCTTAATACTTTAGAAACACCCGGAGGCTTTTGGAGGAAAACCTAGCAGTGCTAGGGGGATGTGACAGCACAGGGAAAGGCAAGGGGGCTTCTCTGGGCCCAAACCACCTGCCTGGAGGAAATGCTAGAGGCTGGAATGTTTCCATGCAGGCAGCTGAGCAAAG
>NW_017732042.1:396965-400251 GCF_001890085.2 Hipposideros armiger | reverse complement strand
CACCGGCAAATACGGTATTTTGGAGAATGCTTTGAGTGAGAGATAGGTGACCCTGGAGAAGGTTCTGGAAGCATGTGGCAAGGACTATGAAGAGAGCCAGGTTCTGGTCCTGGCTCTCCCTTTAACCTGCTGTGTAATCTGGGGTTGTTCTTTGTATAGTGACAAGCTCGCACTCCATAACCTCTTATTTTCCACCTGTTCTCAAAGTCTAGAGCTTTTTAAAATTTTCATGGTTGAAATTCTCTCTCCCTTCCAAAGCAAACAAACAAACAAACAAACCCCAAAGGTAGCCAACATCATAACATCAATTCCACTTTTTAAAACTGGAAGTAAAATTCCCACCTAAACATCTTGCATAGCCCTCTCCCTCTCTACCAGGTATCCTCACTCGGATGTTGATGATTCTGAATAAATAAGTAAACATCTTCTCAGAACCCTAATATAATGCCTCCCACCTCATATCCAAGTAAGCAATACCTTACAGCTTCCCCTACCCAGTTTTGGAGAGAAATGAGTGCCCAAGGTATTTGTTCTGCGGATGCGTACAATCATTTCCATAGCAACCAGATGTGATTTAGGATGAGCTACAAACAGCTTTCCCTTAAGGGGTGGTAGGTGAGGAAATTTGGCATCTTAGGGTCTAAAGAAAGCGCTTTAGAAGCAGCATCTCTCCTCTGAGCCTGGAGCCCCCAAACACTGTATCAGACGTGGACATTCGCTCTCCGGGTGTTCAAAGGCATGAAGTGGTCTCCTGGTTTCATGTTGTCTTTGGTGACTTCACGTGAGGAGCCCTCCATCATTCCTCTCACATGCAGTGGCGTAGCTGCCATCCTGGGTTTTCTTCACCACCGTGCTCGAAATCCCTTTCGCTTCTCTTTTGTCGGATATCATGTTTCCTGGATCCCACACCTTCATTTTTATGTCTTGGTTTATGCTTTTATTTTGCTGGAGCACGGGAGATAAAATTTCTTATGAGAAGTTTAATGCCATACGGTTTCCTGATCTTTTGTATGTGACCAGATTTTTTTTCTTTCCCCTCTGGTGGCTTTAATATCTTTTCTTCATCCTCTGTGTTCCGAAATTTCTTGATGAAGTGCCTTGGTATCAGGGGGCCCATTAATTTGGAAACTCACATCCTTCAGTGCCAAGACATTTGCTTACATTATTTCTGTGATAATTATCTTACCTCCAATTTCTCTCTTTCTGGATCATCTATTTGTGAGATGTCATATCTCCTGGACTGATTTTCTGATTTTTTAAAATAATTTTTCTCCTTTTTTAAATTCTTATTCCTTTNCCCCTTTCTTTCTGGGCAAAAGTTGCTGAAAAGCCTCCCATAAGAGATCCAGAAGAACTGGGTTCAAACCCCACACCTTTATGCATGTACTGTATGACTTTATGTTATTTATTTAAACCAGGGATTGGTAAACTTCTGTAAAGGGCAGATAATAAATATTTTAGGTTTGGTGGACCATACGGTCACTGTTACATCTATTCAAATCCGTTGTTTTAGTTTGAAAGCAAGACATTGGTAACCCAGAAATAAATGGGCATGGTTGTGTTCCAACAAAACTTCGTTTGTAAAAACAGGTGGCAGGCCAGGTTTGGCCTGCAGGCCATGGTAAATCAACCCTTGATTAAACTCAGAGTCTCAGCTTCCTCATGAGAAAAACGAGACTAATAATTTCTGTTTTTCTCGTGGGGCAAATCTGAGCATCAAACGAGTTGACTTAAAGCGATTACTACATAAAGTATAATGTACATGTGGGTCCCCTTTCCCATGAGAATCAAAGGTCCTGGCACTGGGTAATGGACAAGTGCTTGACTCTATCACCTACTATAGCTGCATGACTTTGGGAAAGTCACCTAACTTTTCTGAGTGTCACCTTTATCCTCTCAAAGCGGAGATGCTGAGCCCTACTTCATACAGCGCTGCAAGGGTTAAGTGAATCATGCATGTGAAGTACTGCACAGACTGAGTGTGTAAGGAATGGTAATTGAGTGTTTCTAAGGGGTAAATCCCCCCGCTTTTCTGACCTGGCAGATTCCATCTCATGTCACTCCACTGTCTCTCTGACAGTTGCTAAACCTTGGATTCCTTCCCCACTTCCGGGGGCCCAGGAGCCCTTGGAGGGCTGCAAACCTCCCCTTGCCCGTGCATTCTCTCTCCCTCCACCATCCACCCAGTGCCCTCCCCACCACACTTCCTCATTTAACAGAACGAGTAATTAACAATGTTAATTCTAATCTCATTTGCTAATGAAGGCAGTCTAATTGCACCATAATTGGCAGAGGCAGCAGCAGCAAAACACAAAATAAACCCTGCGTGTGTAATTCAGTTTAACTTCTTTATAATTACCTTGCAGGCTGGGACTGGTGGTTGGGGGTAGGGTGGGGTAGGGTGGGGAGGTTGGGGAGTTAAGGGAGAGGGCAGCCCAGACCTGAGGGTGGGAGAAAGGGTGGACTGAGCACTCCCCTGTCCTACTTTCCTGATTAGTCAAGGCCCCTGGAGACAAACTTCCTTCCCCCACTTCCCACTTCCTCCTCTGGTCATGGCAGATGTGTTCGCACTAGCCCTACCATGTCTTGATTAGCCCATCCTTCCCCAGCCGCCTCTCTATGAGATGGGAACATGGGCCTAAGATCTGCCAAGCCTACTCCTCCATCCTCAACTCACAGCTCTGACCTTATAATCTGGCCGAGAGTTCTGTTTGTGTCTTTTGTTTAGAATGCAACCTCCACTCCCCACGCCCCATCCCCCACCCCCTACATCATCCTGCTGGAAAACCCGCCCCTTTAAGGCCCTGCCTTCCCTGACGTGCAGAGGCTGACATGCACTCACTCCTTTTCCACTTCACATGTAGGAACCTGGTTACTATTATACCACACCCCCCATTATTTTACCTGTGCCTTGTTTACATGCTTTCTTTGTCACTAGATTGTGTCTTTTTATTTAAGTGCCCTCAGTGCCCAGCACAGAATAGGTGCTTGATTCTATTTTTTGGAGAATGCTTTGAGTGAGAGATAGGTGACCCTGGAGAAGGTTCTGGAAGCATGTGGTAAGGACTATGAAGAGAGCCAGGTTCTGGTCCTGGCTCTCCCTTAACCTGCTGTGTAACCTGGGGTTGTTCTTTGTATAGTGACAAGCTCGCACTCCATAACCTCATTTTCCACCTGTTCTCAAAGTCTAGCGCTTTTTAAAATTTTCATGGTTGAAATTCTCTCTCCCTTCCAAAGCAAACAAACAAACAAACAAACCCCAAAGGTAGCCAACATCATAACATCA
>NW_017732042.1:384107-395595 GCF_001890085.2 Hipposideros armiger | reverse complement strand
CTTCTGAATGTTTTTTTTTTAAATAGGAGCTTGTTCTATTTTCACAGATGCAGTGTCTTCTCTTATTTCTCTGAGGATAATTGTAGGGTTTTGAGATATCTTGCTCCTTCCTGCAATGCCTTGTGTTTGATCTGAGCCCCTTCCCCCCAGTTTTTTTTTGTTGTTGTTGTTTTGTTTTGGTCTCCATCTTTTGTGTTAGATGCCCTGGCTGCCTGGAAGCTCTGTGCATGGGCCTGGGTGTGCGCGGAGGTTGGAGGACGTTTGGGGGACACTATTTCGGTCTGCTCTTGGGCTGTGCTATGCCATCAGGAAGGAATCCTCCACACCTCAGCCTGGGTGGTGGAAACTGGGCTGCCGACGTTCAGGAAATTGAGTGGGAGAAGGACGCGTGCAGACTTTTACTTAATACCTCTTTTTCCCCCGGCACTACCCTGCCCTTGGGGAGGCCTTGGATTCTGGAATGGCAAGCCCTCCAGATTCATTGCTCTTCTCTTAGGTCCCAGGGAGTGAGAGTGGTACCCGGAGGGTCTGACTGCTTCATATGCAGACCGTCGGTCAGACCTTTAAGCCTGACTTGAGCCCCACTTCAGCAGCAGCTGGTGTCCCCAGTTCTCGAGACTCTCTGGGCTTCTGCACTAGTCAACAGGCCGACCCTGGGCTTCCCCCACTGCTGACTTAGGCTTCAGCCTCCTCTGGCCTCCTGAGTCAGTTGTTAGTCACCTGTCTGCTTCTCAGCAGTGACGATTGTGTTGCTGTTGCCTCCTCTCCTTTTCTCTGTGTCTTGTTTATGTCTTAACAAAATCCCTTAGTCATTTAGTGCAGTGTTGGGAGGCAGCGAGGTAAAGAGTCAGTTCTTCATGTGTGTACCGCGCTTTAGAGCTCACACAGCCCACTCACATCCATCCCCTCATTTTATCTCCACGAGAGCCCACTGGGCTTGGCAGGGCAGGAGGCCGAACCAGAACTCTTGAACGGAACTCCTTAAGCAGCGTTTAAACAGAAGTGAGTAGGAGTTGGAAACAGAGGTGAGAGGTGGTTTCACTACCATCGCCCCTGCGTCTCTGTGCTCCCCACGTGGAAGTTAATGAGAAGTGAAATGCCATTGGTAATGTGGGCCCAGTGGGAAGGGGAAGTTGGAATCAGGGCTGCTAGAAACAGCCTGGGTCCGGGCACCTGCAGTAAAGTTGCTTTGCTGTAGTAACTGATGATGTGAAAATTGAAAGCTGAAAATCAAAGGCGAAGCCTGATGGTGTTGGAAGGCATTGAGGGAGGCTTTTGAGACGTCTTCCCTCTCTTTCCAACTCCTGTTTTTCTGATCAGGCCTATGTTTCTGCTTGTTGGCATGCATTCGTGTGTGTGCATGTGTATATGTGCATTTGTATGCATCTGTGCATGTGCATGTACATGCATCCACGTGTGAGCATATGTGTATATCCATCTGCGTCTGCATGTGCTCATGCATTTTTTGGTGTGTTTCTGTGTTTGGCAAGATTGGCAGTTTGTGAATTTCAACTTGGTGCAGTAGAAAAGCAAAGGATGTAGACCTGGATTCAGACACCCATTCTTATACTATCCTATGGAAGCTTTCTCTGAGTCTCTATTTTCTTATCCATGACAAGAGGTTTATGATGTCAAAGCTGCCTACCACAGGGGTGGGGAGCTGTGAGAATTCTTGGAGCGGTATATGGGAAAATGCTTTGTAAAGTGTTAAGGGTTATGCACATGTCATTCTTTCATTCATTCATTCACTCATTCATTCATTCATTCATCTATTCACCTGAGACACACTTAGTGAGCTTTTCCTAACAGGACCCCTGTTCTGAGGAATACACTTTCTCGTAGGGGAAACAAAGACACAGGCACTTGTGGTCTGGAGGAGCACAGAGGACACACTGACCCCAATGAGAGGAGAAGAGGCCCCTTAGAGGCCAAGGCTGGAAATGGGGTGCTTGAGGAATTGATATTGGACAGGCAGATGGAGGCAGGCAGGTGGAAGAACAGAAGCACAAGGGCATGAACATGGGAGAGAGTGCCACCTGTCAGGTGACTTGCCAGGGAGTCAGTCCCCAGGGGCACAGGCTCAGTGCTGGGCGCCATGAGACTCTTGTCTACTGCGTGCCCTCCGGCTGGCGATAACAGGGCAAGATCTTGCGCGGTGTCTACTCTTCGCTCATTCTTTTATTCATTCCTGACTTTAACAAGCATTTATTAAGCTCCCACTCTGGGCTACCTTATTGCAGGCTCTGGGGTTTCAGCAGTGCCCCCACCCGGTGGAGCCCCAAGCCGGGCCCCTGTGAGCAACCCCACCCTCCAGACCCAGGCTGGCTGCGAGCCTTCTCCCAGAAAATGTCACTGCAGAATTTTATGCTGTTTTTTTCCCCCTTCCAGCGGAACATCTGCCAATGGCTTTTACGATGCTGAATAAAAAACCTTTTTTTTCCCCCCTTTAGATATTTTTATTTCACCTTTAAAGGAAGTACAGTAAGGGTGAAAACATCTCGATGAAATCTCTGCAGTAAATAACTCTTGGATCCCTTCCTCCCGTAGGTGGAAGGACAAAAGGACAAAGCAAACTAGAGATGGCCTCCTCACCTTCCTTATCCTGTGGAGCAGGCAGGGCCTCAGCTAAACCACGCGCAGGTGGGGAGGGTCTGCCCCCCACGCCATGCTCTGGAGGAGGGGTAGAAGCCCCTCGCTGTGGCCTTGGGCCTTCTGAGTCCTGGGCCCTCTCCCTCCTCTATGAGAAGGAGCTGTGGGTCCCCGGTCACTGACTGCGGGTGCCACAGCTGTGCTCAGCACTTCACATGGTGTGAGAGGGCTCAGTGGGCAGGACTCTGGATCTGGTTTGCCTGGATTTGGCGCCTGCCTCCTCCACTTACTACCTGCGTGAGAGACCTTGGCCAAGTTATTTGACCCCTCTGTGCCTCAGTTTCCTCACCTGCAAAATGGGAATAACACTAGTGCCCGCCTCCTAGAGTTGTTGAGTTGCATAAGTAAATTGATTTAGGTAAAGCTGGTAGAAGAGTATCTGGGATACAGAAAATTGTTAGGAAATGTTAGCTATTTCAAATTTATTATTATTTCCACTTTTCATCAGCTGAGCTGGCCCTGGCTGCGTGCCTGTTTGATCTCTGAGCTGAAGAGTGTGCAGCTGCTTGCTTGAGCCTATAAGGAAGTTTTGGCCTGCCTGCCTGATGTCACCAGTGGGGAGAAGTCCCCTTCTATAAAAAAAAAGCCCCCGAGAGGCTTGTGCAGCCCCTGAAAGATCTAGAATACTACAAAGAAGCATTCTGAGAGTCTCCTCTTGGAGCTGAAGGCAGATGCAGAAGTGGCGGTGGCTTCCCCAAGGCCAGCATTGCCCCAGCACAGAGCCAGGGTCTATACTCCACTTCTCCTGGTCCTGGCCTCCTTCCCTGTGGGGGGTCCATGGAGGATGGCTCCATCTGGATGGAGGCCTCAGACTTAAGAGGTTGTTGCCCTTGGCCCCAGACCCAGAAGGGGAGCGGTCCATGGTCGTCACTAGTGGAGATTCAAACACTTGACTCTAAGCTGGGCTGTCCCCGTGTATTGTTGGTGGCAGGGGTGGGGAGGTGGCCAAGGGGTGTGAGGTCAGCGATGACAAATGCTGGCAGGCACTGCTGGACCAAGAGGCACCGACTGCCACTGTTTCTAATGAAGCTGTCAGTTGAGCTGCCCGGGCACGGGAAGCAGACTGGGCAGAAAATCATCCATTTAAACAGACGGATGTTTAAACAGATAATGAGTCAGAGGCTGGGGTGGGATCTGGGCTTGGTGGTTAGCTGGGCAGCACCGGAGGAGTTCTGTGGGGAGGCCACGTGTAGATAGGCTCCGCTCGGGGGGCTCCAGCCCCAGCCCACTCCACTGCCAGGGTCTTCCTGTGCCCTCCGGTCAGCTCAGCAAACCCATTGTCAGCTTCAGCTCTGTGCCAGGACCTGAGCTAGTGCTGGGGCTAGAGCCAGGAGCCAGAGGCATCCCTGCCCTCAAGAAGCTCCGTCTGAAGGTGGAGACAGACACCCACGCAGTCAGTTACACATGATGTGAGAAAAGTGGATAAGAGGGCCGACTCTGGAACTTGACTGACTGAGTTTCAATCTTGGCCCAGCTCCCTGCTGGCTATTTTAGGACCTCGTGCAAGTGGCATAACCTCGTTGCCTCGGGTTTTCTCATCTGTAAAGTGGGATGGACTACAATAGAGTTGTGACTTTTACTGCTGTGTAACAAATTTCCCAAACTCAGTGGCATAAGACAGCAACCATTTTATTATGTGTGGACAGGTTCTTTGGTCAGGAATTCACAGTGGATGGCCTGTCCCTCCTCCACAATGCCAGGGGCCCCAGCTGGAACACTGGAATGTGGGGGGGCGGGGGGTGACACGATAGCCTGGGGCTGGAACAATCTGGAGGCTTCTCACTCACATGTGGGGCTCTAAGGCTAGGCTCAGCTGGGACTGTCCACCAGAGACACTTAGGGCCTGCTGGGGGGCTCAGTCTTCTCGCAACATGGTGGGCTCTGAGAAGGGGCCTCCTGGGATGGAAAGTCTGAAGAACAGGCAACCAAAGTGGAAGCTGCATGGACTTTTATAACCTAGCCTGGGAAGGCACATCGCATCTCTTCTGCCGCACTCTATTGGTTGAAGCAGTGGCAAACTCATCTAGGTTTAAGTGGAGGGGACAGTTTAAAAACTGTCCCTGTACCTTACAGGTTTGGACAATTAAATTAAATGAGACATGTGCTGGGCCGAGGACAAGGTCTTGAAGCACCCAATCAGTGTTAAGTATTCTCACAATGCGTGATGTTGGGAAAAGGAGGTGGTAAGGAAAAGCTTCAAAGCCAAAGGGATATCTGAGCAGGGTTTTGAAGGATGAGTAGGAGCTTGCTATGCACCTCCTAGGGAACACAATTCAGGGAGAGGAAACAGCTTAGGTAAAGTCAAAGAAAGCTTGAAACCAGGATGTGTTCAGGGAAACCATGAGTAATTTGGTGTTGTTACAGCATTGAGGGCAAGGAAGGGCATAAATGATGTTACGCTGGAGGGGTGGCAGGGTGACAGGAAAAAAAAACAGTGTCTTGTGAGCCCAAATGAGAAACCCACATTTTGTCCTGAGGCTATTAGGGAGCCATGGAGAATTTCAAGCAAGGAGTGACATGGCCAGGTTTGTCCGAAGGATCGTTCTTAGCAGCGGTGCGGGGGATGGGTTGGAGGCTGGGGACCAGTGAGAGGCCATTACAGACAGAGATGAGGAGGGCCTGACCTGAGGAGGCAGCAGTGAGGATAAAGGGAGGGAGATGGATGCAGAGTCATTTAAGCTGTTAACATCAACTGGATTAGCGATAACTAGAGGTGGGAGGAGAGGGAGTGGTCCGGGGAGGCACTGATTTGTGGCAGGAGTGGCAGGCGGGAGGTTGGGCAAGTACTCATAACCGTCCATCTTTTTCCTGAGCAGGGACAGGGGTACATGGCCGACACTCAGCCTCCTCTGAGCCATGCCCGGGCCTGCATCCTTGTTGGAGGATACCTTCAAATCACCCCTAAATCTTTCCGAATCATCCTGGGCCGCCCTACTTGGGGTGTGATTGGCTGTGGAGGTGAGGGAGCAAGAGGGGTTGAGGATACCCCCACTTGAGAGCAAGGGTAATTATTTTCACCTTCCATGTGCCCAAAGTTTGTAAAGCCCTTCCTCAGACCAGAGGGGCCTCTCTCCTCAGAGCCTTTCCCCGGGCTGAGGGCCAAGTGTTGGTGATCGTGGCTGGGGGTGGGTTGGGGTCCCAGAATGGCAGAATTCCAGGATGTTGGACTGGGAGAGCCCTAGGAGGAAGCTGCAAGCCTGGCACTAGACAGGACTGGGTTGCAGCCCTGGCTCTGCCTCTTCCTGGCTGTGTGGACCGGGCACTACGTAGAATGGAGGCCATACCCTCACCTTCTCCATGCAGCTGCTGAGGGGGTTAGGTGGGACCGTAGACGGGAACATGTTTTGGAAGTGGTTGTACATTCCAGAAGGAACATCTGAGGCTTAGAGAGGGAGGGTGTGTTAGTCAGGGTTATCTAGAGAAACAGAACCAATAAGATACCATCTATCATCTATGTATCTGTGTATTTATGTCTCTATGTATCTATCTATTATCTTTATCATCTAATCTATCTATCATCTATCTGTTATATCTATCTATCTATCATCTATAATCTGTCTATCTATCATCTATCTATCTCTATCTATCTATCTATCTATCTATCTATCTATCTATCTATCTATCTATCTTATATTATAAGGAACTGGCTCACGCAATTATGGAGGCTGAGAAGTCCAGGATCTGCAGTTGGCAAACTGGGGACTCAGTAGAGCTGGTGGTGCAAATTCCAGTCCAAGGGCAGGTGAGGACTGAAGCTGCAGCTCACGAAGTCAGGCGGTGAGAGTAAATGCTCCCTCACTCTGCCTTGGTGTTCTGTTCAAGCCTCCAGCAGGTTGGATGAGGCCCATCCACGTGGGGGAAGGCAGTCGGCTTCACTCAGTTTATCAATTCAAACCTTGATCTCATCCAGAAACACCTTTACAGATACACCCAGAATTATGTTTAACCAAACATCTGGGCATCCAGTGGCCCAGTCAAGCTGACACAAAAAAATTAACGATCACAGAAGAGATTGCTAAGAGCCACCCAGCAAATTAGTGGCAGATGCAAAATGGCATCTGACCCAGGCAGGGGTGGGAGGGCAAAGGGCAGAGATTTCTGGCAATGTCTCTAAACCAGGAGGACAGAAATGGCTTCCTCCCGAGAGAGAGTGCTGCTTCTGCAGCCAGGGGACCTAGGCTCTAGTTCTGGGTCTGCCACTTTGTAGCAGAGTGACCTTGGGCAATTAGTTCTCAGGGCCCTGTGCAAAGAAGGTATTTCTTGAGTCTATGGTTTATCGAGTGACCATTTTGTATGTGACGGCACGACGAGGGAATTTGGGGCAGGAGACTAACATTTAGCAGAGAGTATAGCATAAGGGTAAAGATGTGGGTGCTGGAGCCAGCATCCCAGCGCCACCAACTCTGTGACCTTGCAGGAGTTACTTACCCTCACTGCAGTTTAGTTTCCTCATCAGCAAATGGGGATCCAATGAGATAATGCAGTCTTAAGTGCAGGGCACGGTGTGGAACTCATTCAAACCCTCCAAGAATATGAGTCATTACTATTTGTGGAGAGCCATTTGTTGAGAGCATTTTATTTACATAAAATACTTAGCTCATCAAATCATCCCTACAACCTTAAGAGGTGGTGTGGCAGAGGCAAGACTATGTGCTCCCCAGACCCGGGCTCCTTTTCATCCTGGACATACAGTGGACTACAATTCCCAGCGTGCCCTGCAGTGGGGCCATGTGACCATGATCTGGCCAATGGAATGTGGACAATAATACACCTTGCTGATTTCAAACATGCCCCACAAGTGCGAGGTTTCATGTGTTCTTTCTTTCCTTTCCTGTTGGTTAGCTGCGGAGGGCCTGAAGCAGTGGTTCTCAACCAGGGCAGTTTTGCTCTGGGCACATCTGGCAATTTCTAGAGACCCTTTTGGTTGTCACAACTTGGGGGAATGCTGCTTGTGTTTATGGTAAAGACCAGGAATGTTGCTAAACATCTCACAATGCATATAGCACAGCCCCTGTCCCCCCAGCCCCCCCACACACACACACACAACAAAGAGTTGTCCAGCCCAAATGTCAATAGTGCTGAAGTTGAGAAACTGATCCAGAGGGTCCCACAGCTCCGGGACAGTCTAAAAAAATGAGCCTGGATCCTTAAATGACTGTATGGAGCACAGCCCTCCTTACCCCCAAGGTATTACGATAGATAGAAGTAGGGAATATGTGTTTAAACCACGGAGATTTGGGGGATGGTTTGTTCGAGCAGTTAGCCTACCTTGACTCATGCAGGCTGCTATTGTTATGCCCATTTCATTGATGAGGCAACTGAGACTCAAGGCCACAGAACTTGTAAGGGACACAATGTGGTCTGAGTTCAGGCTTGCCCTGCTCCAAAACCCGTGCTTGCCTCAATATTAGTGCAGGCCCTTTTCAGCTCCTGGCTCTAAGAAGGAGCCTCTGTCTGCATCCCCCGGGGTATTTTTGGTAAGTTGCTGCCAGGGCTCCCCTGGTCTGGGGCCTCCTATTGGTGGAGCATGCTCCCCAGAACAAGCTGGCTGTGTCCCTCCTGGTCTCACTCCCAGGCAGCCCAGGTTGGCTCTCTGTGACACCATCCCCCGCAACCCCTCCCCCCCAAAGGGGCTGGTGCACACCTCCCGCAGGGGCTCACTGTCCTCTGCGGGGAGCCCCTTCCCATCACATTCTCTGCTGCCCTGAGCCAGCCTCCACCTGTTTTAGGTTTGAATTTCTGGGCAGGTGTCTGGAGGCATCTCAGCTCCCTGTCAATTTCCTGACTTGGCTTTCTGAAAGACAGAGGGCTCGGAGGTGGCTGCCTGGAGCGATGAGACGATAGTGATGGCTGTTCTGGCTTCCTGCCTGTCTGAGGCAGGGACGCCACTGCTATCAGCCCACCCGAGGGCCCCTCCCCTTGCAGTCCCACCACCACACAGAGGGAGTTGAGGGTAGGGGCTGGTGAGTCTACCTGTGGGTGGGCTGCAGAGCCTCATCAGGGAGAGACACTTGTGCTCCAGCCTCCAAGGAGAGTGTGTGTGTGTGTGTGTGTGTGTGTGTGTGTGTGTTGGTGGTGGTGCTGGTGCTGGTGGTGTGTTTACCTACACCTATTGCTCTAAGAGTTGTAGGAGCCACCAACAAGTCATTTGGTACAGAGGACTTTCCTGTGTTCACACAAGTTAGCACCTTTCCAGGCCATTCCAGGGAGGGAGCCCCTGCTTTACTTATGTAGCTTACAAGGTGAACTCAAGCCTGTACTGGTTCTCTGATGGATGGGAAGTCCTTTCTCCAGCCTGCTCCAAGTCCCTCATGTTGCAGTCTGGGTTCATTGCCTCTATTTTGTGGAAATAGGTGACATCTTTTGGCCTCCCTGATGTTCATCCCTCAAGTACCCGAAAAGAGAAATTGAGTTCCTCCCTCCAAATATTCCCCACATTCTGTTTTGCTGACCAAGCAAACCCACCTCTCCTAACCTTTCTTCACAGATAAGGATGACTGCTGGACAAATATACGGTAGAACAATGTGTCTGCAAGATTTCTCTCCTTTTTTGAGGTTCTTCTCTCCTCCTTTACATGTCCCTATGGCTGCAGAAAAGGCACAGGCCTGGGGAGAGAGGCAGACATATATTTCAACTCCTGCATGGTAATTTATGAGCTGGGCAACTTCAGCCAAGTTACTTAACCTCTCTGAGCAAGGCTCAGTTTCAGCACTTTGCATTGAACAAGTCACAGAGCAGGTGCTCAATAAATATTTATTTCTTCCCCCTGCCTTCCTCCTTCCCTTCTCTCCCCACCAACCCTGGGCATCAGGTGCCCATGCGCTCCACACCACCTCCCTTCTGCTTTGTCTCTGGCCCTCAGCTGCTGCCACCTGAGAAAGGATCAGAGGTGCTTATGCCCTGTGCCAAACCTGATCGGCTGGGTGTGGGATTGGCATCGGCCAAGTGCATAGGGAAATTAAGGAGTGGGATCCCAGGCTCCAGCCACAGGGTGGGTGAAGGGAGAAGGCGTTCCCTGTTGCCTCTGCTCACGGAGCCCACTTTCCACTCCCTGGTCATTGAAGCACTCTCTTGGCACCTTCTCTATGGTGCCTGTGGCATCAGGATGTGGTGTGATCTAGAGTCACTTGATTCCCCTACAGCAGGATGCCACAGGTTTCTTAGAATCATAGAGTATTTTCCAGATGGGAAAACAGGCTCAGAGTGGGTCCAAGATCGGCCCAGGGCTTCCACCAAAGTGGGGTGAGACCCCGGTCTCCTGACTCTGGGTCCAGTGCCATCTCCACTGTGTTAGTGAGAAGTGGAGCCCAATTGTGACTCTTACTCCCCAGGAACCAAGAGATGCAAAGGTCCCTGAACACAGTGGGGGCGTGAAGGTTCTCTCTGAAGAGTTAGTTGCCTCTCGTTTCCAGGAGGAGAAGGGAGAAGGTAGAAGGCCCAGGCTTCCCAGAGCAAGGGAACCCTCGGGAGGATCGCGTCTCGCTTTCCTGAGTGCTGGGGTAGCATTAAGTTCTTATATTTGCGAGCAGTCTTTCAAATTGGCTCCTGTCACTGCTGTCAGTGTGTTATATAAATCTTCACGGAGACAAGAAGCAATGGTGGGAGGAGAGAAAGAGAGAGAGAAGCAGGCAGACAGAGAGAGAGGCAACTGGTGTTAAGTACCAAGGAATACAGCAATGAACAAAACTGGTTCAGAAAAAAGAAAGATAAAAACCCTTACTCCCAGGAATTTACATGTGAGGGGGGGGGTAACAAAAACAAACAAACTAAATTTAAAAAACAGCATCAGTAATGATGATGCATGTTATGGCGGAAAAAGAAAAGCACGGAGGGGAGATTGGGGTGTTGGTGGCACAATTCACAGGTGATCGCTGGGAAGGCCTTACCTAGCAGATAACATCTGAGTCAAGATCTGAAAAAGGGGAGGGGCATGTGAGGGTCTGTGTATGTGCAAAGGCCCTGAGGCAGGATTCGGCCTGGCAGGGGTGAGGGATAGCAAGGAGGCCAGTGCGGCTGGAATAGAAAGGGTGCTGGGCAGAGTGGGAGGCAATACGCGCAGAGAGACAACGAGGAGCAGAGCAGGTAGGGACTTGTGGGCTTTTCCCCTGAGTGAGGCAGAGCCACTGGAGGGTTTTGAGCAGAGCGGCGCCCTGGCCTGACTTCGAGTCTGACAGGATCACTCTGATGGTGGGGTCGAGCCTAGTGTGAAGAGGGCAGGCGCGGAAGCAGGGAGACACATTTTTTCAACATTAGTGAGGTTCTGTGAGGGCACAAGATGAAAAGGCACAGTTCCTGCTCTCAAAGCAAGTTGTCCTTCATGGCAGCCGTGAGGGTCAGAGGGACGGGTGACTTTCGCCTCCACGCCGTACGCCCCAGAGGGAAGAAAGGACTGGACTTGCACTGCAAGCTTCTGAGTTAGACCGAGGAGGGAGGGCGAGAAAAGCAATTTTGTTAAGTATGTATTAGGTGCTGAGCACTGCTCGTACCGATACAATGGAAATGATCACACCAGTTTATGAGGTATTTTTTCCCTTTTTCTAGACAAGGCCCCTGAGGCTCACAGTAGTTGAGGAGCTTGACTGAGCTCATGCAGAAAGGTAGGGGCTGCGGTATCCAGAGCCGGCCTACCTGTAAAACCCATGAGTGCCTGTGGGCCTGATGTCTCACCTGGACACCCCCTCCCGCATCCCCACATCTAAGAAGCCCCAGGGCCCGCTGGTTCCTCTGAAGCATCTTGGTTCTCTCCATTGTTCTCTTTTGAGGAGGCTCCTTTTAGTCCTTGAGCGAATGAGTCAAGCATTTCCCTACATTGGAGCCTTGCACAGGCTGTTTCCTCCA
>NW_017732042.1:373927-376546 GCF_001890085.2 Hipposideros armiger | reverse complement strand
GCAGCCCAGCTCCAGGTTGAGCTGTTGTTCAGCATCTTAGCTGTAGAGGGCAGTGTCACTGGCCCTCATATGTGGGATCCAAACTGGGGCCCTCTGGCATCCCAAGCCAGCTCTTAACCAACATGCCACTCGGCCGGCCCCATTAGGACATTTGCTTATAGTTAGAATGCAGTTTTGCTATTAGTTAGGTGTAGAAAGTTGCAAGAAATTCTCCCCCCGCCACACACACACGCACACTCTCTTTCTACCTAAAACAAAGCTGAATAAACTATATAAGCACATCCTTCAAAACCCATCAGATAGCTGAGGACACTAGTGGGTGAGATGGGACCAATTGTGAAGGACCTTGGCTGTCAGACTGAGAAGTTCTTGAAGTCAGGAGCCGTGTCTGTTTCATTGCGGCATCTCCAGCACCTAGCACAGTGCCCAGCACATAGTAAGTGTTCAATAAATATTTGCACACGGAACCTGAGCTTCAACCAACTGGAGATTTGGTTGAGGGTAACGATCCAGGCATTTATTAAGTTCCATCTCACACACACACACACACACACACACACACACACACACACACACACACCACACCACCCTCTTCTGCATCCCCAAGCATGCCCAGGCCCTTCCTAGTGTCTCCAAAGGGAAGCATTTTTAAGATTCAAGATATTTAGACTGATGGAAATGCCCAGAAAGAGCGCCAATGTCTGGGGATCCTTTCTCCATCCTTGACACATTGAGACTAGGCTTGTTAAATTTCTACTGTATGCTCTGCCTGAAAGGGGAGCTGGTGTTTGTGGTGTCAAGGAAAGAGCACTGGGCTGGGGTTTGGAAGGCTCTGGTCCTCTTAGCACTTGCTGTGTGACCTCAACCTTCTTAATTACCCTTTCTGAGCCTCAATTTGCTGCTCTGAAAAAAAAATGGAAGGGTCTTTCGAGTTCTGGGATCTTATAAATATCATGAGCCAGTCTTCTCACTGGCCCCTTCCAACCAACGTCTGTTGCTCCCTGCCTTTTCCCTGGCTGCTCCCTTACCAGGAATGCCCTCCCAGCTCCCCTCCACCAAATCCAAGTCAGAGCTAAACTCTGTCCTCCCACAACTATAGGTTCCTTACTTTGGAGCCTCCCAGCAAGTCTGTGCTATTTCTCACATACGTTTCTTGGGAATCCTTCGTTCATGAGCGGATTAACTCTCCAACTGGACAGTGAGCTTCTCCAGGGCCAGGGCCCCAGACTCCAGTTGCTTTTCGCTTGGATAACCTGTGCCNGATACCAAGTTACTTCCCCCTGATCCCTGGATGAGGTCAGCCTCCCGATCACATGCCTTCTATAGCACTCGGGATTTTTCCTTAATGCTCACCCCGGAGCAAAGGTGGGAAGGGGCGAGGAAGGGAGAGATGCCCACGAAGGGTGAAGGAGGGCCTGGAAGGTCAGGAATAGGCTGCTGCTACAGCTATGGGATGACTGGGTCCCAGGACAAGCGGACCTGGCCAGGGTCATGTGCGCAGTGAGCTGTGGGCAGCGCTGGACCTTGTCCCCATCAGACTGTAAGACAGCAAGATGTCATCGATACCTCCTCTCCTGTTCTCCCCCTGCACTCACCAGAGGGTAGGGGGAGAAAGGAAGGGAAGCAGGGGCCTGAGAAAGTGAGATGTTGGTTTCCAAGCTCACAGTGGGGCGTGAACTTGGACAGAAGCACCAGCACCCACATCCCAGCTGTTCCGCTCCCATCAAGCCACAGCGCCTTCCCGTATGCAGGGCCCAGCACCAAGCACCTCTTTTTCCTGTCTTTGCTCACACTCTTCCCAGCAGCTGGAGAAATGGAAAGACTCCCTCACCCCCAGCCTGGGCTCTGTCCTCACTCTCTCCACTGCAGTGACAATGGGGACTGGCTTTTCCTGTCCCTCATTTACTTTTGCCCTCATCCTCCAGGGTGCCCCGCAGCGCCCAGCTTTCCTGTGGGGCTGGCAGACACGTGGCATCCAGAGGGGTGAGGCTGAGTATTACTGGGGTCTGGCAAGGCTGCACTGGCTGAAAGCGGTGGGTGAGGACGACAGTGAGTGACTTGGAAGTAGTCTCAGGGATGCCCCACCTCTCCTCTGGGGAGCCTCACCTTCAAACAGCCTTGGTGAGGGAATGTGTGTCCCTGGCTCCATAGCTTAAGAGAAACGAGACCTCGGGGCAAATGAACTCGGGGAGCAGGCTCGGGAAAGAAGTGAAATTCCCTTCCCTTCTGTTTTGGTTTCTTGTGTTCAGTGCCCATGGGATTCTGAGTTTTGAAGACAGCCGTCTGCTTCTCACTTAATCCTAGAAAGTGAGGGTGTCTCGGGGGCCCGAGTGGGGTGATGATGGTTGGAGGTAATGAGAAAGGCCAATGTTGGTGAAAGGCCGTGTTTTCCTGGCCTGGTCTCATGCCCTGTGGTTTCGCTTTCGCGTTGTTAGGGGAGAAGGTCTAGCCTACCGTTGTGCTTATTATTTGTCTTTCTAATTCCAGTTGGCGCTGGCTTCTTGTTCTAAGGCATGCGAGTGGCACAGTGGGAAAAGACATAGGCCAGGAGCTAGGAGACTGGACTTGGCACTGAAAAGCTGTGTCCTCTCTGTCCTCTCTGGTCCCTGTGTTTGTGGG
>NW_017732042.1:369939-371617 GCF_001890085.2 Hipposideros armiger | reverse complement strand
GAGCTTCTCACGAGAATACTGTATTCACGTCGCTGCCGAGCCTTCCTCCGTGGACAAAGCTGAGAGACGTGAAGATCACTGGCTTTGCTGGACTCTTTGGAGCAGCCAGCCCGCCTCTCCTCAATCTGAAATTGCTCTCAGATCAGCCTCCTGTTTGTACCTTCACTCTCCCCTCAGACTTGTCTGTTCGTTCCCCACCCTCTCTCACTTAGGGATGTAGATTTTAGGGGCTGCCACCCAGCTTTCTCTCGTAACCGGGTCTCCCCCAAACACCAAGTCTCATCCCCATATTTGACCATGGGGCCCATGCTGGATGCTGGGGTTGGGGGGAGCTAGGGTACAGTCTGAGGGGGAGTTAGGACTTGTGCCCCGAGGGTTTCCCATCTCCTGGGAGCGTCAAGCCTGGCCTTGGGGAGGTTCTGGACTGATAGAGGAGGCAGTATCTTAGTTGGGATTTTAAGGTCTTGAAAAGGCACCAAAACACAAAGCTGATGTCAAGCCGCTAGCTGATGCTCGAGTAGCTTCTCTCGCATTCCCGCCTGTGCGCACACACCCGGGGACAGGAGCAGACCTCTTCCTAAGGTCTCCCTTCTGTCCACATCTTCCTGTGCATTGAGCTGTGACCTGCATCTGTGTTACCTTCCTTCTCTTGGTCCTATACCTGCTCTCTGGGGTCACACAGGACAACCCTGCCACCTGACAGTGCGTAAAGTATTTGAGAATAACGTGTAATGTTCTCCGCTGGGCCTCCTCGTCTCCAGGGCAGCGATTCCTCAGCTGTCTCTCACATGATGGGGCTGTGAGTCCACCTGGGGTGGCCGGGTAGGCTAACTGCTCTAACACACCATGCCCGAATCCCAGTGGCTGTACTCGCATAGCAGACTTCTCACTCACGCAACTAACGGACCAGTGCAGGCGTTCAGCAGGCGGCCTACAGTGCAGCAATTCCACGTCCCAGTTTCTTGGCACCTTGGGCTCTGCCATCCTGTAGGACCTCCGAGGCCTCTCTATTTAGCCAGTGAGTGGGTCATGTCTGGAAGTGATGCACGTCACTCTTGCCCATGCTCCATTGTCCAGAACTCAGTCACACAGCTGCCCCCAACCTCAGGAGAGGCTGGGAAATATAGTCTGGTCATGTGTCCAAGAGGAAATGGGAAATGGTTTGGTGAACGAGTCAGTCACTACCAAAGCATCCTTAGGTTACCCTTCTCCAAACACATTCCAGCTTGGCCATGCCCCTCTAAAGTGTGACACTCAGATATTAAAAAAGGAAGGAAGGAAAGAAAGAGAAAAAAATGAGCTAGTATAGCCTGATGAGGCAGTAACACGAGCTCACCATTTCCTGGGCATCTAGTATGTTCTAAATGGTTGTGTGCTGGAATCGGCTCACATTCCTGAAAGCCAATTTGGCGCATCTTTTCCCAGCTCTGTTTTCAGTGAGGTCATGTTGCTAGCTGGAAAGGGGCCATGATGGGAGTGTTGAAATCGAAGAAATGGGTACCTGTTACAAGTCAAGGCTTCCCCTCCCTGCAACCTAGTGCCAGCACCCAACATCCTGGCTTTACCTGTCATATCACAAGAGTCTCACAAAACCCCTATAGGGCAGCTTTTGCTGTTTCTGTTTTATAGTTTAAGAAACTGAAGACATGGGACTGGCTTGAGCCACACAGCTCACACA
>NW_017732042.1:368211-369661 GCF_001890085.2 Hipposideros armiger | reverse complement strand
GATGGGGTCCACTTACGTGTGGCATCTAGAGAACAGGATAAATGAACAATCAGAACAGAAACAAGCTCATGGATACAGAGAGCGTTTTGATGGTTGCTGGATTGGGGGGTAGGGTTGAGGGGATGGGTGAAGAGAGGAAGGGAATAGCGGGTACAAATTGGTAGTTACAAACTAGTCACAAGGATGCAGATTACACCATGGGGAATGTAGCCAGTAGTATTGTAATAACTGTATGGTGTCAAATGGGTACTGGATATATCAGGGTGTTCACTTCATAAGTTATATAGATGTCTAATTACTGTGTTGTACACCTGAAACTAATATGCTATTGTATGTCAACTCTCATTGAAAAATAGAAAAAAACTAATTAAAAATTAAAAACATACAGGGGACCAGTGCCCCCTGTAAACCTTCAGCATCAAAGTACCTCGGCAGAGCCTGGACTCTGTATTTTAATAAGTTCCCCAGACAGTTCTGATGCATGTGGAGGCTGACCATTGCTGGAGCAGAGGACCCCTAAGGACCCTTCCAGCATTAGTGCTAGCCCAGCGTATCCCCCTCCTACCCTGCTGCATGATTGAGTGCGAGGTGCCATGTGCAAATATTAGGTCACGTGGAGTCCTGTAGGAGGCTCGAGGGAGGTCTAAGCCACAGGAGAGAATAGTTGGAACGAAACAGTCACATCTTCAGGAGATGCCATGGGGGAGAGGGATTGGCCTGGTTTTGGGTGACCCCAGAGGCAGATCTAAGACTGTGGGTGAATGTTGAAGGAAGGAAGTGCTTCCCAACAGTCAGGACCCCACAGGCCTCCTCCAGTGGAGGTGAGCGCCCTGCCAGCGGGGGAGTGTAGGCTGATGTGTACTCTCTGGGGGAAAATGGAGCTGGAGAACCTCAAGCCACTGGTGGATTTGAAGACATTTATGAAGGTCCCTTCCCAGTTAGTCAGAGCTGTTAGGATTCCATAAAAGTCAGGCAGCTTTGCCTGCCTAGGATTTAAAGCGATGTGTGCATGTCCGAGCACACACATGCTCACACACACAAACACACACACACACACACACACACACAGAAACACTTGTGTGGGCAAACTTGCAGCCAGCCCTGTACATGCACACATGAGTCCCCGTTTGCTCACATGACGCACAGGCATGTTCCCATATGCAGTAAAGGTGCACAGGCATTCAAGCACGAAAATGTGCATAAAAGAACATGGACGTGAGTGTGGCTCACAGACTGCACACGTCTCTTCCAGCCTCTTCCCTCGCCATCAGAGCCCGGGCCTCCCTGTGCAGCTTCCTGGCTGGTCTCTGGAGTCAGAGCCTTGTTTAATCTCCCTTGGTGCTCTTATTTCCAGCACCAAATTAAAAGTGTGACCCAAAGTTAATTATTCTAATTTAATTTGGTCCTAAAGCTGTGCATGTGGCGATGGGAGGCCCAGGCAGAGGTGAGG
>NW_017732042.1:364405-365458 GCF_001890085.2 Hipposideros armiger | reverse complement strand
ATCCTCCTCTCCAATAGCCGAGAACTACTTGAGTCCGTATGTCCCCGCACAACGTTTTCCCCCTCTGAGAGCCCAGGGAAACTGGGGCAGGTCAGAGGAAGTAAATGTTCCACAGAAGAGATGCCTGACGCCTCTCTTCTGTCCCCCAGGGACTGACCGTTTCTTTCTCCTGCTCATGAGTGCATGTCCTGGATGCAGGGCCAGGAAGGAAGTGGGTGCCGGGGCCAGGGATTCTGAGCCAAAGACCGGTGCTGGGCCTCCGGACACTGCCCGCTGGCATCCCTGTTCTCCTGGATAGCAGGTGCTGGGGTGTAGTCCTTGGCAGCATTGATCTGTAGCATGCATTAGAAGGAAAAGACAGGAAATGAAGTTTTATTCTTAGTCAAGTCAGGAAGAAACACCAGGGATGGCAGGCCTGTGTGTTAGTTACTCACTGGTTCATCCGGCCACTCACTTGGGCATTCTGGCTCAGCCGCGTCAACTCGAGTGAAGCAATAGGCACGAGGGCTGAGTTAGCAGCCTGAGGGGCTGATGGGCGAGTCTGGCAGGAGGGCGAGTGGCACCTGGCAGGGGGGCATGTCTGGGGTGAATGAGAGGTGGCCTGAACTTCACCTTTCAGTAGGTGACCCCCAACACTGGACAGTAGGTTTCTAGATCCCAACCAACAGAATGGAACATGGCAGACTTTTTTTAGCCCTTGACGGTTGGGCTGGATTCATGTTTTCTGATCATCCTTTCTCCTCTTCTGCTTCCTCTTCCCTCTCTTCCTTCTTTTCTTTCTCTTCTTCATTGTCTAGGAGTTATAAAGATGTGAGGAGTGGAGAGGAGTGCCCAGCAAGGGTTTTAACGTAAGTAAAATCAGAGAGGGGGAGAAGCCAAAGGAATGGACCATCCTAGCTGGAGGAGGGTTGGGTGAGCATCTTTCAGACAGACAAGGAGCACGGGAGCTGCCCAGGCAGAAGGAACATCCACTCATTTAATGTTTATTCATTAGGAAATTTTTTTTTTAAGATTTTTTTTAATTGGGGAATTGGGGGATGGGAACAGTGCTGG
>NW_017732042.1:352665-359528 GCF_001890085.2 Hipposideros armiger | reverse complement strand
CAGCTGATTTCAGTGTAGCTATCTATCATGGACACTCGCAGGCATTCCTTTATTGCCCCGTCTCAAACACGGGCTGAATTGCCTTCCCGTTTTTCTGATGCTAGGCTTTCTCCAGAGCCGTGGAAATCACTTATCCTGTGCACAGGCACAGTCTGGGATGTAGGGTAGTTCACATCCTTGGGGGTACCAGTGGGGTCCAAGAGTCAGTGAACAAATGTCCCCACCCTCCATCCTAAAGAAGTAATTCTAAGGTGCATTCCACATGGTTCTATAGAGGGTGCCTGGCAGGACTGAGCCCAAGTTGCCTGCACTGTAACCAGTTCAACCATGTACCTTTACTGGTTTTTCTCCTTCCTTGTCTCACTACCCCTACCTCCTTATTCTGGTTGTCTGGCATCATCTCCCAAGTAAACTATCTGCACCCAAGGCCTTGTCTCAGGTTCTGCTTTTAGGGGACACTCAAGTATGATAGTGGGTACTAGAAATGGCCCAAGAAAGTACATCCTCCACATGGGATCCTAGAACATCCCTTGTCAGTCAGATGGCAATAGGGACTCCATTGCAGGTGGCTCATGGGGGTGTGATAACCTCTGATATACTGAAACATCTCAATTATTGAGACTCTCACTTAGTGGATCCGGTGAGGTACTGTTAAAGGACAAACATGCTGAAACCCAGGCCCAGCCATTAATGATAAGGAGGGCAGAAATGCAAAGGAGACCAAATGTGCAATCTTGACAGGTCTCCTAGGCTCAAGTCAGGTCCCTGATAGAGAAGGAATGGGACCCCAAGAATGAGATGGGGACGTTTGGTATTGCACCTGAGAACATTGAACTGCCAGGCTCCCCTGAACCCTTGTGGCTGGCAGCAGCAGTCCCCCTCCCCTTTGTTAGAGTAGATCAGCATCTTTTTGCCTGAAGACCATTCAGAAACCTCCTGATATGACTGCCTTGCACGATGATGCTTCCAACCTGAAGAAGCCCCGCCCCACTCCACCTCCCACCTAGACCAATAACTAGAGTCAGCTCTTAGCCTCACTCAAGGGAAGAAATATAGTTTCTGTTACCAGAGGAAAGAGCTTATTCACTGCAAGAGTTGCAGGAAGACCTGACTAATATATGACAGTAGGAAGTAGGATATCTGTATGGGGGTGGAGTTTGAGGGGCTATGCTGGGAGTGGGGTGGACTATTGGCTGGAAACAGGAGATTTATTAACATGAGGACAGCTCTCCCATGACTCAGGATTTAATGTCCTGGCAAGGACTCCTGGAGCCAGTCCTAATATGCTGCTGGGGTGGCTCCTTGAAGATGTCAGAACAGCCTTGGCAGAGCACTTGGGGAATGTGTCAGAAGGCTCAGAGAAGTGGGTGTATTTATTACGCAATGGATTTATTACGCAAGAGCAGGACACCCACCACCTAAATCTACGTACTCTGGGGAGGCCAACAGGACACTCACCATTAAACTAATAAGAAATGCCCTAGTGAGGGAACCTCCAGTGTCACCGAGCAGCTCAGTGGTGGCTGTCCCTTGTAGGCCAGGGCTGGCAGTAAGAGATGCAACCATGGAACTGAGTTCCCTTGTGTCAACAGGGATGAGAAAGTCCTGGACTAGCAGAGGTCTGGTGGTGGCATTAATCCTCAGAGGCTAGGCAGACGTAATTGTCATAGAGCGGCCACCAGAGTGGCCACTGTGGTGCTTTGACACATAGAGAGCTGTGGTGGTGGATAACAAACTACAATATTCCTAGGGGCTAGGTAGCTAGGTGGCCCACTAGGATATTACATGACTTGTATAACCAAGAAAAATAAAAACCTGGCTATCTAATGGCTGCTATCAGCCGCTACAGTAGAAAACCATGATTCCTCACCTACCTTCCAGGTCTGAGCTAGTTCTCAACTGATGGGAAGACTGGGCCTTCTTGAGGAAGAACCTGCCACACCACCACGAGTATATGCAATAAATATTCCTTTAATCCTTTCCCAAAGGCACCCGTGACCATTCACCAAAGAAAGAGGAATACCCAGGTCTTTGGAGGTCTATTGGATACAGGGTCTGAACTATCATTGATGTTAGGAGACCTGTAATGCCATCAAAGATCCTCAGTAAGTGAAGGGTACGTGAAGGCCAGGTGATAAATGGGGTTCCGCCTATGTTCACTTTACAGTACATCTAATAGGTCCATAGACTCGCAGCAATTTCTCTAACCCTTGTGCACGTTATTAGGATGGATATGCTCAGACATTGACAGAACCCTCACAGTGGCACTCTCACCTGTGCAGTAAGAGTTTTTATGGTAAAAAGAGTCAAATTGAATCTGCTGAAATGTTCCCCCTCTCCAGTCAAGATATAATGTCAAAAGCCATACAGTAGAATTGCAGACATTAGTGCTACCCTCAGAGAACGAAAAGATGCAGGGTGGTAGCCTCCATCATATCCCTATTCAACGCACCCATTTAATCTTTATCCTCATTGGATTTGACTTGTTTTTTCTTGTTTGCAGTGTCTTTGCTAGTATTGCTATCTGAGGGATTAAAGCATGCCTGATTTATCAGCATGGGATCCCACAGAAACATCATCTCATGTCAAGAGACTCATTTCATGGTGGAGGAGGTCAACATGGCCACGAGACATGTAATTCACTGGTCCTACTCTATAACATGCTGTCTGGAAGCAGCTGGTCTGATTTAACTCTGGACTAGCCTCTTAAAGGCTTAAAGAAGGTGCCAGTTTGTGAAAAACACTTTGTAGGGTTGTGGTACTGCCCTCCAGGATATGGTATATGTATTGAATCAATGGCTACTATAATGTGTTGTGTCTCCAACAGCTAGAATGCATGTGTCTGGGAAACGTGGGATGGATGTAGGATTGGGCCCACTCACCATCATTTCTGGTAATTTTCATGGAGAACAAGTGTTTTCTGTGGCCACAACTCTCGGCTCTGGTGCAGTAAAAGTTCTGGTTCCCATGAGGAACAGGAGACACTGTAGGGTTCCACTGGAAGGACTTTTTCTGGAGCTCAGGGATTCCCTGGGACACCTTTGGATGTTTCCATGCCTGATGATAGTAGTGAATGGGCCATTGCAGCAACCATAGCCTGCGGAGGGCAAGGCAACCAAGGACTTACAGCCTTTAGGGAGCAAGCAACACAGGCCAGCTGAAGTACTGACAGAGGGGGAAGAAAATATAGTGTAAGAGGTAAAGGATGTAGATGATGAATATAAATTGTAGCCTCAGGACCTGCTGTAGCCGTTGGTACTATACCTTGACCCACTAACCTTCCTGCCTGAAGAATTTTTATTTTAGAGCTTAAGGTGAGCTACATCTTACAAATTCAGTGACAAAGTGCACTTAGTTTGGGTCCCAAGCAGATCTGAGCGCTACAAGGGGTGGACTGTAACAGACACTGTCTGTGCCCCATGCAGCCTTCATTCCCTCAGTTGACCTAATTCCAGTACAACTCTGAGCGGACAGTTCTGGGCATGCCGCCAGCCTCTTATCTCAAGCGTGCAAAGTGGTGTCTCTCTGCTTCTCTGGCTCAGGGCTTTTTCTGAAGCCAGAGAAGGCTGCTCAGCCCGCACGTGTGCAGTGTGGAAGTGCAGGAAAGTGAATACCATTGGGAGCCACCATCAAACAATGGGGACAGGAGTCAGAGGTGAATGCCCCAGCCTGTTTCCTTCAAAAGGGTTATTCTGAGGTTCATTGTACGTAGTTATTCAGAGCATCCTACGTTTTCTATAGAAGTAGCTATGGCTCCGTCATCTGCCCTTCATTGGTTTGCCCTCCTCCATGAACCACTCCCCCTACTCTCTTGCTCTGGTTTCCTGGGATCATCTCTCAAGTAAATTACCTGCCCCGAAGACCTTGTTTCAGACGTTGTTTTGAGAGGAACCCAACCTAAGACACTCACTTCCTCCTTTGAGCTTGTGTAATTCCTATTCAGATTCCCCCACTAAGTCACTTCCTCCCAAATTCTTTCCTGACCGCCACGTTGGGGTGAGGGACCTCTCTGATTATTAATAGAGTGCCTAGTCTCTGAAAGCCTCTCAGAAAATATTTGTTGAGCAAGTGGCTCCTCCAGGGGACTCTTCCCAGCAGGAGAAGAGTTACTGAAGACAACTGTGAGTCTTGCCACCCTCGGACACAGTGCTGCAATCCCCGGCTACGCCGGTGCCAGCTCCCTGTGTGGGACAGAAGTCCATTATCGGCTCATATCAGAGTCTGATACACCTCGGCAAGGGGCCTTGGTGACTAGACTGGCTAAGTGCTGCACAGCGCTCCAGCCCCCCCTCCTCGTCCTCCTCCCCCTCAGCTCCCCCTCCTCCCAAGCAGCCACATTAAGTGAGTAAGTAATGAAAATGGCTAGAAATTGAATTTTATGAAAAAGTAATCTGTGGTTTAGAGAACAAGCAGGGAGGAAAGGGGAGGGATTTGATGAGATGAGGGAGATGATTTTAAGGGCCGTCAGAGGGAATGGAAAGAACATGGGAGCCGACAAGGAGACTCAGGTGAGAGTCATTCGATTAGGGAGGCTAAGATGATGGCAGGATTTTGTCCCCCTTCTTCTGTTCTGTTCTTTTTCTCCCATCCTTTTTTATTTCATCTATGGGTATTTTGTCTTCATGTTCACAGGGTGGAGGGGAAGAGAACTAAGATAGAGATGGCAGCAGGGAGGAGGGGGGCGGGGAGCAGAGGACGCTCAGACCGAGGAATAAATGACTGCCTGCAATTCATCTGGAAGGGAGGCGTGGGGCTGGAGGAATTCCAGGAACGGATGAGGACATGAAGTGCTGGCACGGCTGTGACCCACCCATCCCATTTTGGCCTCTGTGGTGGCCTCCGTGGTCGTCGTGGGCCAGTCATGATGGGTGAGCCACACTGTTAGATAAGCAGGGAGCAACAAGGCTAGGTACTTTTATAGGGAGGAGAGCCTATGTGTCATGTGTCCTATGAACCCCTTACTCGGTGTGTATATGAGTGATCACAGTACATCCCGATAGCAGCGTTACAAGGTTCCCATTTTCAAGATGAGTAAAGTGAGGCCCTTAGAGGTTAGGTGAATTCCTGAGGACTCACAGCTGGTGAGATAATCAGTACATGCACAGAAGACTGAGAGCTGCCTGGATATACACCACAGGAATTGTGCCAAAGCCTGTGCAGACCAGTGTCTATGCGTGTGATTAGAAGATGGCCAATGTAGGGATGTGGCTGTGGGCAGGCAGACCTGCACCCTTGGTGCATTGCTCACAGTCTGCTAGCCACCCTCACAGGCCTGCACATGTCTCACCTGCCTCCCCTTACCGGGTGTCTTCTCACAAGCCCCCAGGCCTCCTCCCTGGACTTCAAACCTCTGAATCACCTACCCGTGTGCCCCCCATTCCCCACACCACTTGCAAACAGCTAAGTGGAGCTCAGCTTGAGCTGGATGCTTGGTGATGATGAGTTTCCCAGCAGGGGAAGAGTTTGCTTTGCAGAGACAAAGACCAAAGCAGCAGCATTAAATCTTCCTGCTTGTCCACACTCAGAGCTGCAAGGAGGCCAGACAGCTGTCATTGGGAAAGCAAGGATGGGGTAGAGCCAGAGCAAACAGAAACCCAGGGGGGTTAAATACAGCAATAGAGATGGCCAGGCAGGGCTGATGGGATGATGGGGGCGGTTACGTGTGTGGCCATTAACAGGCAGATGAAATGACAGAACCACAGGAAAGAGGAGGTTAGACTGGGAAGCAGGGAGCTGGGCTTTAGTCCAGGCTCTGCCACCCAATCATGGAATGAGTTTATGCTTTAGAATCTTAATTCAGCTTTTTTTTTTTTATGGGAAGGGCAGATTGGATTGCTTTTAACTCCAGCTGAACTGGAGTTTAGCCAACAAAGTCATGGCTACTCTAGGAAATGGACTGTATTTTTAGCATAGTTCCTGCAAGCAGAAGCGACTCAGTGATTTATTCATTCAACAGCTGTGTAAGCAGGCCTTATGCAATGAGCTGGAAATACAGTGGTGAGCAAATCAAGTCTGAACCCGGCCTCCTAGAGCTCCTAGTCTAGTGGGTAAGGGCACATTAATTAATAATCACACAAATATCTATATCATTACAACCACAATTGGAGGTATGAAGGAAAGGAGTGCCTATGTGAGGTGCCATGAGATGCCATGAGATGGCGATATGGGGAGGAGCTTGTGTAGTTTGAGGAATGGATACAAGGCCCATGGGGCTGGAGCACAGTAAATGAGGGGTCACTGCTGAGGCGGAAGCTGGGGAGGTAGGTGGCACCAGGAGTGGCTGGGCCTGGCTGGCAGCCCTGGGGATCACAGGGCAACTGGTGGAACTGTCCGAGGTGCTGAACTGGAAAGCGTGCTACCGTACCAGCCAGACCCTGGGTATAGTGAGAGAGAAGCTTTGGATAGTTGTGGCTTCAGAGTAGCTGGGCGGTGGGCCCCCGCTCCCTACAACCCCCTCATCACCCTTTCCCTGACTTTTGTGTAATGTGACACTGCATTGTCCCTGACATTTGTTGTTATTTTGAATATTTTATAAACTTACCTCCTTTCACCATCATCTGAGGGAACTAGGGGCCGGAAAGACATTCCCTGCTATAGGAAGGCAGAAAAATGAAGAACCTAATGATTTTTCTCATAAAGAAAGTGAGGGGCTTGGAGCCCATTAACCAATCATCTCCTTCCATCTATTCACTCACTTATTTGCAGAATCCAGAATCACAGGACACAGGGGGGCTCTGGCCAGGTTATGAGAGAGAAGCCTAAAGGCCCACTGGAAGGTAACAGAAATGAGTGAGGTGGGTCAGGTGTAAGAAAACTGAACAGTACACTAGGGAGAGGTGGGGTCTGGGGAAAAGTGGAGTGTA
>NW_017732042.1:338200-346495 GCF_001890085.2 Hipposideros armiger | reverse complement strand
TCACTTCTGCTAAAGTCTCAAGTCTCAAGGAGATGGGTAGACATGTGGAAGAATTTCCCAACATCGCATGTCACCAAAGCATCCTTACAAAAAGATGGTTCGAGGGAGATAGATGCTGATCTACACATGTCTTGGGGGAGCTGAGTAGGGTTAGGGCTCTGCTTGGTGGATTTGAATGCAATATTGTTCCCTGATCATTAATTCTCCTCCATTAACTGTTGGAAAACTTAAAAATCTTAAAAAATTTTTTGCCACTAAACAACTCTCAGGGGAAACCCCCAACCCCAGTTGAACAATAATCTATTTTTATCTCTCCTCATTTCCTCCAGCCTTTGTTAATACGGCCACTTGTTTTGCTTGGTGGTAACCAACGTGTGAAGACGTTTTCTGCTTTTCCCACTTAACAGTATTTTACATGAATGTTTCTATTGTATCCACTTAGTTCTACAGAGCTGTCATTTTTAATAACTACAGCACATTAATATGACTACAGTTTGCTTACTGCTATTGTTAGGCATTTGGGTGGCAGCCAAATTTTCAATCTTGCAAACAGTGTTGCCGTGAACATTTTTGTCAAACGACTCCCCCCCTACCCTTTCCTTTTCGTTATTTCTCAAGGGTTGATTCCCACAAGGAGAATTACCAGGTCAGAGGGCATGCACAGTTTTGTAGCTCGTCTTCCACATTGCACATGGCTTTTCCTGAGGACAGACACACGCTGTAGCCCTACCACCAGCGCTCCGGGAGGGAACCGTGCAGTGAGGATGAGGACTTCTGTTTCTTGGGACTGGGGTATGCCCCCAACTTGCTGTGCGACCTTAGACAAGTCAGCTCCCCTCTCTGAACCTACGTTTTCTTGTCTGTAACATGAAGGCATTGGGTGAGGTGGTCTGTGATGGGGGAAATACCAGGCCCCTCGCCTGCAGGCTGGTGGGACTGGTGGACACTGGGGTCTCAGACTTGTTGGGATTCGAGCTCCTGTCCTCAGCAGTGAGGACAATGCCAGGATAATTTGCTGTTTGCATTTTGGATGGATTGTGTATGGGGTAGGGATTGTGCAGGGTGCTGGGGAGATGCAGCATGGCCATCCCAGGCTGTGGTTGCCTGGTTCCCACCTGTTCAGCTGTACTAGCTGTTTACACTTGACATCCACGGTTGGTGTATGTGCTGTGCTGGTCATTAAGTAGTTTGAATTTCATCCCTGGGCATATGGGAACTGTTAGGGAGTCAGACAGAACTGGGCTTGAATCCAACCTTGACACTTCTTGGCTTTATGGGATTTGAGCAGATGACTTAATATCTTAGAACCTCAGTGTCCTCACCTGCAAAATGGGCATAAAACACTCACCTTATAAGGTTGTTCCAGAGAGTTGAATGAGATGATGCATATAAAATACGGTGACAGTGCCTGGCCCACTAGAGCACCTCATGTTGGTAGTATTTTTCAAGGACCTTGTGCCTTCGCCAGTCTGGTGTGATGCATCTCCAGCAGGATGTCCACAACCCAAGTTATGGCTGCGTCCTCTCTGAGAGGGGTAAATGGGGCAGGGTCCTGCAAAGTACCTGGGGAGAAGGACCTTATCTTCCTTGGGGGTAGCCCAACCCTGGCCTTTTCTGGGTTCTGTTCATCATGGGCCTCGAGATGGGCTGACCCCACTCGCCCTCCTGCCGACCTCCCTCTCCTCTGCGCTCAGAGACCCCTCGCAGAGCCTCCAGGCTCCAGGGCCGTTGGAGGAGTCAGTGACTCATGGAGCCCAGCCAGCGTGAAGGCAGCCTGTGCTGGATTCTCTCCCATCTCCAGCTTCAGCTCCAGCCTTTCATCTGCGTTCTGTCTATACCTCCTCCATATCCTGGAGCCTTTCCAGAAACCGCTAGCTTTTGGAATTGGGATCCCTTGGCACTCTCTCTGGCCTCCTAGAGAGCCTTGAGGCCATCCTCGGAGCNAGCCTCGTCCAGCTTTGCCTTTCTCATTGAGATTCCTCCCAGAGACGAGGGGGAGGGGAGATGACTCAAGGGCAGCAGCTCTCAGAGGCATCGTTCTCCAGCATAGGGTGCCCGCCGGCTGCCCGCTGGCTGCCCATATATCAGGGGCTGTGTCTTCTTGCTGCTGGCTGGAAAGGGAAGTGGGGGAGATAATTATGTCTCCTTAGGAAGAAATATAGGCACAGGCAGAAGCCTCTTTGTTTCAGCTGTGGGAGAAGAGATGTCTACTCAGCGTCCTTCCCCAGAGTGGGGTGGGGTAGGGAAGACTATTTAACCCTTTCCTCTCAAATGCCCTCCGCAAAATCAGGCCCCAGGTGAGTAACGCCTAAGGATTTGGAATCATTCAAAGAGGCGGTTGGGGGTGAGTTCCTGGAGGACAGAGCAGGTGGAGGAACCAAGGGGGTCAAGGGGGCAGTCAGCAACTCGGGAACAAGTATCAGTTTAGAGAGCGGCCGTGGCGCCCATTTCAGCCTTTCACACCTATCCCAATGTCTTTGTAGATTCTCCTGTTTCACCCAGGAGAGGACATCTCCAGGCATCTCCTTCCCGTGTTGCCCATGGGGAATCTGAGCCTTGGTTCAAGGTCGGAGTCTAGCTCAGCAGGTACAGGAGGGGCTCTTGCTCCGGACCAGGCAGCCGTCCGTCTCTGTCACTCAATTAACTTGATTTCCAAACGAGCGTAATCATGCCATCCTCCTTCATGGCCCCAATCTGCAATTGCCACTAATTAATGATTGCAAATTGCTAAGTAACAAACCACTTGGTCCTGCTATTATTAATGGCTGGGAGTGGACCTAGAATGGAGCGTGGGGGAGAAGGGTCATTAGCTTTGTGTTGAGGGAATGTGTGTGTGGGTCAGGGCCAGAGGCCCATGGGGAGGGCAGAGCGAGGGCATGACAACTCCTGGGTCCTATCTGGCCCTCACCAGCTGGGATGCTAAAGATGCTCGAGGCTAAATGTCACATCTACGGCTGTGGCATCAAAGATCCTGGGCACCAGGGTTGGGGACTGAGGGAGGCGGTGATCACAGCTATCCCTGGAAATGGCAAATTGGGATAAAAAAGGGCCTGGCCAGCTGGAGCAGTGGAGCGATCCAGCAAGCTAGCTGGTGAGGGCTGGGGGAAGACGGCTGGGCTGCCAGCACATGCTGAGCACAGACCCCAGGTGCTCAGAGTTGGCCCAGCTATTCATGAAACACCCGCAAGTAGCTGGACTCCGAGGCAGCCTGCATGACATGCTCAATGGGGACATGATGACAGGGCCACTGGAGGCTAAGGGAATGCAATGGTTTCTTCTGCCTGGGAGACGCTTGGGAGTCTCACAGAGAAAGTGCTATTTGGGTAGGAACTTCTGTGTATGGGAAAGACCTAACTGATGGTCTCTCTCCCTCCTCTCCTTCCCCTCCCCTCCCCCTCTCCTACCTACCTTTCATTTGTGCCCAGGACTGTTAAATTCTGAGGATAAAGTCGTGAATGGGTCAGCAATTCATGGAGTTTAGAGTCCAGGGGGAGAGGCAGACAAACAGGCTATAATGGGGAATTGCAGGTGCTGGAGGAAATTTTAGAAGCGTCTAACCCAGACCNCAGTTGTTGCCACGAAGTGACATGGGCGCAGGGCTGTCCCATCTTCTAATTTTTAAAGACATACTGGAAATTTGGATTTTTCGATGAAATTTCCTGTTGTATAAAATCACCAACTAATTGAATAATAAAAAAAGACCCCAGTCTTGTGAGCCAAACAATACACATCCGTGGGGCCCATGGGCCTCCAGTTTGCAACTTCTGTTGTGGTCTACTCCCCTCATTTGGTAGATGGGTAAGTGGGTCTAGAGAGAGGATGCAACTTGCCCAAGGTGTCAGGGAACGCACATCATCATAGACTAGCGTGTACGTTCTCTAACTTGGAAACTTTACAACATGCTAGGCTCAGGGGACACGAAAGATGTGTTCAAAAGACATAGTCCCTGCCCTGGGCAAGCTCATGGTTAGGCAGGGAGCTGTCCCATCCCCGCTAGGACATAGCATGATAGCTGTTAGAGGTTGGCACTAAGGCAGCACAGAAGAGGCACCCCAGAATTTTTGGGCACAAACATTCCAATGGGGTGGAGCTATTCAAAGAGCTTTTCAGTTTCCTGCAGCCCCAACAGGCAAATGGATTCCTGGTGCGCAGAGACCCAGCCCCTGGAGGGAATCTCTGTGCGGGTAGGAAGTCTGAAGGCCCAGGATCACTACCACTCTCTGGGGCCTGGGACGCAGAAGTGCAGGAGGGGGCTTCTCAGCTGTGCCCGGCAGAGGCATGGCTGTGTCTGCAATTTATAGCCCATTATCTGCTGCCTAATTGCACCATCAGTGCCTGGTGTTGCAGGGCTAGGGTGAGGATGGATGGGTCGCAGTTATGGGCCTAATAGCCACAGTAAAGTATAGTGTTTACAGTGTTAAATAGCCCAGCCCACCCATGCTTGGGGGCCACCCTCCGGTTCCACGTTGGGGCCAGGAGCTCAGTGCATCTAGGCTGGCTTTTGAGGGTGGCTTGAGATGGGGCTCCCCATGAACCTACTCTGTCCCCTGCATCTTTCCCCAGCCCAGGCAGTGGAGCTCTGTCTTAGAAAGATGACCCAGGCACTGCTCCTTTTCTCTTTCTCTCCCTAAGTCCCTGAGCCAACTGGCAGCTCCCACAGGATAAGGGCTGTGCCCTTACCAACAGACTGGGGCTCCCAAGGTAAGGGCTATATCTCCCCAAGATTGTGGGACTCCCACTGGGCAGAACACATACCCCTCATCCTGGATAACCCCAGGATAAAGCTGTATCTCCCTCATTGGACTTGGGGCTCCCTGAAGACAGGGCGTGTCCCTCCTCCATCAGACTGATTTCTCTAAGAGTATATGTTCTATCTTCCCACCAGAGTCCTGGGGGGTGACTACTCCATTCTTCGTTCCTTTACTCTTTAAGCCTCAGCTTCCTCATCTGTAAAATGGACTCTCAACACCCTTATACAAGCTTTTTGTTTTTAGGTGGGGATTCAATCGCTCCTCAAAGTATGACCTTCAGCCCAACAGCATCAGCCTGTTAGGAATGCAGAATCNCTACCTTGTCTTCTAAATCACTGATTCGATATGCTTCACCTAGTCTGCTGGTGATGTCTTCTAGTTCATTCTTCATTTCAGTTATTGTATTCTTTACTTATGACTAGTTTTTTTTTTTATGGTTTCCATGTCCTTTTTTATGCTTGCTATCTCTTTGTTTAAGTTCTCACTAAGTTCTTTGAGCATCCTTATAACCTGTGTTTTGAACTCTGTCTTGGATAGGTTGCTTGCCTCCATTTTGTTTAGTTCTTTTTTTTTTTTGGAATTTTGTCCTGTTCTTTCATTTGAAACGCATTTCTTTGTTTCTTTATTTTGGCTGCCTCTCTGTGTTTGTTTCTATGTATTAGGTAGATCTGCTATGTCTCCCAGTCTTGGCCGAGTGGCCTTATATAATAGGTGCCCTGTGGCGCCCAGTGTCACAGTCTCCCTGGTCGCCTGCATTGGGTGCTCCAGGAGTGTCCCTTGTGTGGGTTGTGTATGTCCTCCTTATAGTTGATCCTTGATTGCTATTGCATCTCACTGGGTGGGATTGGCCCTCAGACTGACTGGTTATGGGGTTTGGCTGTGTCAATTTATGGGCTGCTTTGTGGGAGGCTTACCCCACTGAGTGGGATTCACCCCAGTAGGCTCTGGTACCTGTTGAGATTGCCCTTTGTGTGTGCCACTTGTAGGGATAATTGGGCAGTGCTCTGCTGTGTTCTGAAGCCCACCTCTAAGTATTTTGGTTTTGGGGCCTCTTGGGAGGGGCTCTGGTGAAGGCCCAGGTCACCCACAGCCTGTGACTGGCCAGAGACTACCTGGTAGGAGCTACAAAGCTATCTATGGTTGTTTGCTGCTAAAGTTGGAGATTTGTGGGACAGGCCATGCTGAGAACCAAAGATAGTTACCACCAGTATCAGGGCTGGGGTAGCTCTGCAAAAAGCCAGGACACCCCACGGCCTGCTGCCACCTTCCAGCTCTCTTAAGGTTGAGCCACTGATAAAGCCTCATGAGGTNCCTACCACCCCATGCAAGGTGGTGTGTTCCTCTCTTTTTAAGAACCGTGGGGGCCCAAGTTGTCACCATGACTAGAGGTGAGCTCGGACAGCCACGTCAACAGCTCCCCTCCAAAAGCTCCTTTTTCCCCCCTACAACTTGTCTAATTCCTGCTGCCCCTCACGGTGACCCTCTGGGTTGTTATTCTGATCCCATATTTACCTTTGATCCAGCTGGCATAGAGGCCTGAAGAAGCGGCACGTAGCACACGTTTTCATGGACTCTGCTTATCCCTGGTGGGCTGTTTCCTTTCCTGGCATGTGGGTGGAAAATGCACGTTGAGATCAAGTCCTGGCTCTATCCTTTACCCGTGTGACCTTGTACAGGTCAAATAGCCTTCCTGAGTCTCAGTTTCTCCATCTGTCAAATGAAGGTCACAGTGCTGACATCAGAGGTTATTCCTGAGTGGCTGGCTCCTAGTGCGGCAATGGAGCTGTTATTGTTCCCTCCTCTGCTTAAGGCCAACTCACAGGTCCTCCTCAGTTTGACATGGAAGTCGTGGTGGTGGGGTGACTCAAAGCCCTTGATGATAAGAACTCACCAGGCTCACAGCCATAAATTTTGGGCAGATTTAGTTGGGAGGCAGGAGTTAAGGGAGCTGAAGAGGGAAGGGCCTATTTCTTCTCAGGGCTCTCCCTCCCCCAGTCCTTTCCCCCTGTTCTTTTTTGTTCCTCACTCAGCTCAACCAAGTCACCCACTCCTCCAGTTCTGCTGCAGATGTGGTGCCTCTGCTCGGCTCTGCAGGCTGCCTATCTCTGCTCACACCAGNTGTCATGTCAACCCTATTCACTGGCCATTGGCCTGTGCCCTGTCTTTCTTTCTCTCTGGGTTTTTACCCTTCCCTAAAGGAAGGATTGAATTCTATGAGGCAGTAAAATTTCCATGCCATGCTGGATGGTACCTCTTCCGGCGACATTACTTGGGAATCTGGCAGAGGAAGGGTAGTGGACAGGTATCATGCTGCCTCCAAGAAAGAGACTCCAAGGGCTCAGACACAGCCTTTTCTGGGGGAATCTAGGCCAGGTACCCTTCCTCTACCTCTTGTGGACGTGCCGTGCAGTCCAAGCTAAGCGATTCTTCCTCTAAAATATGTGGGCTCAGAGAGTGTGCCTCCTGACCTCCCACTCAGCTCAAGGTCCCCTCTGCAGGGTTCTCTGCTTGAGCACTCCCAGTGCTGGGGGGGGGGGGTTCCCTACCTCACAGGGCAGCCTCTCCAGGTGTGGGCAGCCTCTCCAGGTGTGAGCAGCTCTCATGGTTATCAGGCACCCGCATGACAGCCTCCCTGTATTTCGATTCATTTTGACTCAACCAACAAAATCAGTGCACAGGGCTAGGCTCTGAGAAGATCAGTCACTGCTTTCAGGGACCATCCAGGGGCCACAGGGGGAAAGTTAGACTCTTCTAACACAGGGCACAATGTGACTACGCGTTGGAGGGAGAGGTCAGGGGTCTGGGAACACAGAGGAAGGAGGCTGTTAGTATTGTGGGCATGGGGGAAGGAAATCCGACAAGCTGTATGGAGGAGAGGGGTTTTTGAATTGGGCTTTGAAGACTGGGTAGGATATGTTGACTGTCTCTGGATGTCTCTGGAATCCGCCCTCCTCACCGTGCTCACTGTCCCACCCTCGTTCCAGCCTCAGCCCCTCTTCCTTGTGCTAGTCTTGTGGCCCCTTAACACTCGCTCATCACTCTGGCTCTTCTCTCACCCCCTCTAGCCATCCTTCACGCAGCTGCCTGGGCCAGGGTTTGCCCATGGCTGTCAGTGGCCCTGTCGCACACTCCTTGGCACTCGGAGATCCCGAGGATCCGTGTATCACTGCCACTCCCCTACTCTTCTCCGCCCGGCGATCACAAACCGCTCCAAGCTCCCCAAATGTCTCTGTTCTTGATGACCCTGAGCCATTGCACATCCCGTTATTTAAAACACCCTTCTCCCAGCCTTCTTATCTACCTGCCGAAGCCCTCTTTCTCCTTCAGGACGCAGCCCTGTGCTGCAGGCACCCTTTGTAGCTCTCTCTTTACCACTGCATCTCTACCATCCTATATTTACATTGCTTTCGTGTGAGACTCTCTTCCCCTGTTCTATCTACCAGGCAGGAGCTTGTTCAGCTCGTCTTATTCAGTGTTTTATTAGTGGTGCCAATGGTAGGGACTTAATACACGTTGAAGGGATAGATGAGTAAGTTACTAAGTG
>NW_017732042.1:335949-337257 GCF_001890085.2 Hipposideros armiger | reverse complement strand
CTGTTTAAGAGGAGGTCTGGGTCTCCCGCCGCCTTCCGTCTCACCCTGATGGTCAGAATGCCCACTGTTCTTCACAGCCAGGTGTTTTGGGGGCTCCTCTTCTCGGCACAAGTATTCTGGGCTGGAGAGCTTAGTGTGGGGCTGGGGACCCTCGCTTCTCTGTGGGGAACCTTCGCAGCTGAGATATTACTCCTGGTTCTCAACTGCTACATGGAGGTTTGGGGCCAGTCTGTTTTGTGTCTCCCCCCCTCCTAACAGTCCCAACATGGCTTCTTCTTTATGTCCTTACTTATAAAACTTCTGTTCAGCCAGACTTCAGATGGTTCTCCAGGTTGATTGTTCTTTAATTTAGTTGTAATTTTAATGTGTTCACGGAAGGAAACACGCACAGTGTTAATCTACTCCGCTGTCTTGGATGTCTTCACTTTTTTGCACCCTTCAAAGCTCAACTTATGGCCGCCAGCATTTGTGTCTGTGGAAAGGACCTCACCTTACCTGGGTTATATCCTCTGCTGTTTTCAAACTAGTTTTCCATCTTTTGTCCCCTGTGTCCTTCACTTCTGTTCACTGAGGTGGGCAGTTGCACCCTGAACAGTGAGCCTCCAAGAAGGTCTGAAGTGGTGGTTCTTAGTGAGAGCAGTGCTGTTCCCTAGGAGGTATTTTGGATTACCACCATGTTTTGAGGGCACCCTGGCATTTAGTGGGCAGGACTAAAGATATGACATATCCTGCCAGATATCACCTAGGTGAAACACTTGTGTATATTTGTCTGAGGCTAGAACTTAACTGTGTATTACTTGTGTTTCTGTGTGTGTGTGTGTGTGTGTGTGTGTGTGTATCAGTTCTGAAAAGAACTTGCCTAATTTGCCAGCATTTGCAGGTCTTGTGTTTCTTGTGTTCATGATGCATTCAGATACAAACATTTGACTCCTTCGTGTGGCTTCGTGAGTGGTTGTACTCAAGCATTACATACTGAAATACGTATTATTTTATTATAACCTTCCCCCCATTTATTTCTACCTTATATTACAATTAGGGCATTTAAAAATTATGCATGGAAGTAGGTTATAGTCTCTGTGAATTTTATTTTATTTCAAGAGGGCATTTCAAAATGTTTGTTATAAAAAGGGATGATGAGAAACCCAAGACTAGCCCAGCTTGGAAAAATTTCTGGTTGGGCCCCATCCTTGCTTGGTCAGGGCCAGGGACCAGGTGGCAGTCTGGGGACTGCTGGAGGGGCACTTTGTTTCTTTAGGTCTCTACCTCCCTAACCCCTGTGCCTCCACTGCTGTGTGTGTGTGTGTGTGT
>NW_017732042.1:331451-333354 GCF_001890085.2 Hipposideros armiger | reverse complement strand
ACCTCTCACGCAAGCCCCCTTCTCACTGCTTTGGGGACCTAGCTCCCACCACCAGGTCTTGTTTATACCCACCTCTCTATGCCAGTCTCTTGCTCATGTTTAAATCCTTGACATAGCATGCCATAGCTCAGCCATGCATCCTCAGTACCTAGTGCATTGCATATAGTAGGTGCTTAATAAGTAAGTAGCTGCTGAACAGACGGATGCATGGATGGAAGGACACTGGAGATCGAGTTAGGAGACCAGATTCTGGCTTTGGCTTGACCACTAACTGACCGTGTGTCTTATGACAAATCACGTAACCTCTCTGGGCTTTAATTGTCTACTCCGCAACACTGTGAACACAGATCAAATGAGATAACAAAGATGACTGTTATTTTCTTATTTAATGTGGTCTCCTTGGTCCTAAATCCTCAGGTTTTGGTTTTTTTTTCCTTTCACCTAACTGCAGGTAACCACAGGAAAACTTGTGGCCACATCCTAGGTGTACCTTGTCTTCTAAAAGGACAGGGTCCAGAGACTCTGCCACTCTTCATCACCCGTCCACTGAAGTCCCCCACTGTACCTCCAGCCCCGCCTTCTCTCTTGAGCTATCCTAAGGCCCATGCAAACTTGGCATCCTTTTTCCTAAACCTGCTCTCTACCTCTCTGTGCTCCTTCTCCTCAAAGAATGGCCCCACCACCCACCCTGTTGCCCCGTCAGAAACCCAGGGGTCAAATTTGCTGCTATTCACACACAGCCACCAAGTCCTGTTGACTTGACTTCCTCATCTCCTCTTCACCCCATGTTGCAGCCTCTGCTCCATCACCCAGACCTTGGCCACAGACTCCTGTCTCCAGTGTTAGCCCCTCTAGCCTCACTTCTGAAATGCACATCTGATTCCAGCACTTCCTCATTTAGAATCCTTTAGTGCCTCCCTATGTTCCTCAAGTCCAAGTCTACGTGTGGCTTACCTGCAGCCTGGTGTGTTCTGACCTCTGCCCACTTCTCCAGCCTCAGCTTTCAACATCGACCACCCATTTCAGACTCCTGACTCCACTGTTAGGAATGAACCGCCTGCAGTTGCATGAATTGGCTATCCACTTTCTCACCACTGGACCTTTGCACGTGCTGTTCTCTGCCTCTTTACCTGGCTAACTTCAAACTTCAGGTCGCTGATTTCTGGAAGCTTCCCCTGACTGCCTAAAGCCCCCTACCTGTAGGACTCCTTCTGTATGATTCTACAACACCATGTTCTTACCATGATTTATCGCATCTTATCAACACTTATCACACTGTGTTGTCAAGTCCTGTGTATCTTCCTCAGCAAACCGTGGGGTCCTGGAAGGGATTGTGCCTGGTTCATCTTTGTGTCTTCAGCATCTAGCACAAGGTGGGTGGGGACAGTGGAGAGCAGGGGTTAAGAATCCAGACTTGGGCCCAGTGCCATCCAACACGGTAGCCACTTGCGACATGTGGCCATTGAGCACTTGCGATGTTGAGTCCACATTGAGAAGTGCTGTGCGTGTAAAATACACCCTGGATTTTGAAAGCTTACTATGAAGACAAGAATGTAATATACCTTGTTAATCCTTTTTTTTATATTGATTATATGTTGAAGTGATAATATTTTGGATATATTAGGTTAAGTAAAATGTCTTATTCAAATTAATCTCACATGTATTTTGACTTTTTAGAGTGGGGTTCTTAGAAAATTTTAAATTACACAAATAGCTCACATTACACTTCCGTTGGATAGCACTGCCCTGAGCTACACGCCGTAGGTTCAAATCCCTATTCCATGACTAGTTGGCCATGTAGCCTTGATCAAGATGCTGAGATTCTCTGTGCCTCAGTTTCCACGTCTGCGAAAGGAGGATAGTATTAGAATTCTACACACATGGTTGTTATAAATATTAAATG
>NW_017732042.1:325823-328991 GCF_001890085.2 Hipposideros armiger | reverse complement strand
AAAGGGGTCGCGACCCACAGGTTGAGAACCGCTGGGCTAGAGGAAGTAAAGCCACCTCTGAGCTTACCTCTCCCTGAGGGGCACCTCCAGGATTGACCGAGGTCCTTCCTTCTGTGCATACACCTCTCTTCTCAGCACTGACATGTGCGAGTGTGACACACTTTCGCTGGGTGAGCCTTTGTGAGTCCATCTCTGGGTGTTGGTCTTCCTCCCGCAGATTGGGCTCTTGACCTCAGAACCCTGTCTCCCCCATCAGACTGGCATCTCCTCCAGGGTAGGCTCTGTGTCTCGCTGATCAGACTGCGCTTCTCAGGTGGGAGAAGTGTAGCCACCCACACCTCCCAGAACCCCAAGTTCTTCTGAATGGGGAGGAATATGGGGGGCAGAGGAAGGGGTGTTGGCAGGGCTCCCAGACCCCTTGTTCTGCACAGGCCCTTATATGGCAGCAGGCCCAGTTCAACTCTGAAAGTGAGAAGAATCTTGGGGGTTGAGTGTGGGGTGTTCTATCCATGTCACTCTTCCTCCACTTTTAGGGCTGGCTGCTCCTAGAAGGAACACAGGCTGATATGGTTGGGTGGAAGAGGGGGTAGGAGGGTCCCCAGGGTTGACAGGAACCTCCCCACAATCTTAAGATGGCCCCTGTGTGTCACCCCCAGCCCCCAGCATGGGGGGTGTACTTGGGTAGCTGCGTCTTTATGGCCTCAGTGGGTCCCTTCCCCAGTGCCACCAGGGCCTGGGCTGTCTCATGGTCCTCAGGGCCCCTCTCCCCTCGTCCCAGCACCAGGCCTGTCCCAGCCTGAGGGACCTCCCCGGTGGCTGAAGCTCTGCGAGCCTGGGCTGGAATGGAAGGCGCCCGTGGTGGGGTATGGAGAGAGAGAAGACCCTTCCCCTCGCCCCTCCAGCCCTGGCCTGAAGCCATGGCTGTCGCCTCCCCTAGGACGGTTCCATCTCTGCTGTGTCTGTCACCAGCTCCTTTTGCCACCAGGTGAACTTTCTGCAGCGTAATTGGAGCTGGAGAAACGACTGCATCCATCCAGCCTGTGTGCTCCGAGCCTTTGATTAAGGGTCAGTGGGTTAACTCATTGCCATTCAACATGCAGGCGGGGTTGGGGGCCTCCTGACCCCTCGCCTTCCCCAGCCAGCGGCTCTGCCAGAACAGCAAATGAGATGAGGATGTCTAGAGGTTTTTGGAGGGCCAGGGAAGAAAGTGGGGCCCAGAGCCCCCCCCATTAGCTACCAAGTCTCCCCTGCCCCAACTCTGTCCCTGTAGACCAAGAACACCCCAGCTAGGGTACTTCCGCTACTCCCAGAGACCCTCAAGCTCCAAGAGACTGCATAGGAACCAGGTCAAACCTTTCTACAGAAGTTTTGATGGTGAGCATCCAGTTTGTGCTTACATGCTTCCAGGGATGGGGAGCTCACTAGCTCGCCATACAGCCCATTCATTCCAGAATGAGACAATTCGGGCTATTAGAAAGTTCTTTCTTATGTTAAAATGAAATCTACCTCCTGATAACATCTACTCACTCCCTGGCCTGGTTCGGGCCTTGGAGATATGCAGAATAAGGGATGTGTGTGTGTGTGTGTGTGTGTGTGTGTGTGTGTGTGTGTATGTGTGTGACTGGCCTTCAAATATTTTAAGGCAGAACTCTTTTCTCCCTCCTGGAGAGCACCCTCTTCTCTGCTGTCTAGACACTTCACCTTGCCTGTTGCCCTCCTCTAGACACTCCCATGAGCTTTGGAGTCAAAAGACCGTGGTTCATGCTCAGCCGTGTAGCAGCTTTGTGCTCTTGGACATAGCATTTCACGTTCCTGAGCCTCAGCTTTCAGCTCTATAAAATGGGGACAGGCTGAATGAGACTGTGTCGAACACAGTGCCTGACACAGAGTAGGTCTTCAAGGCTCAATGGTCCCTTCCTCTCCCTTATCCAGAAAGCGTCCCTCTCCCCCGTCCCCAGCCTCACTTAGACATAGAACGTTAAGTAGAAGGCCCATGTCACCCACATCCTGCCTTCGTGCCTCTCATGCTCTCCTTCCATTCCTGGGCAAAGGAAACAAGCCTGTGCTGTGGCCTAGAAATGGCCCCTGGTGTTAAGAGACGCTTTCCCTGACACTGAACTCCATCCTGCTGCTGCAGGTGGCTGTCCATTTTCTCTGGCTGAGGCCTCTTGGAGGTAATTCTCCAAGGATTGCTGGCCCCCTCTGCCTCCTCGCCCTCAGTTCCTTCTCCTGGCCTGAGGAGACCATGGCTGCCACCTGGGGTTCAGCAGGGACAGAGGCACACCACTGAGGCGCTATTTCAAGACTTCATGTTTCCAGAGGAGGTTTTAATTATCCCTGGAGACGTGTCTGAGTTACAGACCCCCACGGGTGTGTGGCACGCACTGTTTATATTCTGCCATAAGTAATTGTATCTTTGGTGAATTACGCAGTCGTGTGGAAAATGCAAGTTTGGTGGTGTAACTACAGATGCTGAGAAGGTCTTGCCTGCTTCCCAGCTTGTGTGGCCATGAGCTACATGTCCAAGTCAGCACCAGCGTTTCCTAAGAGCTTTTCACATAGCTTCCGTCTTCCATTCCATCATGTCGGCAGGCGTTCCTCTGCTCATTTCAGTGCTTGATTCGGTTGATGTCTTAGTTTGGGATTATAACCCCCCAAACCCCCCCCCCAACCCCACCACCCACTCTGTTCCTCCCCACCAAGCAGACCACACGTGGAAGATTGTTTAGTGGTTACATAGCCCTCCTATCCCTGCATGCACACCCCTTTACTGGGACTCCCATCCTTAGAGGGGTCTGTTTCTCCACCCCCTGGGTGCTGTGACTTGCCTTGACCTACAGAAGGCAGTGGAAAGGGTGTTGTTTGCGATCTGGGGCCTAGACCTCAAGAGGCTTGCAGCTTTCGCTTTTGCCATCTTGGGGTACTGTCCTGAGGTGTCAGGCAAGGAGGCCAGTGTACTGCAGGGAGAGAAGCCACACTGAGGAGAGCGGAGTCTCCCCGGCCGAGAGCCAGCACCACCTGCCCCACATGTGGGTGAGGTCAGCTTCACCCTCCCAGCTTAGCACAGCCTCTAGCCCAGCGGTTCTCAACCTGTGGGTCGCGACCCCTTTGGGGGTCGAACGACCCTTTCACAGGGGTCGCCTAAGACCATCGGAAAACAAAAAGATA
>NW_017732042.1:313848-323160 GCF_001890085.2 Hipposideros armiger | reverse complement strand
AGGCCCGTGGGGACAGATATAGTCAGGCAGGTGCGAGGTTGGTGGAGGGCTGGAGCAGTGGAGATGGTGATCAACAGTCGATTTCGGTGTATGTTTAGGAGGCGGAACCATTAGGACTCATTGTCCAGTGTGACAGAAAGAAGAAGAAAGGGTAACTCTTTGGGTATCTGAGCCACTGGCGGGTGGTGGTGCTACTTCCTGAGATATGGAAGGCTTGTCAGGAGGAGGAGGAAGGGTTTGTAGGGGAAATCAAAGATTCTGTTTGGACGAGTTGAGTTTGAGATGCCTCAGGTATTCAAGGGAAGATGTTGACTAGACAGTTGGACAAATGAGTCTGCAGGTCAAAGGAATGATAAAAGCTGGAGATACAAATTGAAGGAGATCAGCACACAGGTGATGCGTGCAATGTGAGCAGATGAGATCCCCTGACGAGAGCATTCAAACAAAGTATAGGGGGCTGGGGCGCCGTAAGATTTAGGGTCCAGGCAGAGGAGAAGCCGAGAAAGGGGATGGAGAAAGTCAGGTGAGTGAGTGTGTTGTGTGAAGGAAGCAAGAAAAGCAACAATTTCCAGAGGGAGGGAGCAGTCAACCATAATGAATACTCCTTAGAGGTTAAACAAGGCGAGGACAGAGACATGACGATGGACTTTTATGGATTTAGGTTACTGGTGACCTTGATAACAGCTGTTGCAGTGGACAGGTGGTGATGAAACCTGATTGGAGGCAATGAGGGAATGCGAGGGAGAGCAGGTGGGAGAGTGAACACGTGCAGCTCTTTGGAGGAGTTTTTCCATGAAGGCAAATGAGAGAAATGGGGCACAGCAGGAGGGGTCCATGGAGGCATTTGGTACATTTGTAGGGTGATGGAATGTTCCAGCAGAGCCAGGCATGGTGGTGGTTCCGGAGAGAAAGGGGGTAATGATAGGCGCTAAGTCCTTGAGTTGGCAGGAGGGGATACAGAGCGCGTGGTGGGGGAGTTGGAGGTAGATGGGAACAGAGGCTCCTTGCATTATGGGAGGGAGGATGAGTACATGAGTCGGGGTGCAGGTGAGGAAGAGGGAATCGAAGCGGGAAGATGAGGCAGAATTTTTATTTCTGATTCTAGGCTTTTCCTAGGAAACAGGAAACAAGGTCATCAAGTGAGAGTAAAGGGGTGAGAGCAATGTGTTAGAGGTTTGAGGAGAGAAGGTGGGAAATGGTTGTCTCAGATAGTGAGTTTTTCAGGGAACTGTAGTCGGATTGTCTGGTTGTCTTGAGTGACTGTCAGTCTGAAGTGGGTCCAGCGGTCATGATTGCCTGATTTTCCTTAGTGGCTTTCAGGGGCTGGGCGCTGGCACAAAACGGGTGGATAGTTGGGTTTAACCAGAGTCAGGGTCTCACCAGGTCATGTGACAAAGAAGGGCAGGGTGTTGAGGGCCCTGGCAGAGGAATGGATGGAGTGCTGGCCCATGGCATCGAGGCTGGTAAGGGAGATGGATTGCAACAAAGTGGAGGGGTGTCTCAATGAGGTCCGCGCACAGCTAGGACGGGGGTACTGGAGTGGGTGGGATGGGAAGAGAGAAGTGATGGGCAGTGTTTCCAGAGATGTTTAATTGAGACTTCAGGGCAGGTGCAGATGTGAAGACACAAGGTTTAGAGAAGGAGCATATGTTGGGATGGCGGAATAGATCACTGGTGTTAAGGAGACCAAAGGCCTGGGAGGCCAGTGCATTGGCTGGACCCTCTTCATGGACGCTGACTAACGACAGGTGTGTTGATGGAGAAGGAGGGGGTGAGATGAACGCTGACCTCATCCGTGAATGAGGACTGTGCGTGATGGCAACACGAGGGGAGGCAGGCGTGGATATCTGATGCTGTGCCCTTCAGAGAAGTTGGAGGAAGAAGCCAGGGAAAGTGCTGGGAAGGGCAACTCAGGAGCAAGGAGCGATGTGTGCTATGAGGGAAAACAGACGCCACGCGAAAGGGCTGTAGGAGAAACCAAGGAGGCGCGGAAACCTTCAGAGAAAGCTGGAGGACTGGGCACCTCTGCTAACGACAGATGGGGGGTCCAGAGGGCTTAGAAGAAGGGTCTGGGAGTCTGGGAGGGGGTGGGAAGCGAGGTCACACTGTGGGGTGTGTAGGGTAAGATTGGGATAACCCCTGAGGCCAAGCTTGGCAATGAGGCAGGCCTGGATTCAGCTGGTGACAGACTGCATCAGCAGGGGGATAATGGGTGGGTTGAGACCTGTGATGGGATCGGTCCTGAAAGCCCAGGGAGCTGTTAAGTCCTGTCACAGGGGCTTGGGGAGTCTGGGGAATGGGCAGAGGCCTCCCCAGGGGCGCCGCCCTGTTAGGCTTGTGGGAGGGGTTGATGGGAGAGTTGTGGCAGGCAGCGGGGAGCCACATCCCCTTTATTTTTTTGCTCTAACTGAAGCCCCTGCAGCCCTTCGGAGGGGAGAGAGCCTTTTCTTTCTGTCGCACTGTACCTACGGCCTAGGAGTGGGGTCTGTTTCCTTATAGCTTGAGGGCTTTAGGCTTTCACGTCCCCTCCCCCAAAGCAGGGGCTGATCCCCCAAAGCACTCAATAGCTAAAAGGGGGTTTCCCCTTGCAAGCGGCCTGCATGTCCAGCACTGAGTCACAGAGAGGAAGGGCCCCTGGGGCTAGGAAGGAACTTTGTTCAGGCGCACGGGCCCGAATTTTCCCTGGGCAAGCACAGAAGTCTTCTTGGAGAGCTGAGGGTGTGGGTTCTAGCGAGGCTAGGGGACCAGCGAGGCAGAGCGTTGGGTGCTTAGGGACAAGGATGGGGAGGAACAGGAGCCAGAACAGGTGACCCTGATATCAGCCACACGCTCACTCACGGATCTGCAGGCAGTGGGAGCCACGTGAGCTGAAATGGGAACCACATGGTCAGATTTGTGTTCCAGAAAGCTCACCTCAGCTGCAGTGTGTGGATGAGGGAGCAGGTATTGGCGAGGGAGGGGGGTAGTGCGAACCTGGAGAGAGGGTACCAGCTCAGATTGAATCGGAGCTGGGAGTGACCTTTTCAACTCCCAGCCCAGTGGGGTCCCCATTCCATGTGAGGGGGGCCAGAGAAGGGGCCCCTTTCCTTGCTGAGCGGCTTTGATTTGCCTCTCAGCTCACTTCCTGCCTTCTCCTAAGGCCCCTCCACAGCCTGGAGTCTCACTCCCCAGCTCCCTCTGCTCCCAAGAAAGGGCTTGGAAGGGGGCTGGGTGTTGGTCTCCTCTTTAACACTCCTGGAATCCTGGAGCTCGGTCCTGGCTTTGAGATGGAAGGGGACTGAGGGGATTGCTTGGGAGCAGATATCTTGGTCCCTGGGTCCAGAGTCAGGCTTGCTGGGGCACCTGCCCAGGATCCAGCCTACTCCCCACGTCCTTAATCCCCAGGGCTGGAGCTGATTTGACTGACTCTTAGAGGCCTCTAGGTGCAGACGGAGGCCTCTGGGTACAGGAGGTCTTACTTGGACATGAGAGTGGAGGGGTGGGATGCCCCAGCTTTGTACCTCTCAGATGGTCAGTTCCCCCCTGACCTCAAGATCGCCCCCATTTCATGGCTGGAGGGTGAAAGCCTGATTCAAAGAGGGGACATGACTTTTGCCACGAGGCACAGACTTTCCCTGCTGGCCCCGGAATTGGGGGCTGCTGTTCTCCAATCCCACTTCCTGCTCAGCTGCGAGGGAGCCAGGTGAGAGCCGGGGAGGCTGTGTCCTGGCCTGGGCAGTTCTGCTGCTGGCTAGCCCTTCATCTGACTTGGGCAGGAATCATGTCATCAGTGTCTATTGCTTAATAATTCACAGCAGCTCCAGGCTGTATTTGTGCCCATTTCCCAAATGAGGAAACTGAGGCTCAGAGGGGTGAACTGACTTTTCCAAGGCCACATACCTAATAAGGGAAAGAGGTGTATCAGAAAATAGGCTCTCCTGACTCCAAATTCCATGCTCTTTCTGCTGCATGAGGCCTTGGTCTCCCCATCTGGTCCACGGAGGAGCCTGGACTGACTCTAGAAATTTCCTCCCAGGTCCATGCTTTAGGGCATCTCAGGGAGAAGCACGTTCTGCAGCAGAGCTTGTCATGGAGGAAGGGAGTGGGGGCGGGAAAGGGCAGCAGAAGCTTTCAGGCTGGGCCCCACATTCTCAGGCTCAATTCTGGACGTTATTTCCAAATGAGGTTATTTCTCCTATCTCAGGGCTACCCTGATGGGCTCAAAAGAAAGTGTTCCTCCTATAACTTTAAACTTGGTCCTATTACCAGACCACACCATCTGCAGCATATTATGAATTAATTAAAAAGAAACCTGTAATTATCTTGTTAATAGAGCAATTATGTTACATTGTAATTTTTGTGTTAAAGCATTAAATTGTTAAATGTTAAGATGTAATACATACCACACTTTTTGTAAGCCAGTTTTGGCAAAGTCTTCACTGTTTGAACACACTGGGAAGCTCTCACCATAGCAGTGGCCTCTGAGGGCCCCTGTGGTCACAGGTTCTTTTCCTGAGCCTGGTCAGAACACTGGGCTGGAGAAGGAGTCAGGCTCTGTACTTATATCCCAGGGTTCTCTTCAAATATTTTTCTCTTAGCAAAGAGCTGCCTTTCACCAGACACTAGCTATCAAAGAACCTGCCCAATCAAAGCGGAAGGGAATTGGAACAGAAGACAGAAGCCCTGACCCTGCATTTCTCCTGTGGACCTCGGGCAGGGGCCAGAGGTCATCTGGTGGAGACGTGAGGTCAGTCAGTGAAAGATGTGGGTTTTGCAGGGTGGGAGCGTGTGTATGTGTGTGTGTGACACCCAGGCAGGAGTGGGCTGGAGCGGGGGATGACCACTGTGTATGCAGCACAATCACAGAGGTTTCCTGGAAAAAGTGACCTTCCTGCTCCAAGCTGATCCAGACTCTAGCATGAAGATGTTTTTATTTTTATTTTTTTATTTTTATTTTTTTTTTTTTTAGCTGAGCCATCCTGCTACCTGTTGGCAGCTCAGCGGCTGCTCAGCTNAAACATTTGTGGACCACCTACTATATATTGAGTACATATAGGCACTGCCAGTCAATGGGCATTTACGGAGCATCTATTGGGTCATCGGAAAAGTCATAACGCGTTTTTGCATAGAAATGCATAGAAAAATACGTCATGACTTTTCCGACGACCCAATACATGGTGTCAAATTGTGGATATAAGAGAATAAGATAGACCTTCTTGTTGTGAAGGAGACAGAAAAAATGTAAACCAGGATTTCTCAGCCTTGACATTTTGGGCTAGATAATGCTTTCTTTCTTTCTTTCTTTCTTTCTTTCTTTCTTTCTTTCTTTATTAATTGGGGAACAGTATGTTTTTCCAGGACCCATCAGCTCCAAGTCAAGTAATTGTCTTCAATCTAGTTGTGGAGAGTGCAGCTCCTTGGCCCATGTGGGAATCGGACCAGCAACCTTGGTGTTATGAGTCTGTGCTCTAACCCCCTGAGCTAACCGGCCACCCTGGGCTAGATAATTCTTTGTTCTGGGGAGGCCGTGCATTTTAGGATGAGTAGCGGGGAAGCAGGAAGAGAGTTTCCTCCATCATCATCATCATTGTTATTGTCTTCGTGGTCATTGGCATCACCATCATCATCATCACCATTGATTCTGATTATATAACACCTCCACATGGCAGGCCCTACTCATTACATATATTGACTCATTTAATCCTCTCAACCACCCTATAAGGCAGATGTGATCATGCTCTTCATTTACAGGTGGGGAAACTGAGATACAGAAGAAGTAGCAAGAGCAAAGTTCTTGAGCTTGGCATGTGTTAGGGGCCAATGATGGTCAGTGTGGCTGGAGCTTAGCATGGCTGAGAGTGGTGGGGAACGTGTGGAGGTGAGGGGGCCGGATCACGCAGGGTCTTGGAGGCCACGGGGCTGTGGTGGGCCGCACGCCCCCTCCTTCTGTGGCTGAGAGTGTAGGCAGCTGAGAGCTATCAGCTGAGTCCTTCTCTCAGCATTGAGGTCAGCTGAAGAGAGCTGCCTGGTCCAATTGGGGTAACGCCCAGGCCTGGGGGAAGACAGTCCACAACCATGACAGGTGCTAAGGCTTGACCTCCCTGCCTGGGGCGACTCTGAGGGACCATCCTCCTCCTGAGCTCCTGCGAGAAGGCTGAGGCCTCGGCTGTGACTGCACTGGGGCCCAGTGTCTCCCTCCACCAGTGCTGCCTGCTTCCCTCTTCCCACAGGCATGGCCCTGACAGCACGCCCCAGTAACTTCCTTCCTGCTGATTTCCACCTCAGACTCTCCCCACGGGAACCGGGAACCGATCTGCAACTTCATGGGCGGGTATTGGGGAGGCCCCTGGAGCCTTATGCAGCGGGCACAGTGGGATCCGATACACACCCTAGAAAGTTTGCTCTGGCCACTGTGTGAAGCGGCAAGGGGGGCTGTGGGAAGGCCCGTGGGGACAGATATAGTCAGGCAGGTGCGAGGTTGGTGGAGGGCTGGAGCAGTGGAGATGGTGATCAACAGTCGATTTCGGTGTATGTTTAGGAGGCGGAACCATTAGGACTCATTGTCCAGTGTGACAGAAAGAAGAAGAAAGGGTAACTCTTTGGGTATCTGAGCCACTGGCGGGTGGTGGTGCTACTTCCTGAGATATGGAAGGCTTGTCAGGAGGAGGAGGAAGGGTTTGTAGGGGAAATCAAAGATTCTGTTTGGACGAGTTGAGTTTGAGATGCCTCAGGTATTCAAGGGAAGATGTTGACTAGACAGTTGGACAAATGAGTCTGCAGGTCAAAGGAATGATAAAAGCTGGAGATACAAATTGAAGGAGATCAGCACACAGGTGATGCCTGCAATGTGAGCAGATGAGATCCCCTGACGAGAGCATTCAAACAAAGTATAGGGGGCTGGGGCGCCGTAAGATTTAGGGTCCAGGCAGAGGAGAAGCCGAGAAAGGGGATGGAGAAAGTCAGGTGAGTGAGTGTGTTGTGTGAAGGAAGCAAGAAAAGCAACAATTTCCAGAGGGAGGGAGCAGTCAACCATAATGAATACTCCTTAGAGGTTAAACAAGGCGAGGACAGAGACATGACGATGGACTTTTATGGATTTAGGTTACTGGTGACCTTGATAACAGCTGTTGCAGTGGACAGGTGGTGATGAAACCTGATTGGAGGCAATGAGGGAATGCGAGGGAGAGCAGGTGGGAGAGTGAACACGTGCAGCTCTTTGGAGGAGTTTTTCCATGAAGGCAAATGAGAGAAATGGGGCACAGCAGGAGGGGTCCATGGAGGCATTTGGTACATTTGTAGGGTGATGGAATGTTCCAGCAGAGCCAGGCATGGTGGTGGTTCCGGAGAGAAAGGGGGTAATGATAGGCGCTAAGTCCTTGAGTTGGCAGGAGGGGATACAGAGCGCGTGGTGGGGGAGTTGGAGGTAGATGGGAACAGAGGCTCCTTGCATTATGGGAGGGAGGATGAGTACATGAGTCGGGGTGCAGGTGAGGAAGAGGGAATCGAAGCGGGAAGATGAGGCAGAATTTTTATTTCTGATTCTAGGCTTTTCCTAGGAAACAGGAAACAAGGTCATCAAGTGAGAGTAAAGGGGTGAGAGCAATGTGTTAGAGGTTTGAGGAGAGAAGGTGGGAAATGGTTGTCTCAGATAGTGAGTTTTTCAGGGAACTGTAGTCGGATTGTCTGGTTGTCTTGAGTGACTGTCAGTCTGAAGTGGGTCCAGCGGTCATGATTGCCTGATTTTCCTTAGTGGCTTTCAGGGGCTGGGCGCTGGCACAAAACGGGTGGATAGTTGGGTTTAACCAGAGTCAGGGTCTCACCAGGTCATGTGACAAAGAAGGGCAGGGTGTTGAGGGCCCTGGCAGAGGAATGGATGGAGTGCTGGCCCATGGCATCGAGGCTGGTAAGGGAGATGGATTGCAACAAAGTGGAGGGGTGTCTCAATGAGGTCCGCGCACAGCTAGGACGGGGGTACTGGAGTGGGTGGGATGGGAAGAGAGAAGTGATGGGCAGTGTTTCCAGAGATGTTTAATTGAGACTTCAGGGCAGGTGCAGATGTGAAGACACAAGGTTTAGAGAAGGAGCATATGTTGGGATGGCGGAATAGATCACTGGTGTTAAGGAGACCAAAGGCCTGGGAGGCCAGTGCATTGGCTGGACCCTCTTCATGGACGCTGACTAACGACAGGTGTGTTGATGGAGAAGGAGGGGGTGAGATGAACGCTGACCTCATCCGTGAATGAGGACTGTGCGTGATGGCAACACGAGGGGAGGCAGGCNGCTGAGGTGTGGGGTGGGGTGGTGGTGGTGAGGCAGGGGTGTCAGTGCAGGGTGATCTCTGTGGGCAGCCGGGGCTCAGTCTCATGGGGACCCCCCCGAGACACTATGTCCAGTGTGCCTCAGATTGGTTCCACGGAGTGAGGAAGGTGGGAAATGTACCCCCACCTGCGGTTGGGTGTCTCTGGGCTGTTAACTACCCGCCAATGGAATGGCACCCCTGGGGCCAGAGAACACCTGCAGGGTGAGGCTTAGGAAGCCACTGGCCCATCTGTCGGCAGGTGACCTTGGGAGATGGCTGAGGACATTGGCAGAGTGCATCACAGATACTTCAGCTATCAGTGTTTATTGAGCACCCATCATGCCTCAGCTCCTTCTAAGTCCTGGGAACACGCTGGGACAGGACAAGTTCATCAGCCCTCTGGGGGCTCATAGTCAGGTGAAAAAGACCAACAAACTAGGGCAGAAATTCTTTCTCTATGGGGACAGTGCCATCCCTGAGGGAGAGTTTTGGGAACAAATGGGGACATTTCTGATGGTCACAGTTACTATAGGGGATGACAGTCAAAACGGCCAGGGCTTCCTAAATCCTCACACCACGACTTTCAAATATCCCGGTTGAATTCAAGTAGGTGAAAAACCTGTTTATAATTATTTGAGCCTGGAATCTAACTGTTTTAGACATAAACATTAAATATTTGTGTCACGGATTTAATTTGCACTGAATTTCCCAGGAATACAACTACCATATAAATTGAAGGAAGATGCTACCGTGTTCTGTTGGAAGCATTACCAAGAGTTATTCATCATTTTTGGAAAGTCACATTTCCGATGGCAACACTGTTTGTGGCGTTTGAGTCCCAGGCACAACGCCCGGGTGTCAGGCTGCCGCCTTCATGGTGGTGCAGGGCGTGGGTACAAAGCCCTGACTTCTTCATTGTGTCTCCTTGTGTCATCAAACCTGAGCATTTACATGCTGAAATACATATTTTATTATCAATGATCTTCATCTTCATTTGATATTACAACTAGGGCATTATGTTGATTTATCTTCAA
>NW_017732042.1:290990-306173 GCF_001890085.2 Hipposideros armiger | reverse complement strand
TTGACCCATAGCCTGTCTTGTCTCCCTCTGGAGGGTGCAATACCCCAGGGGGAATTGAGTTAGCACTGCTCCCACCACCCTCTCCCAACTCCTATGCCCCAAAAAACAGATAACCTCATAGGAAAACATACTTCATTTGAAAGCCAGGACCCGAGGCTGGCAGAGCTAGAAGGGACTTGAGTCACCACCTTGCCAGAATCTCCCTGCCCCTATTTTACAGATGAGAAAACTGAGGCTCAGAGTGGATTAATGACTCTCAGTCTGGTATCTCCCCAGTGCCCCATCTTCTCAGTATCTTTGGGGAGTTGGTAGGGTGAGTCCAGGATGGGTAGGGTGGAGGTCAGCAAGCCAAAGGCATTTACATGTTCTTGGAGTTCCCAGCTTCCAGTGGCAAAGCTTGTGGAGAGCTGGCTGTGGTACCCCACCCCACGCTGAAATCTTTCCCGTGTTTTGCTGTGCTGCGGGCCAGCTCTCCAGAAAACGGAAACAGTGCAGTGAGACAGGAGGTGGCCTCAGGGAGCACCTTCACCCCACTCCTCACTGCCTCGCTCCCCTGCTCCACTTTATTTTCAGAGGAGGAAACTGGGACCAGAGAGGGGCAGTGACTTGCCCAAGGCCATCCAGAGGCCCCGGGCTCCCTCGTCTGTGCTCAGTGCCACTTCCGTCTGTTTCCATCAGCACCACCTGCCCAGCTGTCTCCACAGTTTCTGCCTCCCTGTCCCGCACACCTGCTTGGCCTCCCAGCCAGCTGCATCAACTCCTCTCCTATCTTTTGAACAAGACATGGCTCTGTGGGTGCCACCAAGCCCCAGGAACCATGGTGAGCTCCACTGCCTGGCACTGGACAGTTTATGGTGTGGCCCCTGCAGCCATTTTCTCAGTTATCTTTTTGTAACCATGCCGAGTGGCAAGTGTTATCACTGTCCCCATTTAACAAACCAGAGAACACAGGGGCAGCATTAAGACTTCCCTTCACAGTGTTTTTGGAACTGGAGGAGAAGGAGGACGCTGGCTGTGGAGCCAGACGACCTGGGTGTGAGTCCAGGCTCCGCCATGTCCTGGCTGTGTGTGACCCTGGGCCAGTCACTTACCTTCCTGGAGCCTTACCGGTCAGGGGCGATAGCCGTGGTTACCATGCGGTTAAGTTAGTTGATTCATGTCTGGTATATGGCAGGGGTTGAGGTGTGGGGGGCCTGGCAAAGAGAAACCCTCAATAATATTAACCCTCATCATTATGATTGTTTTGAGGACCTACCGCTTGAGTGGCTTTTTCTATTCATGGCAGGGAAACTAATCTGCTTTTATTCTCCCCTCCGGGCCCCCTTTTTGAACAGGTTTGAGAGAGGCAGTGGGAGGTGACCAAGCACCTCCTTGTACTTCACGTTGGAGCAGGTCCTACCACCTACCATGTGAACTGAACTGAAGAAAGCTACTTTCTCTGAATCTCGGTTTCTTCATCTGGGAAATGGGGAGAGACCTCACAGTGCCGTTGTGGCGATCAAATGAGACTGTATACACAGTGCTAGTAACCCATAATAATACGTACGGTGTGATTATCGACAGTCAGGTGAGTGATTTGTCAGAAAGGAAAAGAGTGGCCCCAATGGGAGGGCTTCCTGGAAGCAGCTGGTTTGAGCTCCTGGGCCCCACACGGGCTCAGACACCATTGGCCCCCTAGGCCAGGCCCACACTGACAACGCACTGGGCCCCCGGTGGTCCCGGGCTCGGCTGAGATCTCAGCCCTGGGAGGGGCCCCCATTTCTGCCCAAACCAGCAGAGCTGGTGGGGAACCAAATAGAGCAGAGCCTTAAATCACAGCCTCACTAACTGGGTTTTAAGTAACATTTGCTTTTAAGTACTTCTTTTTCTCAGAAGGAGGAGGAACATGGGCGTAATGCAAACAGTTCATCATGGTTAAACCTTCCCTGCCCTCCCCTCCCACCTCCTCCACCTGCACCTCCGGCTCTGTCTGCAACTGTGGAAACCTGGCTCAGCCAGGGCTCTGTTCAGGCTTGGGACTGAGTGTAGGGGTGGGACGAAGGTTCAGGAAGCCAAACACTCCTCCTGGAGCAATCAAAGCTACTTTGCCTGCTTCCCTCCCTCTCTCCCTCTCTCCTTTCCTCCCTCCCTCTCTCCCTTCCTCCCTCTCTCCCTTGGCTTGAACATCCATCTTCCCATCATCCCCTCCACATTCATTGAACACCTGCTAGGTGTCAGGCTGAGTTCTAGCTCCTGAGATGGCACCAATGAATCAACACATGCACGTGTGTCTCACAAAGGGCTGTCTGCTCCTGGTCCGGGCGACCTGCACATCAGCTCCTGGAGGCAGGCAGTCCAGGTTCCAGCCTAGTCCGCTTCCCAAGCCTGAGCTCTTGGCACCACACCAAGGCTTTCCTTGACGATTCTGCCTCCTCAGGGTCAGTGTATTCATCTTGCCATCCCTTTTCGCGCCCTCCTCTGGCCTGCTTCCAGTTTCACTGCCTTTCCCAATAGCCTTCTCCTAAACTGGCCTCTCTGGCCTCTAATCTGTCCTGGGTGTGGCTGCCACATTAATGGTCCTGTGTCACTCTCCTGCTCAGAAGCCCCCAATGGTACCCCATTGCTTGTCAAAGGAAGCCCAAGCTGCTAATTCTGACATTCAAAGCCCTCAGCTTGTTATCTCTGTCTTGTCCCCATTCACACGCACCACCCTTTGGAAAAATGGGTCTGTTCCCTCCTACCCAGCCACACGCCTGAACTTCCCACTGTGAGGTATTTGCGTCTGCGTTTCCCTCTGCCTGTGGTGTCCACCATGCCACGGCCACACCATGTTCACAGGTACAAATCCTGCCTCTAGGGAAGGCCATGTGTAAGTGCAACTTGCCCCATGACAACTTTCCTGGGTTCTGCCCCTCCCCTAACTGGAGTCATCACTCCCTCTTCTGGGTCCCAGAGCATGTCACCTGAGTCTCCATTAGGATCCTCAGCTTTGCAGTGTGGAACTTATAGACGTGTCTTGGAACTCCTTGAGGTAAGCATATGGCTTGACCATCTCTGCATCTTTATAGCCCTTGCACAAAGCCATGCACACAGTAGGTACTTCAGTATATCCCAGTGTTCCTAGCCTTTCACTGCCCAGAGATGGCAGCCTTGGAGGCTGGACAGGGCCCTGGTCTTGGAGGCAGTGCCGCAGCTGGCTAGCGGCACTGGCTCTGGGCAGACAGACCTAAGCCAACTCCACTGACTAGCTGGACACCTTGGGTAATTTACTTAACTGCTCCAACCTCAGTTCCCCCACCCCCCCCGTATACGGACAGATATTGATGGTAGTGATGTCACTGGGGTATTGATGGTGTGGGAAACACATATGAGTCCCTAAGCACAGCACCTGCCACTCCTGATAAATGTTAGCCTTTGTTATCAGTGCCAGCTCCATCATTACCAGCTGTGTGGCCTCGAGAAATAGATTCACTTTCTCAAGACTTGACCTTTTCATCTGTAAAATGGGAATAATCATCCCTCCTCCTGGCTTGGCTTGGGATGTTATTGAAAAGATAAGATGAGATAATAGATGTTATGTGAGTCAGTGGCTGTGCATGGCAGAATCCCAGCTTGATTATTTAATGAAGAAATAGGGAGTTTTATTTGCTCACGTAACCCAATCATAGGAAAGCCAGAAATAGCGGACCTGGGCACCCTCTTTTCACCTCCCAGCTTTGTCTTTTTGTGCACATGATTTTATCTTTGTCGGTGGAAAAGGTGAGCTGTGCCCACAGGCAGTTCTATCCACACTCTGGCCTCATGACTGAACAGGAGAGAGAGCTCTCCACCAGTCCCAGGGAGAAAAATCCTAGGGAAGGCTCTGATTGGGCCAGCCTGGTCACATGACCATCTGTGTAGCGGGAAGGGAAAGGAGCACATGGTGCAATGGGGAGACAGCTCCCTAAGGAAAGAAGAAGCTGTTACTAGATGAAATGGACAGAGTGTTGGGCAGACAAGTGGAAGTGGATGTCCCCTCCAGATGTGAAAGCACTTCATCCATCCAAGACACGTTCATTGAGCACTTCCTGAGTGCCTAGCACTGGGGTGGGCACTGAGAAAATTCAGATGAATAAAAAAACATCCGTGATTGCCCAGAGCACCCCATAGTCTAGCGAAGGAGTTCTGTAGTTTAAAATCTGCTTTACAGCTATAAGGTGGTGTCATTGTTATTCTGATTATTTTATGACATACAATGCTTGTGTCAATCTCTAGGAGTCAGGGGACATGGGAAAGGAGGAAGTGGAGATCAGGATAGGAGATCACGGAGGCCAAGAAAGAGGTCGCTCAGTGGGTAAGAGGCTATTTGGTACATACTTTCTCATGTCATCTTTATAATAACTTTTCCAAGTAGGAATTATAATCTTCATTTTAGAGGCCAGGAAGGAGAAGCTGGGAGAGGAACCATGACTCCCAGAGGTCAGATGGCTAGAAAATGGCAGCGGTGGGATTTGAGTCCAGGTCTGTGCCAGCTGGATCGCATGCTTTCCGCTCAGTCCCACGGAGTGGCAGGGGATGGTAGGCCAGTCCCTTGCCTTAGAAGCAAGTCTTCCACCCCTTAGAAGGATGCAGAGTGTGCGTAGGTAGAGGTTGGGGCCGGGCGGCTGGGAGAAACCAGCGTGGAATAAATAAGTGGCCAATGGAGAAAATAATTCAGGAGGCAGGATTGAAAGGAAAAGACCCTTGCGAGGGTGTGTGGGGGGATCCCACTCCTGAGCCCCCCTCTCCTTCTCCTACCTCACCCTTTTTCCTCTTCAATCCAACTCCAAGTGGCAGATTTATTAGTTTTAATTAACAGCCCGACTGCTGGGAAAACATCCAAATTCCAGCTCTCAGCATCACTGGGTTTTCACAGGAAGGGGAGCGAGGGGGCGATGCTGGGAATAGTAATAAGTGGGAGTGGGACAGCAGGAGAGGTGGCCCTCCCCGCCTGACCCTGGGCCGGGACTCCCTCACCCGTCTTCCTCCAGCCCCAGCCAGCCTTGCTCTGGTTAGAGCTGGGCTGGCCTTAGAGGGAGGCCCAGCTCAGGGTGGGGTCATGGGCCTCAGAAGCGCTTGGCTCTGGCCTTAGCTCCCCTGCTGGGTGAGCTTGGCCAAGCCGCTTGACTTCTGGGAGACGACCGACCAGGAACGTCACCTGTAAAATGAAGAGCATGGTTCGCAGCCCTCTAAGGGCCCTGGCAGCTCTGACTTAGGAGTCTAAGCCTCTTCCAGATCTTCTCATGGGCCCGTCCTGCTTCAGGGAAGCTCCCTGGGCTCCTCTGGTGGACTCTGCGCCTCTCCTAGGGCGGTCTCCCCGTTTGGAGTCTCCACCCCCAACCCAGGTTGAATGCCTTCTTTTAGAGTTGGAAGCACTCCCCCTTTTGAGGCCTGTCCATCCTAGGCTTGACCTTGGCTCCATCAGCCCTTACTGGGTGAGGGGGTCTCAGTTAAGTTTGCGCCCCTGTTTTCTCATAGCATATCGGGGATGACAACGCCTGCTTCCAGGGTGTGTGCATGCGAGTGTGTGTGGGACAGGGGGTAGAGGTAACACCAGTGCGGTGCCTGTCACAGTGGTCAGTGGGAGACCCACCCATGACCGCACCAGGCTGGGAGCCACCCAGGGGCCCTTCCCCTTGGGGGGGCCACTGGAGGCAATGCACAGAGGTAGGGGCTGCCATGGTTTGTGGTGACCAGCAACCACTCCGTGTAGGAAATGCCAGGTCCTGGTGGAGGCCAGTTTGTAGGAAGCTTTCTATTCTAATTTGACCCTTCCCCCATGGTACATGCTTCTCATCCTCAGCTTGGCGCTCTCTCAAGCTGTGCTGAGATCATGCAAAATTATTCAACTAAAATCATTCAGCAGGAAAGACAGCCAGCAACCATGGCCTGCTGCTGAGAAACCCTGGCCTTAACTTAGGCCGGACAGCAGGAGCCTGGCAGGGGCCAGAGGGGGTGCTTGTTCCAGCATTTTCTAGAGACAGGGGATGCAGGCCCCCACTGGGCTCCTGCCTTCCAGCAGGTGCTCAGCAGTGAGCCCCAGGAGCCCAGTAACCAGACAGTTTGGCCCCACCCTGGTGCCAAGCCCTGTGGGTGGCCTCATCCAGGGCCCCAGGGCTTTCTGAGCCCCAGCTCCTCCAACTGGGGTCTCTGGTAGGAGCAAAGGAGTTTGTAGCTCACAGCCATTGTTCCTGGGCTCAGAGAAGCACGGTCCCTCCGGAGGGTCTAGCAGGCAATGGGGAAGGGGGTACAGGAGGAAGTGAGGGTCAAGGGTGGGAAAGCAGGAAGCGGGAGGAGGAGGGATACAGAAGGAGATCCAGGAATACTGTCCATGGGTGAATGTCACGTGGGCGATGTGACTTGTTCATAAGGTACTTACTCTGTGTGTGTATCTCTCCATTCCCACCTGGAGTGCAGTGGAGACCCAGAGGATTCCCCTTCGCCGTAAATGTGTTCTCCCCTCTCCCCCTTCTCCCATCCATCCATCCATCCATCCATCCATCCATCCATCCATCTATCCATCTATCCATCCACCCACCCACCCACCATTTATAGAGCTCACACTCCATAGCAGGTCCTTTTGCAAAGGATAAAGAAGTGAATAATAAGAGACTAAAAGTTTTCGAAATCAAGCTCCTCCCCCGTCAAACCTGCTCTTTTCTATCTTGGAATTTGGCTCCACATCCACGGAGTTCTCCCAGCTGGAAACCTCAGCCTGTTCTCTGAAACCTTGTCTGCCTCCTTGCCCCTCCACCCCAACTCTCATTTTTCCTCTCAGCTCATTTCACCTTCCATCACCCCTGGTTTCCTTTGATAATTTATCCGCCTCTTCATTCATCAACACCATTACTTTCCAGCCAGGGCAGAAGGAGGCCAGACCTTGGGAAGAGGTTGACTTCCTTTCTTGATTCCGTGCCAGGACTGGGTACGGGGTGAGACTAAAGAGCCGTGGAGCCGGGCCTGTTTCTAAGCCTGCCTCTGCCGCTTCCCAGCGGGGTGGCTTTGAGCAAGTTGCTTCAACTCCGAGCCTCAGTGTCTTCCTTCGGAAAATGGAGCTGCTGTTATGGCTTCCAGAAGTGTGAGGGGGCTGATTCCACCAGATAGTGAGTAGCAAGTGCCTCTGCAGTGCCGGGCATACAGCAAGGGCTCAGGAAGTGCTGGCTGTACCGCCTCACCCTCTCCCTTCTGCCTTCTTTCTCCTCTTCCTCTCCACAGGCACGTGCTTCCCGGCCCTCAGGCTGGAGAGCCCTGGGAAGCTGGGTCTAGCGCAGGCAGGGGACCTGAAATCACAGCAGTGCTCATGCCAGCAGGAAGAAAACTCAGCGTGGCTTCTGGGGCGTTGCTATTATTATTATTATTATTATTATTATTATTATTATTATTATTATTATTTCTTTTTAAAGGGAAATACTTAGAACTGCACAAAAGGCTTCTGATGAGGGTGGGGGATAAGTGTGGAGAACCCCAGAGCTCCCTAACAGATCTCCAGGCAGGAAACCCCAATAGTCCATCTGTAAGGCAGGCAGAAAAAGGCTCCCCCAGTTCAGCACCCTGGGTGCTGACACCACCACCTTCCAGGAATGAGGAAGAAGTAAACAGCACTCTGCAAAATTGTGTCTGGGTGCCTCGGACCCCTATTCCTCATGTCTGCCCACACACATGCCCCCATTAGCATTTGCTTCCTGCTGGTTTAGGATTCTAGGTGGTTCTGGCTAAATGGGTCCAATCCTCTACCCTACAGGTGAGGAGACTGAGGCCCCGAGAGGAAAGTGAAGTCGGAACCACGTCTCTTGGCTCTTACTCTTCATTCTCTTGAATTCCCAGGTGAGTGGGCTCAGGACAGGGTAGGAAAAGGCCTCCCATAAAGGTGGGGATGTGGTTTGCCTGACGAGGTGGGAGGAGCCGGCATGGGGATCGGTGACTTCCGGCACCGTCTTATTTCCTGGGGCCCGGGAGGTGGCTTCACTTTCCAGAACTCATTAAGCTCTACAGCTATGGGTTATTCACTTTTTGGTATCTGTGTTATAGTTCATGATAAAAAAAGGTTTAAAAACCCCAATAAATCTCACAGACATCAATTACCCATACAGAAAGAAAGCTAAAGAGGCCTCAGTTGCGAGGAAGGCCCCATCCAAGCTCTAGTCCCAGCAGGTGGTCTGGGCCCCAGTCACTCCTCCTGTGAAATGGGTACAACCGCCCTCACCGATCACCCGTGCCGACCAGGGATGTGAGCACAGGGGGCAGGACATTTGCTGAGAGGCCCTGTTCTGCTCTAGGAGTGTGATGGGCATGGTAACTCCTGGAGTAGGGGTGAGGGGAGGACGCCAGGAGGACGTGCTGTCCCTGGCCTCACCTTCAAGGCCATGTCCACTCTAGGAACCCACTGCGCTTCTGACCTCTCGGAGTGGTTACGGGAGCCTGGTAACCAGGGTCCCCTCCAGGTCCTCCATTCCCTTTCTGTAAAATGGTAGGATTGAGGAGAGGCGAGACATCATATCTTTTGGGAGTGTTCCCAGAAACACCCCGATTCTGTTCACCAAGGGGAAGTGTGTCTCCTAAAGGCCCAGAGAGGTCACCTGACCTTCCCAAGGTCACACAGCATTCAGTGCAGCTCTGAATTGAGGACCCGGTTCCCAGAACTTCTAGGAGTGGTGTGCCCCCTCCCCCTTCCCTCCTTTGTCCTGGTCTGGACCCCAGGGAGGCATAAGGCCAGGCTCTGCCTGAGAAGCTGCACTCTTTTCTGTTGTCCCTGGTGATGCTGGGCTGGCCCTGAGCAGTTGTGACTTTTCAGTTACCTGAGATTTAAGGGCAGGCCGGCTGGTGGCCTTCACCTCCCCAGGCTGTGGGCGGGAGGAGGCGGTGTGATTCATGTCTTCTCTCCTGGTGCTTAATAAGAACACGGCTATAAATGTAACTGGGCCGTTTTCGAGCTCTGCCCGCAGGCTGCCTCTGGAAGTCAGCCTCACAGTTGGCTCCCAGCCCCTCAGAACTGGCCTGGCCCAGCCTATGCTGCCTCTCCCTGGGGAAGAGAAGGGCCCCACCCCCACCCCGGAACCTGGAAGCCTCATGGAGTAGGGGTGGGAGAGAGGGGTCAGTCTTACTTGGATACTATTAATTCAATTATTACTATTAATTTGTTCAGTATTTGCTAAGCACCTACTATGCATCTGTCAGGCACAGCGCTAGGGCCGGGACACACTGATGGGTAATTTCCAATCCCAGATCACAGGAGCTTGCTGCATCTGGTGGACACTCACAAGAGGACAGAGGACAGATAATGATGACTCCTGTGATAAATGCTCTGCGGGGCTGAGAGAACCAAGTGTTGGGCCCTTATCTGCTATGGGATGGAGTGGCTGGGAACGATTCCCTGAGGGAGATGACTCCCCAGGTGGGGAGAGGGGTATTCCAGGCAGAGCAAGCAGGTTTAGAGGATGAAGGTTTAGGGACAATGGAGGAGTAGGGGTTCAGCAAGCCTGGAGGTTGGCTGGTGTTTGGGAAGGTGAGATCACGGGGGCAAAGCCACACCCAGGAGGCTGGTTCTTATCCTGAGGACCACGAGGGACCTCTAAAGGGTTTTAGAAAACAGTGGGGGTAGGGGTTAGAGATGTTTAAATGAGTGTCTTCGAAAGATCACGCTGGCGGGTGCATAGTCACCTCCTGCGTGTCATCTGATGATGTCACCCCTTTGCTCAGAATCTTCCAAGGCACACCAATATGCTTACAGTAAGCCCTGTGTCCTCACAGGGTCCACAAGGCCACAGGAATCTGGCCCTGCTTGTTGGGCTCCCCTGTCATGCTGTGCTGCAGCTGCTTGGACCTGCTGAGGGGATCCCCACCCCAGAGCCTTGGTCTTCGCGGGTCCTCTGCCTCCATTCAGGCCTCGTCTCAGAGGTCAGCTTCTCCAGCAGGCCTCCCCCACCATCCTGGTGGAACCCCTAAAGCTGCTTTCTTTCTCTCCCAAACACTTATCTCCTCCGCGTGGTTTTCACGGTAGATGATGTGTTGATGAAATCGTAGTCTGTTTTCCTCGCTCACATGTAGTCCCTACAGAGGCAGGGGTGCTCCCTGCTCTGGTCCCAGCACCTAGAACATGCCTGGCCCTTAGATGTTTGTGGAATGGGTGAATGGCTAGACGGGCGGAGAGTGGTTAGGCCAAGCCCAGGGCCAGGTTTCCCAGGGATCAGGGAGATTGTAAGCTCTCGGAGGGGGTGGTCAGGGCTCAGGACGCTGCCCCCTCCCTGATGGGCTTTGGCAGAGCTGAGCTCTGCAGTGACAGTCCTGCCCCTTTCACACGCACACGCATGGGAACATGCGCACACATGCAGAGTCCTTCCCGTCACACACACACACACACACACACACACACACACAGAGACACACACCCCTACTGTAAAAACTGCTTTATTGTCTTTACCTCATTTAATCTTCATAAGTCCCCTTGATTTGGATGGATATAAATTAAGGATAATGCTCTTCCTAGGACTATCTTGGGGATTAAATGAGTTAACATGTAGAAAGTGCTCAGATCAGTGTCTGGAAGATGATAAGCCCTCAAATACCAACTTTTTGTTATTTTTAAGGCACTGAGAGGGAGAGGTGAAGTGACTCATCCAAGGTCACACAGCTAAACGGTATAAGAGTAGGAGGGGCTCACACTCAGGGCTTCTAACTCTTCAGCCAGCGGCCTTTCCACGTCACCTCACTGCTGCTGCTCCCACTGAAGCCCCTCTCTCTGTCTCCCTCTCCTACCCTGGCAGTTGGTGTGGCTAAGCCTGTCTCAAGCCCTGACAACCTCGCAGAGGGCTCTGCCAACCCCCAGAACTCCCAGAATGGCCCCCACCATACACACACCAGGAGTTGTAGGCATGCTAAGTTTCAAGCCCCAGGTATCATAGAAGGCTTCTCCAGCCCACAGGAACCTTCTAGGCTGAGTTCTTGAGGTTGGCCCTAAAGGTGGGCTCTGCAGTGCCCAGCAACTGGATGACTCCATTGTGCAGGAGACAAGTCAGACCTATTGGCTGCTGTGAAGACCAGGACGGCCTGGCCCTGGGAGCCTGCCCACCCTGCAGGCACCCCTGTGAGCTAGCCCACTGCGCTGTCCCCCACTGGCTTCTCTCCACACCTCCCTGCTTCCTGACCCCACTGTTCTCCCTCTCCCCCTCATTGTCACCCTTCTGTTTTGCCTTTGACCTTTTTCTAATGAGCTCAGAGTTTCCTCATCTGGGGGAATAACCCACACTATATCACTGGCCCCTGAGTGGCCTGTGGGCTCTCTCCATGTCACAGAGGGGCAGCCTGACGTCTAGAGAGGACCATCTGCTGGGGGCCACATGGAGAAATGGCCAGTGATAAAACACACATGCCTGGCAGGGGAATCAGTGGCTTCCCTACCTGTCTCTGCTGATTTCCGGCTGTGCAATCTTGAACAGGTTTCTGAACCTCTCTGAGTCCCCATTTCTTCATCTGTGAAATAAGAAGAATAATGCCTACCGCACTGGCTTGTGTTTTGAAGACAGAATGAGGCAACGGGCATAAATCACGTGCACAGTGCCTGGCATTAATAGATGCTCTGTATATGTGAGTTCCTACTTTCCCTACTCTTCCCATAAATCTGGAAGAGGCACTTGAGGTGGGGGTGGGGAGGGGAACTAGACAAAACAGAAAACCCAGCAAAAGACCCAGATCGGGAGCTGCCCAATCAATGCAACTGCAGAACCAAACCATGCTGTCATTGCTTAACCAATTTTGTAGGGGTGAAAAAAAAAATCAAAGGATGACTACAAATGAAAAACAGAGCAAAACCAATACTCATTTATCTAGAACTAGTTTGCCGTCAGGAGAGGGGCCTGTCCCTCTGCCTTAGGACCTGTCGATTCCAGCTGTGCAAAAAGATGACTGACAGGCAGGGACCTCCCCCTGTTCCTCAGCCTCAGAGGATGGAGAAAAACGGAGGGAGTTCAGCCAAAGAAGCAAGGGGGGGGGGCCGCAGCCAGCCAGGATGATAGAGATGTTAGGCAGCTCCTGTTGAACACTGTGCAAGCTTCCCTCATCTGACTAGAGGAGCCTTGCTCAGTTTGCAAAGACCTTTCTGATTCTGCCCAAAGGCTTAGGAGGGTCCTGAGAAGCAGAGCAGTGTACTGGCTGAGGTGTGAACCCCAGGGCTGGGCGGCCAGGAACTGTTGGGCAAGTTGTGCACTGCACAAAGACTCCCAGCCATGAGGGCAGGGAGGAGCTGAAATTCAACGTGGTTTCCCAGAGAAACAGGTGCCTTTTTCTAGTTATGCACAAAGGCACCGTAAGGCTTAATGGTGCCCTGGCCCTTAGAGGAGGCCGAGAAGCTTCTAACACTGAGAATATGTTTGCTTGGATTCAAGATAATGGGGAGGGGGGGAGAAGCTTCCCCAAGGCAGCACAGGGGCCGGGGTGTTTTAGGACCGCGTCACATTGCATTCTCATTTCTCTCTCTCAATAGAATTGGGAATGCATCCTGGGCGAGGCAGTGTCCTTATCTTTTTGGAATTCTTCATGTTTATCCCAGTGTTGGGCGCTTAGCACTTGGTAGCTGTGGAAGGGAGGGAGGGAGGGAGGGAGGAAGGAAATCTGAATGGACAGGAGAAAAGGAAGAGGGAAAGAAGAGAGTGAAGGAGGAGGAAGTGTTGAGAACTGGGAAGGAGGGAAAAAGGGTAACGAACAAGGGAGGAGCTGCACCAGATGAATGCGAGGAGATCTAGTGGGTGGGCAGGGGCTGTGCTGGAGAGGTGGACACTGAGGCTGAGGGGACTCGGAGGGCAGGAGACGGGTGGAGCCTGGAGGCCTGGCAGGCCTGGGCTGGCAGGACGTTTGGGGATTGGGGTCTTTGCTTCTGATTGTGAGGTCACTGCCTGACCTCCCTGTGGGCCACATCCATCAGCAAGCCTAGAATGTTGCCCATAACCCTGACGTGGAAGGCAAGGCCATGAGCCCAGTGACCCTTGCTCCACAGATTATGGATGAGGAAACGGGTGACAGAAGGTGCCCTATAGCCTGGGGCATCATTCTCAGGACTCCACTGTTGCTGTTTCTTCCTTAAAAGCAGCTGAAAACTGGGCAGCTAAAGCCCTTAGGGTCCTGGCCTGATGGGGTGACCTGGGATACCCTTCTCATGTCTGGGGGTCAAGGCATTTTACAAACCAGCTCTGGGCTCTTTGGTGGGTCCAGCCCATGGGGCTGTCTACTGGGTCAGACTGGAACCAGGGCACCACGTGGAAGTAGTTATGCTTCTGGCTTTGGCCCCAGGCTGCCTGCGTGGGATTCTAGCTCTGTCACTCACTCACTATGTGACCTGGGGAAAGTTAACCTCTTAGAGCCTCAGTTTCCTCATCAGGACAAGATTGTCTTACTCAGAAATGTTGTGAGGCTAACACAAGACGATATCTCTAAAGTACTTACAGCAGGCTTGGCACACAGCAGATGGCATTAGGGATTATTAACCATTATTCCTCTCTTAGCCTTTCTCTACTGTCTTCTAGCCAATGCAATCAGAAAAGAAATCCCAAAACTCCTACTACTAAGTTGCAGCTTAGCAAGGCTACAGGATATGAACTCAACACAGAAAAAAAAATCAAGTGTATTTCTATATACCAGCAACGAACAATTGGAAACCAAAATTTGAAAACAGCATGTATAATAACTTCAAAACATATAAAATACTATGTATAAATGTAACAAAACATGTAGAGGCTCATTATGCTGAAAACTACAAAATGCTGATGAAAGAAATCAAAGCCTAAATGAGTGGAGAGAGACATAATGTGGATTTATTGGTATATTCGTCATAGTAAATCAGTTTTCTCCAAATAGTTTTATAGATTTAAGGCAATCCCAGTGAAAATCCAGTAGGATTTTTTGTAGATACAGATGACCTGACACTAAAATTTATGTGGACAAGCAGGGAACTATTCTAGAATAGCCAAAACGATTTAGAAAAGAATAAAGTTGAAGGACTCACAGTACCTGATTTTAAGACTTACTGTGTTATAGTATACAGTATACACAGTAATCAAGGCAGTGCAGTAATGTAAAAAAAAAAAAAAGACACATATACAACGGAAAAAACCCATAGATCAATGGAACAGCTGAGGAAGTCCAGAAACAGACCTGTACAAATAAGATTATCTGATTTTGACAAAGGTGCAAAGGCAATTCAATGGAGAGAGGATATATTTTTCTTTCTCCAATAAATGATATTGGAACAATTGGTCATCCATACTCCCAAAATGAATCTTATCCTAAACCTTGTACCTTATACAAAAATTCAATAAAAATGGATTATAGATCTAAGTATAAAACATGAAACTATAACACCTTTAGAAAAAAGCAGAGGAGACTGTGACATAATGATTTGGGGCTAGACAAAGAATTCTTAGATATGACACCAAAAGCATTATCCATAAAATAAAAAATTGATAAATTGGACTTTATCAAAATTAAAAACTTGCTAAATGAAAGATACTGTTAATACAAGATATAGACTAGGAGAAAATTTGCAAATCACATATCTGACAAAGGACTTGTATCCATAATTTATAAAGAACGTTCAAAATTCAATAATAAGAAAACAAACACCCAATAAATATGGGCAAAAGACATTTCATCAAAGGGAATATATAGATGGCAAGCAAGCACATGAAAAGATGTTTAACCTCATAGCTACTAAGAAAATGCAAATTAAAACCACAATGAAATACCATTACATACCTATAGAATGGCTAAAATTAAAAAAACAAAAATAAGTGTTGGTGAAGATGTGGAGACCCTGAAACTCCCATACATTGCTGGTGAGAACGCAAATGGTACAGTCACTCTAGAAAACAGTTTGGCAGTTTCTTATTAAACTTATTAACCATTATGAAACTCATAGGTATTTACCCTGGAGAAATGAAGACTCATGTTCACACAAAAACTTATAGATGAACATTTATAACGTCTCTATTCATAATAACCCCAAACTGGAAACAACCCCACTGTCCTTCAATCAGTGAATAGAGGTGGTACCTCCATACAATGAGATACTCCTCAGCTATAAAAAGGAATCAGCTGTTGATAAACGCATATACCTAACACCCTCGTGAGTCGCGAAGACATTATGCTGAGTGGCAAAAGCCAGTCTCACAAAGGCACATACTGTATGATTCCATTTATATG
>NW_017732042.1:274822-287340 GCF_001890085.2 Hipposideros armiger | reverse complement strand
CCTTCCTGTCACTCACTTCACAAAGGCACGTACAGGTCCTTAGAGAAGCCACTAGTGTGACACTGGGCTTTGTTGAAGAACACGTACCAGAATGGGGTCCTACCAAACACAGATGAGTTCTGTGTAACCCACTAGGTTTCTACGTACCAATTCTGGGGATCTCTATAAAAACTGGGGTCTGAACCTCCTGGGAGGGCTCTCTGCCACCAAAGTGGGTTGTTCGGAACAGTGAGGTCGGCAGCAGCGGTCAGGTGGATGGCAGGGTCCTGAGCGCCAGAGCAGGTGTCTGAGTGAACAATGCTGGTGTCACGATGCTGAGTTCTCTCTAATGGGGCAGGGTGGTGTTTTGCAGAGCAGCTTTCTCTGTAACAAAGCAGGATTCTGTGAATTCAGATTTCTGTAAAATCGCTGAGGGTTCAGCAAACCCAGTGTGGTTCTGGAGAAAAAGGCAGGATTCTGTGTAGCTGGTGAGTTTCTGTAGGAGCAACCAGGGTTAGATAGAATAAAGGCAGTCTCTGTATATCAATATTGGAATCTGTTAAAAAAAAAAAAGGGGCCAAGTGCTGAGTTCTGGGAAGCTGAGTGGAGTTATGTTAGAATCAAGTGGAATTCTGCGTGAGAGAGCAGGTGTCTGAGTCCCTGAAGAGGGCCTGTGGCAGGCACGGGGTTTCGGAGAACAGGGATTAGAGAGAAGATTTCTATCTGGCAAAGAGGGGCTCTGTATAGAGACTTAGATGGGGGTAAAGTAGGGCTCTCCACAACAAAGCAGAGTCCCCAAGGGCTCTAGGAGATTGCAGTTCTAAGAGCTGACAAAGAGCTCTGCACGTGTGCTCTGTGTAGCACGCGGGGTCCTGGGTGACAGAGCAAGGCACAGCATGCCTCAGATGACCTGGCCCAGGCCAGGTGCCTGCATCCTAGCTGCAAGGGAAACTGGGAACATGATTATTGACATTTTTAGTGACTATGGTGGGAAGCTGGTCTGGCCAAAAAGGCAGGGGACTTCTCAAACATAGGAAGGGGGTTCATAGGAAGGGAGTTAGACTGCCATAAAGAATGACAAACTTCCATCGTACCTGCTGCCAATCATGTGAAAGTCTCTTCAACCACAGGGCCTTTGCTCATGCTGTTTCCTCTGCTTGTCTTCCTCTCTGCCCCATTTCCCGCCTNACGACGGTGGTCCCACAAGGTTACATAGAACGGGACTAAAAAATTCCCATCACCTAGTGCCGTTATAGCTGTCAAAACGTCATAGCGCAACACATTACACACGTGGTGTAAACAAACCTGTGCTGCCAGTCGTATGAAAGAGCAGCACATACAATTACGTGCAGTGCGTAACACTTGATAAGGATAATAAACCACTATGTTACTGGTTTATGTATTTACCATCCCATACGTTGTATCAGTATGTTAGGGTGCACGCTTTCTACTTATATAAAAAGTAGTTTGCTGTGAAACAGTAGCTGTGTTAGGCCAGCGGCAGCCTCATACACCTTGTGTTTACCACATCTCTTGGTTGCATCATTTTCTCTTGTGTTTGATTTAATCTCATGTTGTTTGTACAGTACCATGCTGTACAGGCTTGTAGCCTAGGAGCGGTAGGCTGTGCCATGTAGCCTAGGTGTGTAGCAGGCTGTACCATCTAGGTGTGTGTAAGTGCACGCTGTGATGTTCGCACATTGACAAAATCACCTAATGATGCATTTCTCAGACCATGTCCCCGTCGTTAAGCAGCTCGTGACATGCCTCTCCAGTCCACCCCTTACTCTTCCTCTGCTCATTGGGACCCCCATCCTGCGTCTAACCTGAAACATGGCACCACCCTCCTGCCTGGCCTCCCTGCCTCCAGCTTTGCCCAGTTAGATCTACTTTACGCTCAGCTTGTACTCACCTACCTGCACTGATTCTAAATTTCTTAGCATGTCATTCAAAGCCCTTGTATTCAAAGCCAGGTTTCTGCTGTGATGACGCTGTATAACCAACAGCCCCCACATGTCCATGGCTTACGACCACAAACACCTATTTTTTTGCTCCTGGGTCTTCAGAGGCACTGGGTTCAGGTGTGTGACCTGTGGGACAGGCAGCTACCCAAAGCATGCTGTTCCCGTGACAGATGGCAGAAGGGCAGGACACCAAGCGGAACCACATAAACCAATTTAAAGTCTCTGCTCACGTTAAGTCCACTAACACTTTACTGACCAAAGCAAGTCACATGGCCAAGCCCAGTGGCAGAGGGAAATATACACCACTTCCTTAAATAGGAGCCAAGTCCCATGTCAAAAGAAACATATGTAATTCTGTTTCAAGGAGGAATTGAAGAATTGGGAGTAAGAATCCAATTGGCCACAGTCCTTTACAATTGTGGTTCTTAAAGGCATAGCCCTTGGAACAGTAGATATCATCAGCATCACCTTGACCCCCCCACCCCCACCCCTTTCCCAGCCCCATTGACTCAGAAACGCTGGGGGCGGGGCTTGGCCATTTGCATTCTAACAAGCTCTCCAGGTAATGCAGGCTGTAGTGTGAGAACCATGTATCCCGAGTCCCACAAGCTGTGTCCCTCCCAGGGTCTCTACCTTGTCTCCCTGCCGGAGGCTCATTCCAACCCCACCTGGCAAATGTCGGCCCATTTTCCAGGCCTGAGCGAAATGCCCCCTCCTTTGGGAAGGCTCCCTGCCCCACTCCTATCCCCGGCAGAATTAATCACTCTCTCCTCTGTGCTGCCCCTGGACTCATACAGGTGCACTCAATACAGCAGACATCAGATTACATATGACAGCTTGGGGACAGAGGCTGCTGCAGGGTCAGGACCGCGTCTTGTTGGCTGTTTCACCCCCAGCACACTGCCTATGCCTGGCACATAGTAAGCGCTCAATAACTGTTCACTGATTTTACTGCTGGGTTTTAGGTACTCGTGCCAGGCTTGAGGGGGCATTAATATTTCTGCCTCAGGAATCCAGGCTTCCCAGAATGTTCAGTGGGGAGTGTTAATGGAGGGGATCATGGAGGAAGGTGATCAGGGCAGCCCAGGCTGGGCCCTGTCCTAGCTCTCAGTGAGTGGGGGCGAGGTCCTGGGCCCCCAGGTATGGACAGGAAGCAGGTGAGGTGCCTAGATGCCTGGCAGCTGTCCTTGCTTATGGCAAGCCTGGTAAAGCCTCACCCAGGGGTGCTGCAGGGCTGGGAAGCTCTGATTGTTGGTTAGATGTGGGGGGAACTGACCGGCCATTAGACCGGGGGATCTTGGGCAGAGCCATCCATCCCTCCCCCCGCATCAGACTAGGGGCTCATCTGAGGCAGGGCTAGGTCTCCTCTCTCAGGCTGGGGGCTCCTGGGCCGCATGCCTTGTCTCTGCCCCATCAGACTAGGGGAGCTTTCCCTCTCCAGTTGGGCTGTGTCTTTCCCATCAAACTGAGGGCTCCTGGTGCAGGAACGGGTCTCTCCCACCAGACTTGGGTATCCCTGGATTGGGCCGGAGGCTGTGGCCTTGGATAGATGCTCCTGTGCCCCCAAAGAAAGAGGCAAAGCATCCTCAATTTACTTTCTGTTGCTGAGATCCTCAGAAGGCTGTTCAGCCATCCCTCTGCCTTCAACCCCAACATGTCTCTGGAGAAGCTTTGCCCTCCCTTCCCAAACCCTGAGAGTGAGCAGTCAACCCAGGGAGGGAGAGATGTCAGTAGCCTGGGGAAGGCTGGGGACTGTGGGGCAGGAGGCCGAGGAGGAGGGCAGACGCGGCAGGCCGGGAAGAGCCCTCTACTCTCTAATCTTTTCCTTCCAGACTGATAGGTGCGTTTTAGGGGAAATTGAATCTGCACATTTCAGCTTCATGTGCACTTAACACATCTGATTGGCAGTGGGCAGGAGGCTTTTGATGTCGGCATCGAGGTGCCCAAGCCTTTTTAAGCCTCTTTTCTTTGAAGCCAGGGAGCTTTGTGCTTCTGCCAAGGAGTAAACAGACTGGCATATCCCCCAGGGCCTTGGTCTTTGGAGACCTGGCTCCCTAAAGGCCCTGGGGGGGGGCCCNCGAATTCCCACTCTTATGCTTTATGTTAACCAAGTGAAGAGTGAACCTGGAAAATCCTGGACACCCCACACTCCAACCCTAACAAAGGCAGAGCCCCAATTCTGCCCTTTCTCTCTCCCCAAGACCTAGCTGTATGGCCCATGAGCATGCTACGTCCTCTCCAGGAGCTGTGAGGAATAAATCTTGTTCCTCAAAGTTCCCTGATGGTTTTTGGCGAAGTGCACATCCTGCGATCATAATAAGAACCACAAGGGCGGGTCCAGCCGCAACATTGGCCTCGGTGGGGAAAACGTCTGTGTAGGAGTCATGTGGCCAGACAAGTGCCTCAGACATTCCTAGCTGAGAGCATCACTATCAACAGGCTGAGACCCACAAAACAGGACCCCTCTGGGGCTCCCAGCGCCCTCTGCACTTGCCTTCCTTGCCTCTTTTTTAAAGGGTATTGAGATGGTCTGATAACTTTTGGAAACCATTGTGGAGCAGAGTCTGGGTCTAGTCTCCTGTTCTTTCCCTAGATCATGCCTGTGACAGGTGCTTACGTTTGTTGACTGAATGAGTGATGTCAGGCTTCTTTCTACCACCTTCATATTGGGAAGAGGTGGGTTTCACAGTGTCAGGTGAGCCTCCATTGCACACATGCTCCACACATGCTCATACATACACACACCCCTAGCATTTGCCAGGCTCTGCCCTGTGACTGACGACCCAGAGTCTACCAGGGCAGGGGGAGGAGATACCCACGCCCCTCCCCCACCACAAGTTATCACTTAATGTAGCTTCGTGTGGGAGGAGCATTTCAGACTGAGTCAGAGCCTGGGGTGTGAGTGCTACTCTCCCTCTCTGCCCTGGACTAAAGCCCTACCTTTCTCCAGTCCTCAGTTTTCCATCTATTCAATGGGACCAGTGAAACCTGCCCAGCTTGCGTCTCAGATGGTCGGAGATGACAGGTCTGCAAGCTGGGTGAGAAGTTTCAGCCTTGGACCGGTGGGATCAGAGGGCAGGCTCCAAGTGGAAAAAAACTCACCAGTGATTCACAGAGGGTTGTTATACCCACTCTCAAAATGCTCAGCCAAAGCCGGGCAACACAAGGAATGTTTGTGGGATGGCTGCACACCCCCGGGCCCCGTTTTCTCTCATCCCCCTCTTAATTGCAGGGTGGGCAGCTGCCATCTTTCCCCCTCCCTCACCCGCGTTTTTGTTCAAACCCCTAATTCAAGGATGCAATAAAGCATTAGCAATGGGTGGAACCTTCCAGGCAGAGATGTGGTTGATTCAGCCTGGGGCCTTAGTGGGGAGGGGCCCTGAGTCATTTCCCTACCCCTGGAATTGGAGATGGGGGAGGTGCCTTTCCCCTCTCACCCTGTCATTCCTGCACCCAGAGAGTAAGCTTCGGGAGGGAGGCAGGCGGCTGGCACGCTCACTGGGCTCTTTGCTTTCCTTTGCTAGTTGCCATTAATAAAACAGTACATTAAATCGGAGCTCAGAGGGGATAATTGGAGCCATCTATCATGTCTGCAGCCGGAGAGAGGGTGGGCTCATTGGCACAGAGGGTGGTGCCCAGGCACTGGGGGGTGAGTGAGAACCTGTGGGGGCTAGGGGATTGTGGGGAGATTGGTCCCCTGAGAAGAGGCAAGGTGGTCTAGGTTTGATGCCTCTGACCCTCCCACCACCCCCAGGGTTTTTAAGGAACGTCCCATTGGCCTAAACAGATGCCATGAGGCCAGGCTCTGCTGTCAGACAGGAGAGGTTGGAATCCTGGCCTCACCACTTACTAACTGGGTAAGTTCGCTAACCTTTCTGAGGCTGTTTCCTCGTCTGTGACATGGAGAGGACACTAATACCTCCAGGGCTTCTGCGAAGATGATCTGAGCTAACGCATTTGAAGTGCTTAGCAGTTACCCAATACACAGGAAATGGCTTGGGACACATTAGCTGCTATTTTTATTAGTTTGGCTGGGTTACTCCAGGAGGCTTGGTGGGGATGGAGCAGGGCACGCTTTGATGGAGATATCTGCAGCCTGAGAAGGATTATGGAGGTCCCCTTCCATGCATCAAAGTTGTTGGGGATAATAGACCAGGGTGTCAAAGATCAGTCCTGAGGCCTGGAGAGAAGTTCCCCTGGCAGTTCCCCTTCAGAGATGCTCAGCAAGGAAGCAGGTGGGCTGGTGTGGACACAGCCTGNGCCCTCCTCCCCATCGGTTCCCCCTGGGCGTGATCTCTGTGGCTGCTTCGCCCAAGGCCTCAGTGCAAGGCCACAGAAAGAAGATAAGTTTAGGCCAGATCCTGATTCTGCTACCTCCAGGCTGTGGAGCTGCCTTCTCCTATCTGGGGGACAAAGGTGCCTTCCTCACAGAGTGGTTTGAAGATGAAATGCAGCCCGGGGTGTGAAGGGACACACACAGGCCTTGGCACTACTTGTGTCTCAGGAGGTGTGGCTTCACTCCCCTCTCCCTGGCCGGCCTCACTTAGGGGCCTGCACCTGGTCTCAGGGAGGCAGGGGATGGGGTGGCTAGTTGGAAGTCACTCTGTGCTCATCCTCCCAGGACCCGGGCCTGCCCACCCTGTCTCTCTAATGTGGTGCCCCAGTCATGGTGCCCTTTAGAAGCGAGTCCCAAAGGTCAGCTTTGGTGAAAAAGTCGTTTCGGTGACTTCATTCCCTGGTAAGCATTTATTCATGACGACTGTGAAAGAGGTTCCAGGAACCAGGCTGCACTGAAAGCTGGTGCCCTAAACGCAGAGCTGCCCAAGGAGAAGGATTCCAAACCTGGGGGCTGCTCCAAGGGTCTGGCTGCCACACCTGCGTGCCCTCGTCCCCACCGCTCCCCCACATGGGGAGATGACAAGGGAATAAACACAGGTCGCAGAGCCAGGCTGCCCTGGGTGTAAGCCCAACTCTGCTGCTCATGAGCTGTGTGGCCTGAGAAGATGAAGTTGACCTCTCTGAACCTCCGTGTCCTCATTTGCAAGGTGGGGACCACTACAGCTCTCGGAGCACACTGACGTTCAGATTAAATGAGGCAAAAATATACGAATTCTCCTAGCAAGAGAGCCTGATTCCATAATAGGTGCTTAATAAATACGTGTTTCTGTCTTCTATCGTGACATATCTATTGAACTTCGATTAATTGCAGTTTGTTGTGTTTGACACTGAGGACCCAGCAAGGAATAAGATCCGATTCCTATTCTTCAGGGCCTCAGAGCCTAGTGGGAGGATGCCCCCTCCCTCCTTTGCCTCCCTGCGCCTTTCTCTCCTCCCTGCTTCACTCTGAGGCTGGAGGTGAGGATGGGGGGAGCTCAGAAGGGCTCAGGCTGGCTGTTGTTTAAAAGAGGACGTGCGCAGGCCCAGGGTTTATAAACTGGGGGTCCCTGCGTTGCTAATCCCCAGTCCCTGTCTTCTCATAAACTCTCAGTTGAGTGATGTCGCTTTGTAGGCCTGTGTTCCAAACCCCATCTGTTTTGAACCTAGCTGAACATGGNACCTGCTGCCAATCATGTGAAAGTCTCTTCAACCACAGGGCCTTTGCTCATGCTGTTTCCTCTGCTTGTCTTCCTCTCTGCCCCATTTCCCGCCTCCCGTTTTACCTGTAAACTCTCCACACAGTCTAGTTTCCGATTTAAACATGACGAACTCAAGGAGGCCTGCCCTGACCCTCCTCACACAACCTCTCTGTTCACTCAGTGATAGGACCTTATTTTTTTCCCTCATTGTACTTGTCACATTATGTACTTACATATGCATTTGAGTGTTTGTCCATTTTCTCTCCAAATGTGTTGCTCACCTCTGTGCCTAGATCTTGGCTTCAGCTCCTTAGAGAGACGGCCCCTAAGTCTCCATCTTTAGTCCCCGCGTCTCCTCTGCATCCTGGACATCTCTCCCTGAGCGTCACGCACACACAGTAACTCCCTGTGACCCAGACTGTGCTCCTCATTCTCCTGCTCAGATGGGCTCATCTCGCCAGTCACGCCATGTAACTAGCTGTATCATCATTCTTTTCATCTTCCAGACAGGACATCTTGGGGTCATCACAGACTCCACTGTCTTCATCGCCCTCATCACTAACCCGGTCTCTGCCTTCTTTATCTGTCTCCCCTTGCTCCATTCTTACCTTTAGGCAGACCCCTCCAGAATTATCAGAGCAGCTCACCTGTGCACATCACTTGACGGCGTGCAAAGACCTTTGTCCTCATGTTCTTATTTTCTCTTCGAAACTGTGCTGCGGCGGCAGGCTGTGGCAACTCGGGAAAGCAGTAGCATTTCAACTGGAATACAGCTTCAGTTGCTGTACCAGACCTGAGGTACCAGTCCCTTAAATGAGATCAACAATTCTTTCTTTTTTATGTTTCTATGCTGGTTGTAAGCAGCCCAACTTCATATGGCGGCCCCTTGGTGTTGGGGATTTCTTTTCTCTGACTGTTCCATCTTAGGGTGCTGCTCTCCTTCGCATGGGCACAATGACATACCAGCATGTCCTCTGGGTCTGCCTTCCAGCCAGTGGAAGGGGAGGAGGGGCAGCAGTGCCAGCCAGCCCTCCAGCATACCCAGAGGTGCCCACGCCACTTCTCGCACACCACTGGCCAAATGTAGTTGCGAGGGAGGCTGGGAATGTAGTTGATTCTGGAGGGCCACGTGCCAGCTAAAACCCAGAAGTTCCCTTACTAAGGGAAGAAGAGGTGACAACCAGCAGTCTCCGTTGCACACATTTAAGAAACTAAAATAACATCGACACTAAAAAGAAGCACTATTGAGCCCGTAGAAGGCATGCACGCGTTTGATCCTCAGGACAACAACTGCAGTTATCACCTACATTTTACAGAGGAGGAAACTGGGTTTGGAGGGGGTGCTGGATGACTCACTTGAGATCACAAAACTTAAAAGTGACAAGGTGACATCCAAAGTGATGGTGCCTGGTACCGGACCCAGGATTTTCCCATCGCATCCCACAGAAGGGATATTCCAAGAGAGGGGGGTTAGTGTCAGTTTTCAGCACTTAAAACAGTAGGGGGTGAATTGTTAATATTTCTAGAATGAATGAATTTCTGTTCCTTTCTTTCTGTTGGTGCCTCCACCCAAGTGGAGGGACTTTCACCCTTTCTTTCCCTGTGGGAATGTGCTGGCAGGGTCTCCCTTCCCTTACTTATCCCCTCCCAGTGGGGCATCTGCCACTGTGACTTCACTTTCCTCATTGTATGTGTATGCGTGTGTGTGTGGGGGGGCACATTCCACAGTGAGGTCTGGTTTTCAAGTGTGAGAACTCAGTCAAAAAGAATTCTTGCCGTGGTTTCCTGGGCCTCAAATTGCCTTTGCGTGTTATTCTACATGAAATACACCCAGGGAGTTACAGGCTGAGTAATCTGGTGGGCAGCTGTGCCTCTCTAATCAATTTCCTCCTTAATATAACGTTAAGAGCTATCATTTATCAGCCCTTTACCGTGTGAACTCTGCTCTAAATACTTTACATGTCCTGCATTTACCACTTACCCAGTTCTATAAGTCAGGTGTCTTTATTAGCCCTATTTCACAGATAAGGAAACTGAGGCACAGAGAGATTAAATAACCTGCCCAAGATCACACAGTGAGGGATAGAGCCAGGATAATGCCTGAACCTGATGCTGTAATTGCTACATTATAACCGTGTAAGAACGCCCTTTTAAATAGTCAATCATTTTACAGTTTACGAGGCCTTGTAGCTATCATGTACAGTAATACCCTGGTTTGCGAGCATTATTCGTTCCGGAAACAAACTGCTCGTACTGCAAGACATCGTTTGCTTACCATGTTAAAATGCATTAATGTTTGCTCATCTTGCAGAACACTCACAAACCACGTTACTCACAATCCAAGGTTTTACTATATTTTGATTCGCAATGAAACTCATGTACCAGGTAGGAAGACTGAGGCTCAGAGAGGCGAGGCGTGCTAGCCTATCGCCCAGCTGGCTGCTAGGTCTCTCCATGGCTGCAGGAGGTCTCCAGGTCATGGAGGCTTGCGGAAGAACCCATCCCTGAGGTCCTTTGGAAGGCCGGTCTCTGGCCTGCCTGTCTCTCGTCCCTTGCTCTCCTCAGGGATCCCTGCCCCTGGCAGCCCTACCCTCCCTTCCAGCTGTTGCAGCTGTGCGAGTATGGGGGGGAGCGGTGGGTATTGAGTAGGGGAAGAAGGCTGTTTATTTACAATGTGACAATTTTGATGTATTTGCTAGGGGGAATAAACACCCCAGCACTGCACCATTAAATTAAAAGACCGGCAGTTGTAGGCCAAGCTCGTCTGCAGCTGACTTAGAACCCAGTAGATTGGAGAAAAACAACATAAATTGCAGTGGCTTCAGCAGCTCAGCCAGGCGAGTCCCCCCTGCAGCTCTGAGATGCTGCTGTGTGTGTGTGTGGTGGTGGTGGTGGTGGGCACGGGTCCCAGCTTGTCCAGGTGTGCACCCTGACTAGGCCCCTGCTCAGGGTGGGCGGTGGAGGCCGTGGGGGCAGCTCTGTGTGTATTGGCTTTCGGTGTGATGGGCCTTTCTGGGCATCATGCAGCAGAAGGCTTCATGTCCTCGGGGAACTGTTCCATCTCCTCTCTTGTCCAGAAGTGCGGCCATCACTGTGAACTCCTGTGTCCTTCTTCTCTTTAGCCAGTTAGTCAGCAGGTCCTGTGGGTTCTAACGCTTTTGTACAGTCACGAGCTGGTCAGCAACGGACCAAATATACGACGGTGGTCCCACAAGGTTACATAGAACGGGACTAAAAAATTCCCATCACCTAGTGCCGTTATAGCTGTCAAAACGTCATAGCGCAACACATTACACACGTGGTGTAAACAAACCTGTGCTGCCAGTCGTATGAAAGAGCAGCACATACAATTACGTGCAGTGCGTAACACTTGATAAGGATAATAAACCACTATGTTACTGGTTTATGTATTTACCATCCCATACGTTGTATCAGTATGTTAGGGTGCACGCTTTCTACTTATATAAAAAGTAGTTTGCTGTGAAACAGTAGCTGTGTTAGGCCAGCGGCAGCCTCATACACCTTGTGTTTACCACATCTCTTGGTTGCATCATTTTCTCTTGTGTTTGATTTAATCTCATGTTGTTTGTACAGTACCATGCGGTACAGGCTTGTAGCCTAGGAGCGGTAGGCTGTGCCATGGAGCCTAGGTGTGTAGCAGGCTGTACCATCTAGGTGTGTGTAAGTGCACGCTGTGATGTTCGCACATTGACCAAATCACCTAATGATGCATTTCTCAGACCATGTCCCCGTCGTTAAGCAGCTCGTGACATGCCTCTCCAGTCCACCCCTTACTCTTCCTCTGCTCATTGGGACCCCCATCCTGCGTCTAACCTGAAACATGGCACCACCCTCCTGCCTGGCCTCCCTGCCTCCAGCTTTGCCCAGTTAGATCTACTTTACGCTCAGCTTGTACTCACCTACCTGCACTGATTCTAAATTTCTTAGCATGTCATTCAAAGCCCTTGTATTCAAAGCCAGGTTTCTGCTGTGATGACGCTGTATAACCAACAGCCCCCACATGTCCATGGCTTACGACCACAAACACCTATTTTTTTGCTCCTGGGTCTTCAGAGGCACTGGGTTCAGGTGTGTGACCTGTGGGACAGGCAGCTACCCAAAGCATGCTGTTCCCGTGACAGATGGCAGAAGGGCAGGACACCAAGCGGAACCACATAAACCAATTTAAAGTCTCTGCTCACGTTAAGTCCACTAACACTTTACTGACCAAAGCAAGTCACATGGCCAAGCCCAGTGGCAGAGGGAAATATACACCACTTCCTTAAATAGGAGCCAAGTCCCATGTCAAAAGAAACATATGTAATTCTGTTTCAAGGAGGAATTGAAGAATTGGGAGTAAGAATCCAATTGGCCACAGTCCTTTACAATTGTGGTTCTTAAAGGCATAGCCCTTGGAACAGTAGATATCATCAGCATCACCTTGACCCCCCCACCCCCACCCCTTTCCCAGCCCCATTGACTCAGAAACGCTGGGGGCGGGGCTTGGCCATTTGCATTCTAACAAGCTCTCCAGGTAATGCAGGCTGTAGTGTGAGAACCATGTATCCCGAGTCCCACAAGCTGTGTCCCTCCCAGGGTCTCTACCTTGTCTCCCTGCCGGAGGCTCATTCCAACCCCACCTGGCAAATGTCGGCCCATTTTCCAGGCCTGAGCGAAATGCCCCCTCCTTTGGGAAGGCTCCCTGCCCCACTCCTATCCCCGGCAGAATTAATCACTCTCTCCTCTGTGCTGCCCCTGGACTCATACAGGTGCACTCAATACAGCAGACATCAGATTACATATGACAGCTTGGGGACAGAGGCTGCTGCAGGGTCAGGACCGCGTCTTGTTGGCTGTTTCACCCCCAGCACACTGCCTATGCCTGGCACATAGTAAGCGCTCAATAACTGTTCACTGATTTTACTGCTGGGTTTTAGGTACTCGTGCCAGGCTTGAGGGGGCATTAATATTTCTGCCTCAGGAATCCAGGCTTCCCAGA
>NW_017732042.1:271585-273182 GCF_001890085.2 Hipposideros armiger | reverse complement strand
GCCCCACGCCCCACTCTCAGTGTAACCAGACCAACATGTCCATGAAGGGTGCGGGTGCAGAGCTAAGAGGCTGCAACCCAGCCCGAGCTCCAGGGCCTGGGGGGAGGTATAGTCTGAGCCTAGTGAGTAAGGTTCCCGGGGGATTGAGGATGGAAGGGGAGCAGCATTGCCATGGGAACTGGGACCCTTATGTGTGGCTGGGGACCCGCTGTGGCCCTGGGGGAGGCCCCCTTCTGATGGGGATGGAGAGGGGCGCTCTTGACTCTACTATAGTGTCATCAGCAGGGAGAGCTTGGAGACCCTAAGAGCAGAGAGTGGAATTATTCTCTCTTCATTGTTTTATGGTGGCTGGCGTGGGCAAGGCACTCAGGAGAGGGCCTGCCTAGATCTTCTGGGGTCTGAGCAAAAAATGAGAGCCATCTGAAGGATGTCTCAGATTTTAACTATAAATTGACATCCTCAAGAGCCACTGACTAGCCTCCTCCTTTGACCCAGGGGTGGAGCCACAGCGTGATAGTGGTTGAGCTGGGACTGGAATTTGAGTTCCTTGACTCTTAGCCTAGTGGCACAGAGGCATCTCAGACTTGGCCGAGAGAGAGAGCTCTCCAGGTAGCTCACCAGCCAAAGGCAGCCTAAGAGTTCAAGCTGTGAACTGGGGGGTGGGTGACGGGGCGGGGGTGTACCTACTGGGCCTCAGCAGAGGTTTCCTGGGACTGGGAAGGGCAGCCTGTGGAAAGGAGGCCTCCTGGAAAAACTGAGGTTATTGTGGGAGGGGGCAGCTGATACCAGCCCCCTGCTCAAGAATAGACAGACAGTCATTATCCAGCAAATAATCATGATAATCCTGGAAGACTTGGTTCCCCTCTGGTGCCTTCAATCACCACCCCTGAATGGGAGCGGAAACTTGAAGCAGGCGTCAAACCCACGCAGCTGGAAGCTGACAGCTCCGTCTCCCAGAGCAGCTTGTTTCCAGGTGCTCTGGCGGCACCTGGTTTGGTGAGGGCGCCGTGCTTCCTCCTCGCCAACTCTGACCTAGATGGGGAGCGGGCAGGAGCGCCAGTGGACGGGGGCCTGGATCCCGGCTATGCCACGGCCTGGCGGTGTGACCTGGGCCCTTGTGCCCTCGTCCGTAGCTTGACATTGATGACCACACGGACCTTGCCTTTAACAGAGGGTTGCAGGAGATGACATATGGAATGCCTGGCACACGCTAAGCTCTTTATCACGGTGGTGATAAACCTACTATGTCCCTGGACCTCTGTCCTCTCCATATGCTGTGTCTCCTCACCCCCACACAAACCCCCCAAAATAAATACCCCCTGGACCAAGGCAGCATTCATCTAGTGACTCCCTCATCCCCCACCGTCCACCAGTTGGTGCTGGCCGAGGGCCCAGGCCTCCAAGTGGCCCCTGAGCCTGTGCTGGGATGGCTGGCAGGGTACTAGTGCCTTTGTCTTACCCTCCCCCCACAGTGGGCCAGTGGACTTGGCTATGTCCCTGCTTTTCTCTGCACTCCAATTTCTCTATTTGTCAAACACAGAGAGGGGTGGCTGTGAGGGTCCCCAGTGGTCACCCAGACACAGACGACCTGGGCCGT
>NW_017732042.1:259697-269670 GCF_001890085.2 Hipposideros armiger | reverse complement strand
GGGTTCCTACCTGCAGAAACTCCTGCCACCCCCTTTTGCTGTTCACAGCAACTCCAGCTCTACCAAGGAGCTCAGGGTCCTCCTGGTTTCCAAAGAAAGAGGCTGGGGAAAACTGGGGTGAATCCTTCACAGAGGGGTCTCCAAGGGCCTGAGAGCGAGGACTCTTAAGTCTCCTCTACTTCTGAGCTTTCGACACCAAATCCGAGATGTGACTGTGCCACTGTGCACCTGGGTTTTCTTGGAACAAAAAGACAGAATGGCACACATAATGAGCGCTGCCTCCTGTGCTGACATTCTTCTGGGAGGCACAGCACTTACGCCTGGTGGCACTGCATTTGCTTGGACTGCCTGGGAGGTCCCCTCTGGGAATTGTCATTAGAGCCACCAGGAGACTCAGGAGGAACTAATCAAGGCGTTGCTCCAGGCACCCGACTTGGCTAGTTTTTCGATCACACCCTCCTCCCCATGGGACGAAGGGAGGAGAGATGTGCCAGCGGTGCTGAAAGCCACCGGGCACAGAGGGAAGAGCACAGGACGGCGTCCTCTGTCCCCTCCACTCATTCCACAGCCTCGGCCCTGATCTGGTGACACTCCTGGTGCTCTCCTTGCCTCTGCCCTTGCCCTCTCCAGGTGTCCACTCAAGACCCTCCAGGGCTCTCCAGTCCTCGGGATGACATCCAAACCCTCACATGGTGGCATTCCAGGCCAATGACAACCTGCCCCGGGACACCTTTTCAGCCTTGCACTCTCTACTTCCCCTTTCCGAGACCCTACTCCAAATGCACCGCCCTCACTGCCATTCTGCAAACAGAGCTTGATGTTTCATACTTACCTTTGTGCCTTTGCACATGCCGTTCCCTGGCTGGAATGCCTTTCCTCTCCCTGGCCAACTTCTTGTTCAAACTTGAGCTCAGGCATTACTGCCTCCAGACAGCCTGTCCCGCAGTCTGCCCTTGCTTTCATGGCGCACAGGTCACAAGGCGGCTCTCTTCCTTCTGCCAGCTTCCACAAGCCGCCTAGTCTGTGAAGCCCACAAGGGGAGCGTTATTTTTTTTATTGAGACTTTATATCCCGGGGCCTAGTAAGTGCTTAGCAAATAATTATGGATGGGTCAATCACAGGTGGAGGCCGCCTGGAACCTACTGGGAAGAGGGGGAATTAATAAGCGTGCTTATTGAGTGTTTACTATGTGCCAGGCATCTAACTAACCATAACTGACCTATAGTGCGAGTTTACACTCTACAAGCAGAATGACACTTATTCCTCACAATAGCCAGGAGAAGTAGGCACTTATGTGACCCCTCTTTTATACAGATGAGGAAACTGAGGCACAGGGAGATGCGAACACTTGTGACAGAGCTTATTCACCAACTTGAGGCTGTTTGCTCCAGAACCCAAACTCTTAACCTGGCACTGCGCTGACCCTCCTCCAGATAGGGCAGCAACTGTGAGACCTGGAGCGGTCCTGACGACCAAATGCCATTGCCTCTTTACACAGCGGGAAATTGAGGCCAGCGCCTCAGGAGAGGGTTACTGGGCCTCCCCACCCCCACTGGCTTCTCCTGTCTTTGCCTCCTCTTCAGAAAGAGTGAGGAGGTGGTGGTGGGGGGGGTGCGGTTCCCTCTGGTCAGACCCTGCCTAGCCTCAGCCCAGTTTCCAGGCAACTTGTTTCTTGGGCAGCACCCCCTGGTGAGGTGGTGTTGCCATGGTGACTGAAGTGGGTACAGGTGCATCTTTAAGATGGCGAAGGAGGCAGCTCCAGTTCCTAACTGGCCCTCAGTTTCCCTCTGAGAGTCCCAGGGGTGTGTAGATAGGTCCTCTGACATGCAAGCTCACCAGGCATGAGTCAGGGGAGGGTGAGGTTGGGCGTCTGGTGGGGGCAGGGGGCAGAGTCTGGAGGAGGGTATGAAGGAGGGAACAGGGCCTAGAGCCTGCTTCGCTGGAGTGCAGTTTCCCTTTAAATTCCAGGGTTCAGAGCCCATGGCATCCAAACATTGGCACCTAATCTTTGGCTGCTACTTCCTAGACCAAGGAGAAGGGGTTTTTGTATTTTGGGGCTAGGGGAAAGGAGTCTTTTCCTCTTTTAACTTAAAAAATATTTTTAAAATACCCACTCTAAGGTAAAAGTCACCCCCCAGTCACAGTACATAAAATTATATAAAAATAAATTAAAATTGACCCCCCCACCTTAAGTCCTATTGCTCAGAGTTTAAAAACTGTTCATAATTTGTGAAATCTACTTACCGATTTTTCTACGCTGATACAGATATAGCCATCTCTCTTTTAGTCACATGTGTAAAAATATCGTGTGTTAAATTGAAATCCTACTCTACAAACTGTTTTACATCTTGCTTTTTAAACTTTGCAATATATGCTGGAGAATTTCCATATCAGTAAGTATTGATCTCTCTTCTATCGTTGAGGAGAGGATTAAGAATAGAGGAACAGGAGGCCTGATGTGGAGCAATCCTGGGGGGCTCCCTGGAGGAGGAGGAGGGGCAGGGCGGTGTTACAAGCAAGGCAAGAAAATAGTGCTTGTTATAACTGCAGTGGACCGGATATGATACTCCCATTCTGTCATTTACTTTTCACACGGTCCACAGAGGATATGTGACCTTTCCCACATTGACAGGTGTGGAAGTGAGCCCCCAAGCTCTCAACGCCAGGGCATGGGGAGAAACCAGGACTTCATCCCAGACTGGTGCCTGTGGGATTTCCCCGACCTCGTAGGTAAGCTACCCAACCCATGACATGTGGGACCTGGGGGTGCCCCCTACCTTTTCCCCAGTCCCCTCTGTCCATTCTCTATGGCAGCCAGAGCCAGGTATAGCTCCGTCGAGCACTTTGGAATGCATAAAGTGGTAATTTATTGAACAAGCCTTTGGAGAAGGGAAGTGATGAAAACCGCTATATAAATTACGAGGCCATTGGTGTTATATGGCTGGAGCTAATGCTGTTAGTCCCCAGAAGGGTACAGCGAGCCTCCCCAGCTCCACCCTCCTCTGCCTGCTAAGATGTCTGCTCCTGGGAGCCTCAAGGAGTGAGGGGGCCATGCGTCCCTGAGGCCTCCCCAAGTTTAGAAGACCAGGAGGTCACAGACCCTCCCCAAACCTCAGTTTTCTCATCATAGCAGTAGAGAGAACAGTGCTTTGTCAGTGGACGAGGGGCTACATGGGCTGCGCTGTCCAGTCTGTTAGGCTTATCACCACTACTGTGTTTCTTCATTTGGAAGACCCCCCATTATCTTGCTTTCCAACGTTTTAATTTTGCTGTCAGGATGCATTTTACATGTAGTGTAATGTCGCTCTCCTCTTGCCCCTGAAACGCTGTGAATTGGACTTTAACATAAAATCAGTGGCATCTTAGAATTGAAGAAACACATTCTTGCTGTTATTTATTGTCATTAGTATTTCAAAGACCTGGATGCCACTATCTATTCCTCACCTTAGAAAGGAGAGAGGAGGCTCAGAGGGCACCTGCTGTGTGACCCTGAGCACGCGGCTTATCTAGAATGGCCAGTCATCTGGTTTGTCTGAAACTGAGGATTTTCCTGGGATGTGGGACCTTCAGTGCTAAAAAGGGGAATACCCAACAAACCCGGGGCAAGTTGGTCGTGCTGCTGTTGTCTCAGGGCCCTCACCTGTTTCCTCCATCCACTGGGGATAACAGCCACGAGGAAGGAGTGATGGATTTGCCCGAGCAAGGGCTCCCCTGCTTTCCAGAGTCCCTCTGACCAGTGTCCTGGTGCAGCAATGAGATCTTCACCTGAACAGCCCAATGGCAGAGGTCATCAGCATGAACCCCACGTTTTTGCAGGTGGATCCTCTTATCTGGTGACTCATTTCCAACACGGTCAAAGGAACGGGCCAGAGTCAATCCTTGCATTTGTTGGGCTTTCATTTTCACTGGATTCTCGATTCCTCTCCAGGAGGCAGAAAGGGCACACCTTAGAGACCCAAGTTACAGATGGAAAAAATGAGGCCCAGAGAAGGCAAAGACCTCCCCATAGCACATCAAAGCCAGACCCAAGAGGAAAGGGGCGGAGAGTCATCAGCCCACTCCTTTCCTGTGGAATGCCCTGCCCTAGCTTTCCACTTGGTTACTAGGTGGGAAGTGGGGGTGGAGATGACAGAGCGGGTGGTGCCAGAGGAGGCTTGGGGCCTGGCTGCTCTCTGCTAATGGCCCTCCAAGTGGAAAGTGAGCTGGGACTTAGGTCTTACTTTGGCTTTTTGCTGTGTGACCTTGGGCCAATCACATACCCTCTCTGGGCCTCAGTTTTCCCATCTGTAAAATGAAGAATTTGGGTTAATAAAGTGGTTTCTAAACCTATCTACAAATTTGAACTACTAAATGAGGTTGTTAAGTACAGACCCCTGGCATCTCCGAGAGAGGGCTCAGCTTCCCAGGGGATTCTGATGCAGTTAATCTCTGGGCCGATATCTGGGCACGCTGGGCTGAGTGGTCAGTAAGGAGGTGGATGGGGAAGCCAGACTTGGTGGTAGTGGTGGGTGTTGGAAGAGGCCTCTGGCAGGAATGCCAGAAGTGCAGGGCTTGGCTTCAGAACAGCCGAGGGTTTGTCTCTTAGGTGACCTTGGGAAAGCTACTCAACCTCTCTGAGTCCTCGTTTCCTCATTTGTAAAAAGTGGGGGTAATAATTCCCTGAAAGGGCTGCTCGGAGGATTAAATTATGTGATCAATGCAGAAAGATCCCTGTTTCCCTCTCCAACCACGTGACTCAAATGTCAGCCTGGCCTGGTCTTGGCCCACCTGTTCTTGTGGCCCTGACCAAGTCTGGCCAACCTCTCTGTCCCCTAGAATCTGGGGGACCAGAGGGTGAGTGACAGGGCCAGGGTGGGCAGGGGAGGGGCTTGACGGAGGAGGAGGAGGAGGAGGAGGAGGAGGAGGAGAGGAACACCAGAGAGGGAAGGGAGGGAGGTGGCGGAGGGCAGAGGGTCCTCCGGGGACTGAAATATAGTCCCTGCATTCCAGAATATGCTTCTTAATCAACTTAATGGGCCTCTGGCTGAGCAGGGGCCTCAGAAGGTGGGAGGGATGGAGATGGCAGCTGAACCGCAGATTTGGGATGTGGGCAGGGGGCAGGGGAGCTGGGCTGCAACTGGCCACGGGGGCCTGAATGGGTCCCTGTGGAAGTCTGGAAGCTGGACTGGTGGTTGAGACCTTCACCATTCCCTCCTAACCATCTCTCCAGCCCAGCGCCTGGCTCCTTCGGGATTTGGTGAGGAAGAGAATTCCCCCTGGGAATTGGGAGCATGTGACCCCTGGCTTCTGATTTCTGACCCCCGACCCAGCTCAGCCGCCTCTCGAATCCAGGGTGCTGGTGCTTGGTTGCAGGGAAGGTGGAGAAGTCCACCGTGGGGTGGGGTGGGGTTCATGGTCACAGTGGTGGCACTCAGTGGTGACTGTCTTTTAGATGCCATCCATTAATGGGATTCCGGAAGTCTCTCAGCAGGCAGCAGCACCAATTCTCAGCCTGGTTCACTGGTGCCAGCTTTCTGAGCAGGGACGCCTTCTGCCTCAGGGGCTGTAAGGCAGGACACGGGGCTGTCACCTCTTCTCCTTTCTCTGTCGTGGAACTACAGCCCGTAGGAGGGAATCTCAGCAGAGAGGGTCTCCTGGCTCCCAGTTCACCTGTCTAGCAGAGGGACTTCTTACAAGATGCTTTATTCTGAACTGCCATCTTCCCATCTAGAAAATGGGGGTACTGAGGCCACCAACCCAGCAGTTGAAGGAGAAATGCGATAAAATGGGTGAACAATGCAAGGCAAATGTTCTGTACACCTTGGAGAAATGTAAGCTGCCACTCAGTGCCTTGTCTAGAGGTAGTGAGGGAGTCTCACATCAGTCCAGACAGATGGAGAGGGGAACATGGTGTCAGGGTGGGGTCAGTGTGGGAAAAGGTAGAAACAGAAAGACCGAGCTCTTCTTAGGTGGCTGGGCAGTGTCCTAGCTCCCAGAGCCAGCACAGGGATGGCCTTAAGGGCCCTTCCCATGTGTAGGAGCTCAGGAATGCAAGGGAGAGGGTAATTTGCATGTGTTTTACATGTGCTTTGCATATGAAAATATGCCTCGAAGTTTGTTCTCAGGCATCTTTGGAGCAAGCTGGGATCTTACTCTCTGCCTGATCTGTTGTGTCACAGTTTAAAGGGAGCCTGGGCTCATCTCTTTGAGGTACAAAGGCGAAAAGGACTAGGGGTTTTTCCCAAAGCCACAGGGGATGAGGGGCAGGATGAGAACCAACGCTAAGGTCCCTGGTTCCTATTCCTGGATGCATTTTCTACCACACAATCATGTGATGATGATGGTGATGATAAAGACAGTAACACCAGCGAACACTTAGCCTGCATTTGCCTGTATGCTGGGCACAGCTGCAAGTACTGTAGATGTGTTACCTCACCCAATCCCCACACTAACCCTATGGGGTAGTAGGTGTTAGGATTATTCCCCGGTTGGCTCTGCAGGGCACTGAAGACAAAGAACAGAGAGGTTAGGTGACTTTCACAACGCCACAGAGCTGGATGTGGCTGAGCTGGGGCTCAGACCTAAGCAGCCTGTTCCAGAGCCACTGCTCTTGTCCACCACATCCCACACTGCGAGTGCACAGTGGAGGGTCCTTCCTTGCCCCAGGATCTGGCCCTGATCCCCCACTCTCCAAGCTCCCCACCTCTAGATGCCCCAGAACTGACCTCTGGGTCAATGTGGGAGGGGCAGGGCCCCTCTGATGGCAGAGGGGTGGGGGCCGGGTTCCTGCCCAGAGATGATTAAAAGTTGATTGCCTTGAGAACATTCTTTGTCTCCCTGTGTCAAGCCCAGAACAGCCAGGGAGACAATTGCTGCAGGAGGCACATTTGTTAATCTCACATTCGTTAATTTATTTTATTTTCCATCCTCGGAATTAGGACGAGCCTCTTGAACTCAATATGCAAATATATGCAAAGCAAGATGAACAGACATCTTTAAAAGCATACTTCCCCCACTACTTGCATTAGTGGAATTGCAGCTCACCCCAGCCATCGGGTGGAGGGGTGGTGGGCAGATGTGGGGAAGGGCATCCTTTGTCACATTTCAAGGCCGCTCTGTCCACTAGCTCATCCGTGCCTCCCAGAGGCCCTCTGCGCTGGGTGTTTTCATTACCATCCCCATTTTACTTATGAGGCCAATGAGGCTCAAGATCACATAGAAAGGGAGGGGTGGAGCTTGGGCCTGGGCCTTTTGATTCCAAATCCCGTTTTCTCTGCTCTGCCCTGCACAAACACACCTTCTCCTCCTGCCCGCAGCCTCACCACTAAGCCCCTTTTCTGGCCCTTGTGCAATGGGGGAACTGCAGCTCAGGTGGCCTGGCTGGGGCTGAACTGGGCCAGCGGCCCTGGGCAAGGCCGCCTGTGGGGAAGGACTTTTGAGGCCTGTAGTGTAGCCCCACAGAAGTGTCCACCACCCTCTCCTCCCAGCAGCCCTTCCTGCAGTTGGCCTTGGCCCCTTGGCCAGGAGAGGGAGAGAAACCCTGCTCACTGCCCTCTCCTTTGCCCTGCCCTCCCCACGGGGCCCAGGGGAGCGAGTTATTGCTCGCTAGGTGTTTAGCTAGCTCTGGGATCAGAGGCCTTGGCCTAATTGCTAGAAAAGCCTTCTCCAGCTCTCCAGGAAGCAAAGCCTGACAGATTTCCCAGCGCTAGTCATGTTGCTGCAGGGGGAAGGGAAGACAGGAAGGACGACAATGAGAAAGAGGCAGAGAGAGAGAGAAGTTAGTAACAGGACTTCCAGCATCTAGAAAGAAGGGCCACTCCTCTTTCCTCGCCCCCCTCCACTCCCCCCCACTCCCCACCCCCACCCCCACTAGTCTACCAGGAGCAGGGGTTTCAGAGCTAACATCCTAAAGAATGAGTACAGAGAGGCAGAAGGGCTTGGGGACTGGAATGGGGGGATGGGAATGTGGAGGAGGAATGGGATAGGGACCCCTGGGAAGAGGTAGAGAGCATCAAAGTCTCTGAAGAGGAGACTGTTGGTCAAAAGTAAATGAATAAGGGGGCAGGGAAATGTGGCTGCATTCTGTAGTTCAATCCCCACTGGGTTTGTGCAGACGAATCCCTGAGGTTGGCATATGATCCAGCCCATGCCCTGTTTCCCTGCCAGGACGGCCCCTCCCCTGGTTCAAAGCCCTCTCTTGTCCTTGGAGACCTGGGTAGTTAGGAGGCCTGAGGACCTGGAGAAGGGTCACATAGAGACCACGGCTGCCTCCCTGGGCATCTCGTAGCTGGTCCCATCTCGTAGCTTGGGGAGATATGCCCATGCATAAAGCAGGGCTGCAGCTCGGTGTCGAGGGAGAGGTGCCCACCATCTGTTCTGTGAAGACACAGATAGCACAGGTCTCCCGGAATCCTAGCATCCATCCCTCTCAGTGAGCGATCCAGGATCCTGGGCAGAGGGACCACAACAGCCCTGCCTGCCCCAGAGTTTCACCTAGCCTGCCCTCCCCAGGGCAAATGGGCACCACCAGGGCACCCATCCCCACGGCGCTTTCCTTCCAACCCCCTTCCCTTCACCGAATTATTCTCCAGCATCAGGTTTTATTGGGAAAGAGTAGGAGGGAGTTTGAAAAATAAGTAAACATTTTAAAGATAAATCAATAAGCAACGGAGCAGGCCACTCTTTTCCCCTTTAATTTTTTAAAGGAAAAAATTAATTTTCCCTTTGCCTAAGTACCTGTCACCTTAAATTAATGTCTTGGAGAGCGAAAATGATGGAGAAGTTGGGTCATTAGGCAAATTTTAATTAGAGGCTCAGACGTCCTTTCTTAATAAGATGTTACATATATTTCATTCTCTTCTTGCCCCCGGACTCCCAGAATATCTGCAACACAACTGATGGCCCGGGGGTGGGGGGGCCAAGGAAATGCAGCCTTAGGGGAATGGGGTGGGGGCAAGCAAGGGCTATGGTAGGTGGGCTTTTTCCATTCAGGGGGCTGGGAAGGGCACAGGAGGGAGATCGTAGGAAAAGTATGTCTGCTTTTTCCCCAGAAAGAGGGTCCACTCTAGGGCCTCAGCCAGCTTGTTCATTTCCTCTGTGCGTGCGTGTGTGTGTGTGTGTGTGTGTGTGTGTGTGTGTGTGTGCACATGCAAGTACGCAGAGAGTCAGTACAGCAGAGATAGCAGAGCAGTTAAGAGGTCAGGCTCTGAAGCCAGGCTACTCAACATTCACATTTAGACTCTAACTGTGGTCCTTGAACTGATGTCATAATTTCTCTGTGCCTGAGTTTCCTTACCTGAAAAAAGGGGGATAATCGGTACCGACCTCCTAAGGGTGTGGAAAGGGTTCAACCTGACTTGATCAGCCCCTTCGAAAGGGGCCTGGCAGCAGTAAGCTACACGTGTGCCCACGTGCTACCCTCAGAGGAAACCGCGCTGGGTTTGGACTCAGAGGACAGGGCTTCGAGCCGTCCATCTTCCCCTTCCAGCCTGGGAGACATTGGCAGGCCACCTTACTTCTCTGAGGGTTTTTAGGTTTGCCATCTGCCAAGAGGTTCAGAGATGAGAACTGGGAGTCTACATGTCCCTCCCTGGGTGGGACAAGACTCAGATGAGACACGCAGCACACTCTGGGCAGCACTGGCCACGAGTCAGGAGGTGTGCCTGCTCCCACTAACCTGCTTCCCTACAGGCAGTGCCGATCAACACACACGACAGGACGCAGCTGACAACACGCCTCCAGCAGGTGCGTACCCCTGGGTGTGGATGTGGTCAGGGACAGGCTCCAGGGCTCTTCAGGACGAAGTCTTTCCCTGGCTTTGCAGACAGGCATCATTTCCGCCAGGCCCATGCAGGCCACACCTGCAGGCACAGAGCTCGGTGGCCCCGTCAAGGGGTCTGCTGGTGGTCAGGGACAACGGCACATGCTGAGATCTAGCATATCCCACCCTGTTTCTGTCCACATTAAGGCCGGAGCTTTTCTGACCTTGTGGTGG
>NW_017732042.1:251280-259082 GCF_001890085.2 Hipposideros armiger | reverse complement strand
TCTCCTCCTGGTACAGTGAATCAAGTGAACTCCGGCAGCTTCTCCTGAGACCAGGTTTGGAGGCCTCCCTGGAGAAGAGAAATAATGCAGAGGGTGGAGGGGCTGTTAAGGCAGGGGGGCCAGGGCTGAGTTGGAGTTGTCTCTCCTCCTGACTCGTTGGCCCCAAGTTCATCTTTGGGGCATGAGGTACAAGCTGAGGGCAGAGCCATTGCTGGGGCCATTACTCACCACGGCAACACCTCAGCCGCTGCTGCTCACTGGGCCCAGCTTCGCATGGAAAGCAATGGAAATTGCACTCATTTGCCAGGAACAAAGGGGCCAGCTCACAGACCTTGCAAGCTTCCTGCCCTCTTGCTCTGCTCCCCGCCTGGGCTTGGTCGTTTAAGGGCTTCTGCTACCCAGAAGAGATGGGTGGAAAGACAAAAATGAATGAAGCAGTAAGGCAGAGAGCTCAGAAGGGGCTCAAGAGCTGGCCTCACCAGTCCCCCCTTCCCCCTTAATCTGGGGAGAGGGAGTTGGGGCACTGAGATGGTGGCAGGAAATGTGAGGGCAGAGGCCCTATAGGCTAAACGGGGAGAACCAATTTGCTGATAGGGTTAAAAGGAGCTGGAGGGTATCCTGCTGGTGCCGAGGAACCCAGACCAGGGAAACAATTCACTTCTCTGATCATCTGTTATTTATGATGCTCTTCTATGCATGCTATCTCAGTAAATTCCCACAGTACCCATTTTAAACGCCGAGTACACAGGCTCAGAGAGGTTAAGCAATTTTCCCAAGAACACAGCATTTCAGGCGGCAGGACAAGATTCCGACACCAGTCCTGTCTGACTCCAGAGCCTTTTCCTCTTTACCATGGTGCCTCTCCCCTGCTCAGGAGTTGGGAGTTCTGAGTTGCGGAGATGGACGCCAATGCTAAATTGCCATGCAAATCTCTCCAGGCATCTGGAAAATGAGATGATTAGATTAGATCATTTCCAGAGTTTCTTTTAGTGCTGCCTTTCTGTACTTAAGAGGTAAGAGTTTAGAGGCTCTCCCAGCCCAAAATTGAGGACCACAAATGGCTTGGAGGGACATCAGGACATCTAGGCTGACCTTTGTCATCAGTGAGTTAGAGTGGAGCCTTTTTGCCTCTCAGGACCTCACCATTACCACCTTCAGATATTGAGTCCTTTGGCTATTGGTTCTAGCTCTGCAGACGTGGAGCTGCCGGCAGGGAGGACGGTAAGGAGACAGCCCAGTCTCTGGGCTCCAGTGGGCAAGGGAACCCCGAGCACTGTCTCCGTGGCATGCTAACTCCTCTTTTCTTGCCCCCTCCCTCCAAGCCACAGATCTCAATTAGCAGCTTCGCACCAGAGTTCCCAGGTGTTTTCCTGCCATTGGCTACACTGAATAATGGAGATGTTTCTGGGGCTGGGATGAGGAGGGTGGGAGGGAGGATGTGAACCTGTAAAAATGTAGTGAGAGAGATTTCAGACTCCTGGGCATTGCACTGTCTTCACGCTTTTAGGAAGGTGTCTGGTTCCTGGAAGGACTCTTGGTTCAAGTAGGATTTTCTTATAATTACCCCATTCCTCTGAGCATATACTCTTATCCCAAATACCGAAGAGGGAGAGGAATAATAGACGAGGCGCTGCCTGGTGGGGAGACCACTCCTCGTCCTGTGGGAATATGAACCTGATGAGGGATGTATTACTCCCAATGGAGAGGGAGTACCCAACCCGCCAACATAGTGCGGCTGCCTCTCTTAGGGAATTCCTGGGCTGGTGGGGGAAGATAGTATCCTGAGTATCCTTGTCTTTGGTCTGAAGGAGTTAGGGGGACTGAAAGGGGAAAATATAAAATCCAAATGTAAAAAGATGACTGAAGAAGAGTATGCAACTTGATGCTGGAGGGAAGAAGAAGGCCTCTGACCTCAGGTGGCCTTTCTCTAGGAGAGCCCAGAAATAAAGTTGGGGTGTGTGTGTGTGTGTGAAACCATGACAAGATCAGGGCTGAAGGAGCTTGGAGGACATTCCAACCCTCTAACTGAATCGTGATGTTCACCCTTGGTTGCACTGGGTAGGACTTCCACTGATGCCCGTTTCCCCAAACGTTCCTTGTTTATATGGAAGAAGGGTCATGAAGAGGAACTATGGGGAAAGCGAGGAAAAAATGAATAGTAAATGAGCTATTTACTGATATGGCTCTTTCTTCTCCCCCATGGGATGAGTGTAGGTGTTCTAGTCCATGACGTGGCCATTGTCCTTTCATTACTGCCTTTTATCCATGACCTTAAGTTTTCCCACCAAAATCTTAAAAACATAAGAATTGGCCTCAAAGAGCCCACCTTTCTCTCTAGTCATGGCTTTAGAGCACGTGAGGACTTGAGCCTCAGCGACCGGAAGTGCAAAGGGCCTTTGCCTTCTTGGGTTTCTGAGGAAGTGTTCAAGGTCTCCGTATATCTGTGTATCTGAAAAGAGCGAGGCAGAGAAGGGAGGACAAAGGAGAAACCCCCCCCCACCCTTCATTGAATCCTCATTATGCTTTGGGTGTTTTACATGTATTATTATTATTATTATTATTATTATTATTATTATTAAGTCCTCATAAGAGTCCTGTGAAAAGGGATTTTTGTTATCACACACTTGACAGATTTGGAAGCAGAAGTCCAGAGAGATTAAATACCTGGCCTGAACTATTATAGCAAGTGGCAGGTCACAGTTTCCAGCCCAGAATGCGTGCTGCTTCTACTCTGAAATGAATGGCAGGCCCAGAGTAAGAACAGAATTGGTCTAAAAGAACCTCTTAGTGAGTCTTCAAATTGTCCATCTTTCCCCATCTGCAGCCCTGTCTTAGTTGTAGCAGGTAAAATAACAGATTTCCACCGCGTAAGTCCCTCCTTCGCCTTTCTCTGCAGAGTGGAGCTGGGGTGGGGCTTCTCCCCTTTTATCCTTGCCCTCCAGGTCTCATATGGGCCTCTTGGGAGAGCTTTCTGTCATACTAGTGGCTTTGCAAAAACTGGAATGTTCAAACAACCCACTCTGCTTTACAAGGGTTGTTTGGCGGCTCCCTAGAATAGTAAATCCTGCAGGTGGAGAGAAGTCCTGCTGAGACCAACTTTACTCACCCACTCGCTCCTGCTGATGCCATCATCTCTCCAGTTGTCACCTCTACATCGTGTGTAGGGATTATGTGAGGAGCAATGATGTGTTGGGGGAGGAGCCCCCCAAATGCCCAAAGGAAAACACTTTGTTGGAAATGTGATAGAATTGTCAACATTAACTTGAAACCAATTGCATCAATCGTGAAACACAAGTTACAATTCTGTTTATTCTGCGGCAGTGTAAAAATTGCTAAAATGTCATCAAGGAGGGAAATAAAAGCAAAGGAAGGTTGGCTAGGAGTCACCAGATCCTGGGGTTGGGAGAGACAATCAGGACAAAGTTTACAAGCATGAGTCAGCACCACGGACAGAGGCACGGCTTATGATCCACCCTCCTTCCTTTGCTCTTTTTAAAATGATGCTGTGTGTGAAAAAGTGGTAGAGGACAACGAAAAATTAAATTAAAAAAGAAATAATGATGCTCTGTCCATGGCTAGGGTCAGGTCCTCCAGCTGGCAGGCCTCCTTCTCCTGACCTGCTTATCTGACCCCTGCCTTTCCTTTGCCCTAGCTTGGGCATCTCCTGGGGCTGTGAACAGCTGGCACTGCCCTGGCACATTTACAGGACGAACTTGCTACTTTCAAAGCTCAGGCCTCCGACACGGAGGGCATCTGCGCTACTCAGGCCTCCTCCCTACAGGGCAGGTGACCTTCTTCTTTGATGGCGGAGCAGGTGGGTTGGTTTGGCTTTAGTGAGGATTTTTCTGTGACAGGTGACCTCGAGCAATTGGGCAGAAGCCCTCTCCCTCTCCCCACACCCAGGAGACTCTGGCTGTAGGGTAGAAGGAGAAAAATTAAAACTAAGGTTTATTATGGAATTAGGGCTATAAAACCACAGCCTAGAGCAACACAACAGCTATCGCCATAAAACTAGAGCCCACTTAATCATAAGATAGGTGCATTTATACATTAAATAGGGACATTTATGTACAGGTAACAGAGAGTAACTCCTGCTCTTCTGTTTGTGGCAATAACTGGATCTTTATGGAGCGTTGGGAGCTGCTTAATCATGGTGAATGGATAAAGAGGCCTGGGGTGGGGAAGGTCAGTGTGTATAAAATCATGGCTGAGGTTGAATTTCATGACCAAGGAGGCAAAGTGTGGTCAAAGTCAGTTTCTCCATGTTTCTGCCTCCAAGAAGGATAACCCAGTGACCAGATCAGATTGGTGATGCTTTCCTTTAGGATTCAGGAAGCAGGATGTTTTGAACTATTCCTGGGGTTTTCCTTCCCCACCCCTTCCAAGCCTTGATTTGGTGAGTGATGGTCTCTGTTAGCATTTGGAACTCAGCTCTGGGGTTCATCTTTGAGTGTAGGCTCCTCCCTTTTCATCTGCTAAGGACTTCTACCCTCTCCCCCCATCTGTCCAAGTCTTGCGGCAGAGATGGATTTGTGGGGGTAAGGCTTTTAATTTCTGGAAAAGGCAAAGAGGTACAATTGACAGCGATCCAGAAATGTCTTTAGCAATGAATGACACATGCTAATCTCTAAACCAATAAATAGTGACTCAACAATATTTTGTTGAGCGTCTATGATATGCCAGGCTCTGGACACAAAGGGGTATAAAAGTAAATTAGACACAATCCCTTCCTTCAAAGAGGTCCCAATTTGATAGGGGCATTGTAATGGTAACAAATAAATTATAATATAATGGGGGAGGTGTAACAATAAAACCATTGTCATATCATTATTGGGGGCTGATTAATGCATTAACTGTGACTAAAATATTTTAGAAACTGGGATGTGCTTACCTGTCTTCAAAGGGACCTAGCAGAGGTGATTAGACCTCTTTTGTGAAGGGAGAATGACTGTGATTCTATGTTAGATGGTCAGATAAGCCCCTCCCTATGGCTCAAGTAGACAGGTCACTTCCCCTTCTCCATCCTCACCCCTGGCTTCCTGACCCCAAAGTTCACTTCTTTCTGCAATTGCACTCATCACCCTCCACCTAATATCCACGCCCCTTCTGGGCACTGAGCATTTCCAGGTCCAGTGTCTCCTTAACCACAGTAACCTGATAACATGCAATGGAGGATTGACTACAGCTTTGTTTTACCTGTGACTCAGGGCTCTCTGTGGCTTCCTTCCATGTCCCTGTGTCCCTTTACTCTAGTTATTTGAGAATTAGCAGTTTGTGCAAGAAGTGAAAGCACCCTGAGGAAGATGTGAGAACTTCAGGCAGTCTTCCTAAGGGAGGGAGTGTTTGACATGGGGCTTTGAAAGATGTAGAGATATGTACTTAGCTTGGTTTCATCTTTGTGACTGTTGCAGGGGGTGTGGGGTAGGTAGCTAACTTACCCTGTTCCACCTCCCTCATGTCCACTCTGGGGAGACCACTGGCCACAGCCGATCTGAGCATCCTTCTGTCAGAAAGGATCACGACCCCGCACTCTGTAGGCTGGCACTTGTTCACACTTTCCAGAGGCAGGAAATGTCATACCCTTCCCAGCTCCCCCTCTCTCCTACAAAACTTATATCAGCCATCTGTACTGCTTGGAATAACCTGAATATGGTCACAGAACTTTATAGTTTATGAGGCTTTCCACCTGGGTGTGATCAAAGCCCTGTCATGTGGACAAGTTGAGAAAGGAAAGCATTTTATAGACAAGGTGCTTGGGCCTCAGAGAGATTGCCTTAGATGGCAGAGCTGGGACCAGAGCTCAGGTCTCTTGAAGCTTTACCTCAGCCTAACTTGAATTCCTATTGTTACACATGACTCTCATTTCTTCTTTCTTGGTCTTTGACAGGATCCCGGGGTGGGGGGGGGATCCTCTCATGCTTTGAAGCCTCCTGGGCTTGGCCCATGTTTCCTGAATAATAGTGATAGCTGGAATTTCTTAAACACCATTTGCATGCATTGTTCTAAATGCTTCACATATATTAACTCAAAAGATCACACAACAGCTCTATGAGGCAGATACTATTATTATCCTCACTTCAGAGATGGGGAAACTGAGGCACAGGGACCTTAACTAACTTACCCAAAGCCCCACAGCTGGCAAATGGCAGACCAGGCAACCTGCACCAAAGCTTCTGCTTTTACCCACTATCTTTCCTACGGAACGAACACCGTAGATTTAAGGTCAAGCCCGTGTTCTGCTTTCACTTGCAGTGTGACTTCGGATGAGTCACTTAACCTCTCTGGGACTCAGTTTTCTTCATCGACAAATAACAACAGTAAGTCACATTTATATAATGCTTTGCAGTTTACAGAGTGCTTCGTCAGGCATAACTCATTTGATCCTCACGACTGTCAGTGAAGAAACAGGATGGCAATCTTTATTTTATGCATAAGAAAACTCAGGGCTCCAGGATCCGACCACGGTCCCATAGCTATTAGTATGCACTGGAGCGAGACCTGGAACCCAGGCCTCGGTGGTTTCAATGCTCTCCAGGAGTCCTGCCAGCCCAGATCTTTCTCTGTGATGGGAAATTAAAATTCTGGGGTGGTCTCAGTCAGTTCAGGATGCTCCAACAAATTACCAAATAGTGGGTGGCTTATAAACAATAGAAATATATTGTTCCTACTTCTAGAGGCTGGAAGTTTGAGATCAGGGTGCCAGCGTGGTGGGGTCCTGGTGAGAGCCTTCTTCTGAGTTGCAGACTGCCTGCTTCTCTTTGTATCCTNTGAGCTGCCAACATGTGGCAGGATAGCTCAGCTAAAAAAACAAAACAAAAAAAAACCCAAGTCAGTTCATCAAAGATGCACTGAGCACGCACTGCACACCAGGCAGCAGGTAGGCACCCAGGAAGCCAAAGTGAGAGTGATGTCCTTGCCCTCAAAAAGCAGGACAGAAAGACATAAATGCACCCACACTACACGTGATGTGATACGTGCATCAGAAATGCCAACAGCATGAGGTGCATATTCAAGCAATTGCAAAACATTCTTTCTAGGCAGCTCTGGCTCTACCTCTTACCTCCTCTCATTTTCTATCGGCCCGTGGCTGCCTGTTGACTCTGAATATCTTTTTCTAAAATTTCTCCTCTCTTGTCTTTCTCTCTCCTCTCTTCCCCCCCCCCACCCCCACACACTCACACACACTCTTCAGTGTCAGTCTAGACCAGCGGTTCTCAACCTTCCTAATGCCACAACCCCTTAATACAGTTCCTCATGTTGTGGTGACCCCCAACCATAACATTATTTTCGTTGCTATAACTGTAATTTTGCTACTGTTACAAATCGTAATGTAAATATCTTTTTGTTTTCTGGTGGTCTTAGGCGACCCCTGTGAAAGGGTTGTTCGACCCCTGAAGGGGTCACGACCCACAGGTTGAGAACCGCTGGTCTAGATCCTCCTGATTACATAGAAGCATATGCTGCAATGGAGAGAAATGTGTGGCTGTAATTACCATGATAATTGGGACCACCCAGTGGAAATTACCTCCTTGGCCTGGCCTGGCCTTCACTGCCCTCACTCACACACTCATTCACAGTTGGATGGTTTTGCCGATATCTGGATGTGACATCTTCTTGTCCCTTCCAGACACCAACCAGACTGTGACCCAGGTGGTGTGGGCTCCTGCCTCCAGGAAGCTAAAGACCTTATTCAGTGATGATGCACATGAGTGCAAGGCACTGTTAGAAACTCCGGGACACAGCAAAAAATAATTGCTGCCCTCACAGGGCTTATGTGGGACAAACACACACATACATACATT
>NW_017732042.1:242736-250244 GCF_001890085.2 Hipposideros armiger | reverse complement strand
AGAAGGGAGAAGGCAGTTGTTCTTGCTGGCACATTCCCTTTTGGCTTTCTTCTTATATTGTGGCCAGCTGCATGGCTGGTGCAATTGGCATTTGTTTGAGGAGAGAGACAGAAGGGACCTGCCCCTCACTGCACCTCATCTCCCCTCCTTAATCCCTCCACACTTGGACTCAATCCCCCATTCACCTTTGCTTTCACTCAGTCATCCTTTCATTTTCCTCCCAAATACCTGCTGAGAATCTGCTTTGTGCAAGCCTTCTGCCTGGCTTTCTTAGAGGGTTCAAGATCAACAGTACAAATTGCTCTCTTCACCCTGCCCAACCCTAGATGGGGAGCAGGGTCCTCTGTGCCTCCTGACTAAGGAGAGATGGGGCTAGGAGGGCACAGAAGCTGGGATTGCTCGGGCCTGGGGCTTGGGTAGGGCCTGCAGTAGATATTTCAGCTAAGAACATGGGCTCTGTTGCCAGGAAATCCCTAACCCTAGCTTTGCTACCAGCTGTGTGGCCTCAGGCAGGTCCCTGAGCCTCAGTACCCTCATCTGGAAAATAACGGTAGTAATAGTAGCTGCCTCATGGGATTGTTGTGGGATGAAATCAGTTAATGCACGTAAGAGCTAGAGCAGTGCCTGGAGGGAGCGTGCACTCCAAGGCTGGGTGCTCGGCGTCCCATTCCACCAGGTGTACAGAGCACCTCGTGTGAGCAGGTCCCTGGCTGGTGCATGAAGGCTGCAAAGATCAGAGATAGCCCCTGACATGCCCCTCCACAATGTCCACAGCAAATACAGACGAGGGGCAGTGGGCGGGGCTGGATCAAGTGTGGCACCTGTTTGGGGAGGCAGGGAAGGTCCAATGGAGAGAGGACGTGGTCTTTGACTGGGTCACTGGAGATGAGTAGCGTTATTACTGGGACTGGGAGGGCATTCCAGGAGGGAGCACTAGCATGAGCAAAGGCATGGAGGTGGGNAGAGAGAGAGAGAGAGAGAGAGAGAGAGAGAGAGAGAGAGAGAGAGAGAGAGAGTTCTACCCTCATGACTTAATTACCGCCCCAAAGTCCTACCTCCTAATACTATCACATTGGAGGTTAGGATTTCAACATATGACTTTGGGGGAATGCAAACATTCAGTTCATAGCAGGGGTCGTGGTGAGCTCTTAGCTTGGGGCCAGCCCAAGCTGGTGGTACAGGTACCAGCTGCTCTGTGCACAGCACTCAACTGGGCATTTGAAGCTGTCCTTGACAATTCCTCACCAATCCCGAGGCTCAGTGAGTGCCTTTCACAGACCAGCCCCCCAGTAGAAGCTGGCTGGAGGAAACCACCTCTCAGCCTTCTCTGCTCCAGCCTGAGCAGCCCGTCTCCCTTGCCCCTTCATTCTTTTTCAGGTATGAACCCTAGGGTTGACCAAGAAACCTCTCTGCGTGGAGCCTCTGCCCCCAGAGAGGCCAAGGGAAAAAGGACAAAACTATAAAATAAAGATTATGCAAAAGAATTATCCTGCATGTTTCTCCTATCTCCCTCATCTCTCTGTGTAAATTACCCTGTTATTCTGTTCCCTAAGGACTCCTGGTCGTCCTTATTTCTTCTTTTGAGCTAAAGTCATTCATGCAGTAAATTAGTTCTTTGCTTTGAAATAGCTCTGATTGTAGCAGTTGCTGCCACCACCAGCAGCAACACCATGTCCCCCGGACAGTTTCCAAAAAAAAGGGAAAAAAAAAAGAGAGAGAAAAGAAAAAACCCTCCATAACCATCCCATTCTTCCATTCTATTCTCATGCACAGAGAGACACGGGGTGCCCATTTCCTGGGAAATGATTTCTTAGAAAGGCAAGTACAAAGTGAGAGGGAGGGCTGACCCAGGTTAGGAAGTCCTAACCTGGGAACCAGTCAGGTTGGGACAGAGAGAATTATAGCCATCAAAGCCGCAGTTCAGCAGCCTGAAAGCTCCGCTGTTCTCTCCCCTCGAAAACCCCCTTCTGTAGGTTGTCTTTTCAATTTGTTGATAATGTCTTTTGATGGACAAAATTTTTAATTTTGATGAAGCCTAATTTATCTATATTTTCTTTTGTTGTTTGTGCTTTTGGGGTCATATCTTTGCATCCATGGCCAAATCCAAGGTTATGAAGATTTTACCCTATGTTTCCTTCTAAGAGATTTATGGTTTTAGTCCTGATATTTAAGTCACTGATCCATTTTGAGTTTATTTTTTGTATTTTCTGAGAGGTAGGGGGTCTGACTTCATTCTTTTGCATGTGGAAATCCAGTTGTCCCAGAACCATTTGTTGAAGAGATCATTCCTTTCCCATGAAATGGACTTGGCACCAATTGGCCATAGGTGTATGAGTTTATTTCTGGACTTTCAATTCTGTTCCGTTGGTCTATATACCTATCTTATGCCAACACTACACTCTTAAGTACTACAGCTTTGTAGTAAGTTTTGCTATTGGGGAAATGTGTGTCCTCTGATTTTGTTATTATGTATTAAGATTGTTTTGGCTCTTCAGGGTCCTTTGCAATTCCATATGAATTTAACGATTGACTTTCTCTTTCTGGAAAAAGAAAAAACTAGTGGAATTTTAATAGGAATTTCTTTGACTCTGCAGATCACTTTGAGCAGTATAGTCATCTTAACAATATTGTCTTCCTATCCATAAACATGGGATGTGTTCCCATTTATTTCAGTCTTCTTTAATTCCTTTCAGCAATATTTTGTGGTTTCAGTGTATATGCCTTTCGTCTCGTTGGCTAAATTTATTCCTAAATATTTCATCCTTTTATACGCTACTGTGCATGGTCCTGCTTTCTTAATTCCCCTTTCTACATTGCCGTGAAAAGAAACACAACGGATATTTTGTTTTGATCTTATACCCTACAACTTTGCTGAATTGTTAGCTCTGGTATCTTTCTTGTGGATTATTTGGGATTTTCTATATATATGATCATGTCATGTATGAATAGAGATAGTTTCACTTTCATGCTTCCCAACTTGGATGCCTTTTATTTATTTTTCTTGTCTAATTTCTCTAGCAACACGATGTTCGCTAGCAGTGGTGAAAGTAGGTATCCTTGTCTTGTTTCAGTATCTGCCTTTTGCGTTGCTTTGCTGCTCATTGCTTCTTGCCTTTATTTCAGTGAATTTGGGGGGATGAGGGGGACGATTACATATTTTTCTTACTTATGTTGACCCCAGAAATGCACTTAAGTTTTTTAAAAAAAAAACAGGAGCTATTTGTTGTTCAGTGAAAAGACTTTTTTTAAAAAAAACGTTATCTAGTCTGCTATTGCTGGAAGCAACACAAGAGGACACTTTGAAAAACTCTGACATAGAAAATGAAAGATTAGTTCTCATGACGGCTTGATGGCCCTCTCTCCATCTCACCCAGAATAATGAAAACAAGCTGTGTCATCATGATAGAAACTGAATCCCAAAGAAAATCTGGAAGTTAGTCAAACTTATAGGGGTCATAGGTGGGTGAAGAGGTTCTGGGGAGCCTGGCTTGAAGGATGAGAGATAAATACATCTTGCATCCCATACAAAGACTAAGTTTGTTCTCATTTTCAGCCAGGCGTCTACCCTAGTGTCCAGTCATGCAACTCCTTGAACATGTGTCATCAGTTGCTAGGGAACTTATCCTTATGAAAACATATCATAGTTTAAGCTGTGCATCTGTTTAGTCATGGGAGGGAGGGAGAGAAGAAGAGAGAGACAGAGAAGGAGAGAGAATATGAGACATGGGGGAGACATACTAGTCTGATGATGTTCTCTAAAGAAGGGAAGCAGAGAAACACTTTGGCTGTTCCCCTCTCTTCTCTTGCCTCTTCTTTTTCCTGGAGCCTCAGCACCACCCTCCATTCTCTGGATCTCTGGGTACACCCCACTCTTAGTTCCTGTGGGCCCAGGAGTGCGAAGGCGGCTGTGCTCTCACCTAATGAGCTGCTAAGAATTATGACCTCCTGCCGATGCCTGGGTTTGATGTTGCCCAGCTACAGTTGCTGGGGGAAACTCAAGTTAGAATTTCTTCACTCTAGGATATGTGAAGTTTCAAGCACCACTGTGAATTAATGTTGCGTTTCCCTGGCTAAATGTGAAACCCGTATACGTGAGTGTCAGCTTCTGGGATGACTGAAGTTAGAGCCTTCCTACTTGGATCCTGTCAATCACCACTCCCTCACTCTCTGCTGAGTGGGCTCAGCCTGCAAAGCCCAAGTGGGAATCGTTGGGGAACTACAGAGAAACTTTTTTTTTTAAGGATTTTATTGGGGAGTTGGGAGAGGGGAACAGCGTTGAGGAATTGGGGAAGGGGAACAGACAAGTTGCTGTCCTTTTGTTCTTCAGTCTAGTTGTGGAGGACGTCGCTTCACTGGTGCATGTTGGTATTATCATTGTGCTCTTCCCAGGTGAGGCAGATTGGTCGCCAGCCACTGCATGGTCGCTCATTGTAGCTTATGGCAGCCCACTGCAGCTTCACTGCAGCCTACGCCGTCGCCAGGGACTCACGGCAGCCCAGCTCTGGGTTGAGCTGTTGTTCACCATCTTAGCTGTAGAGGGTGCAGTGTCACTGGCCTTCATGTGGGATCCGAACCAGGACTTTGCTGCTCAGAGCCGGCGTCCCAAGCCAGCTCTTAACCAATGTGCCATGCGGCAGGCCCTACAGAGAAACTATTGACAGTCCTCTGAGATGCCTCTATCATACAGCAGATACAACCAAACAGGCCTCCTGGTCTGAGTGGAGTTAGTCCCCATCCTGAGAGAATTCCAGACCTGATGGAAGAGACATAACCTCTAGTCTAAGGAAATGCCTGGTGTTATGGGAAAGACCTAGGTTCTGCTGAAAGTAAGCTAGTCTGAGTGGGGAGACCCCAGTCCCGGCCCTGGGGAACCTCTGGTCTGGTGGGGAAGACACTCCACTGGGAGATGAAAAATGTAATGTAACTGTTATGTTCCCCAGATGTCCTATTGGATAGGGATGATCAGGCCGTCTGGGGGCAACTGTTGATAAGAGAGTCCCTGGGACACATGTTGACTGGCCTCCCTACACACAAGAGCTATAGAACCCGAGCTGAACTCCTCATTTCCCCTGGGAAATTCTGACAACTCCTCTTTCTTGCCCTCACCTCAAGGCTATTCTGAGTTTTTTCCATCAGGGACCAGCCCAGATACAGATACAAGATACAAGATGAAATTTTAAACATATAGGAGATTGGAAAGAATTGTGACTACTCACAGTCAAATACTCAACAATTAGATTCTACAATTGGCAACACTTTGCTTTATCGACTTCATCAAATACCTGCCCATATATATCTAACCTTCAATACATCTTATTTTTGGTATATTTCAAAGTAAGATGCAGACCATCCGCGTACTTTACTGCAAACACTTCAGCATGCATATCATTGAGTAGAATTCAGTATTTGCTGTGGTCGTGTGTTAAATTTATATCAGTGAAATGGTGAAGTGCACAAACTATAAATGTATACTTTGAGGAGATTTGACAAATGCTTACACATGTGTAAACCAAATCCCTATCAAGATATGGGACAGTTCTATCACCCAGGATGCCTGTCTGTTCATGTCCCTTTCCAGCCAATCACTTCTCTCATTTTGCAGATGCAATCAGTTTTCATTAAAAATACCTTTCTAGAATTTCACATAAGTGGAATCAAATAGTATGTACTCATCATGTTTTTGAGATTCATCCATTTTGTTTCATGTGTCAGTTTTTTGTTTCTTTTGTAGCACCCTGTAATTGTTATAATTTGTTTATCCATTCTGTTCATGGACAATTGATTTGGAGTTGTTTCCAGTTAGGGGCTGCTGTGAATAAAGCTGCTATGAGTATTCTTCTGCAAGTCTTTTTGTGGACATGTATTTTCCTTTCTTTTGGCTAAATACCTAGAAGTGGAGTTGCTGGGTCATAGGTTAGGCATACATTCAGTACACCCATTTTATTGTGAAATGTCTGTTCTAATCTTTCTCCCTTTTCTGTAGTGGGTTGTTTGTATTATTGTGTTATAGTTCTTTATATGCACTTGATACAAATTCTTTAACAGGCATGTTTTGCAAATATTTCCTCTTAGTCTGTGACTCACCATTCGTTTTCTTTTTTGGACAGGAAGTAGGATTTATTGGTGGGCATGAGTAAGGAAGGGGCATTGCCGAACCCTTAGGAGTGTAGGGCTCACCGTTTGTCCAGGGGGCCATGACTAAGGATGAATTTTACCCCATAGCCACCAGGTCTTCAAATTCATCCTCATTAAACTTGGTAAAGCACTGCCTTTTGGCAATGTGGATCTCCTGATTGCCAGGGAACTTGAACTTGGCCTTGTGGAGGACCTAAACCATTTGCTCCTTGTTCTACAGCTTGGTGAGGATTGACATGAATTGGCCAAGGTGGGCCCTGGCCACTGTACCCATGTGCTTTCCAAAGGCACCCTGAATATAGAAGAAGGTCCTTGAATAATGTTCTTTTGTTATAATGTTGTTGAGAAGCTATAGGAACTTAACTGCTGTTTATATCAATTAGCCTATTGTAAAATTGGGTCATTTCACTTAAAGTTGCAGAATCTATGGCTGAAGTGAGGACTTACTGTACCTGTCTGGAGCCTAGATTGGGGATAGCATGAAGTCAGACGTGCATATCCACTGGAAAAGGTGGTCTCCAAGGTCTCTTAGGGTAACCCATACGAGCAACAGGCTGCATATACTACTGAGGAGGCTGCTGTTTGCAGCCATTGCACACTGTCATTTTTTAAACTGTTTTTAATGAGCAAAGAAAGGCTTTAATTTTTTATGAAATCTAAATGATCATTTTTTCTTTGATAATTATTATTTTTTGCCTCCTATCTAAGAAGTCTTTGCCTATCTGCAGGTCATAAAGATGTTTTCCTATGTTTCATTCTAGAAACTTTATATATAGTTTTAACTTTTATGTTTAGATCTATGATCCACCTCAAATTAAATTTTATGTGTTGTGTGAAATAGGGCTCAACGTTCATGTTTTTCCCATATTGATAGCCAGTTGTTCCAACCACACCTGTTGAAAAGACTGTTTTATCCATAGGATTGCTTTGATTTCCCATTGAGAAAATCAAATGAGCATATAAATGTGGTTCTGTTTGGGGGCTCCCTATTCTGTTCCATTATGTGTCTCTTTACACTACCATTCTGGCTTGATGACAGCATACTAGCTTTATAGCAAGCCTTTAAATTAGATAGTATATGTCCTCCAACTTTGTCTTTCTTTGTCAAAGTTGCCTTGGATATTCTAGGTCTTTTGTATTTCCATACACATTTCAGAATGAGCCTATCAATTTCTACAAATAAAGCCTGCTGGAAATTGGGATTGTGACTGTTTTGAATCTATAGGTCAAGTTGGAGAGAATTAACATTTGAACAATATCGAATCTTCCCATACAGGGATATTTACCGTATTTGCCGGCGTATAAGACGATTTTTTGGCGCTGAAAAATATGCCTCCAAGTGGGGGGTCGTCTTATACGCCAGGTACACTTCA
>NW_017732042.1:230569-236696 GCF_001890085.2 Hipposideros armiger | reverse complement strand
AAGGATAACCACCACTTGCTGGGTATTTAATATGGGCAAGGTACTGTACTAAGCACTTTAGAGTCACTGTTTAATTCCACCCCCCCACACACCCAAATCCTATAAAGTTGGCTGGTATTTACCTCACATTTCATGGGTGAAAAAATAGAGTTTCAGAGAAAGTTAACTTGCTCAAGGTCACACAGCGAGAAAGAGGCAGAGCTGGGACCTGAGCCCAGATCTATCTGACGTCAAAGTGCACGCTTGTAACCACTGTGTTCCACTGCCTCTGCTATTGTAAGGCCTCAGAATTGGAAGTAGCTCCTTTAGAAATCACCAGGCTCAATCTCCTACTTGATGGGGAAGATGGCCTGAGAATCTCTAGCAGAGGATCTTTCCAGCCCAGTTTGAAGGCTTCCAGGGGAGGGGAGCTCACTCCTTCCTGGGGCACCCCATCCCTGGTTGCAGTGCTGATTGCCAGAGAGCTCTTTTTCCCAGTGAGCCCAAGAGGTCAGCCTCCTTCAGTCCCCAAGGAGTCCCCTCTAGAGCTGCCTGTAGCCGCCCCCTTCAGGACAGACTATGTGCTCCTCCGGCTTTGCCTGTGGGAGGATTGAGTCAAATCACCTGGGCCAGAGAGGGGGGTTGTGCATGCAGTGGGGGTGGGGAGCCAGGGAAGTTGCAGGCCCCCCTGGGAAGAGATGTACAAATGTTCTGGGTCTTTCATCTTAAGTGGTTTCTGATTTGTCTGGCTGAGTAATTGCCTAGAGCCACCCCGTTTAACATTCATGTAGACTTTGGGCTTCGCTATTGCACGAGTAAATCACCCATGCCTGCTTTCAGCCCCAACTCAATTCCCAGCCCCCAGGACAAGAATCTCCCTGGTCTCCATGGCAACAGGACCATCTGTTTCACAGGGCATCCCAGGCCAGGAGAAGTCCATTCTGCCCCAACTCTGCTAAGTTATGGGTAGTTCCGGATGAACAAGAAGAAGGAGGGGGGCGATGGGGAGGCGGGTGGACCTTTTGTAGTTCTTTCTCATCCCATTTAGAGCGAGGCAGCCTGTCAGAGCTGGAAGAGCCCTCAGAGGTCCATTGGCCCAATACCCTCATTTTATGTATGGGAAACTGGCTTCAGAGAGGAAAAGCAGTAGTCACACAGCCCATTAGCGACAGAGCTGGGTCTAGTGGGCAACCATTAAACATTTGTTAAATGAATGAATCATAGAATCATAAAGAGTTAGTGGCAACCAACGGATTATGCCAAAACTCCCATTCAGTGCATGACAGTGTCCAGAAATTATACTCCACAACAGATGTTCATCCAGACTGTGCTTGAGAGCTTGAACGGTGCTTGATCGCTGTCTTAACCACTTCTACTGCCGGACACTTTGAATATAGAAAGCTCTTCCATGTACCGAGTACAAGTCTGGCTCCTTGTAAATTTACTTTTGGGTCCTGATTCTGTCCTTTGGAACCACAAAGATTCCAGCCCTTCACTTGTATTGTCTTGTTTGACTAGCTCTGGGGGAAGTCTGAGAAGAGATGATTCCCCATCTCTCGGGGGTCTGGATGGGTGAAATAATTGACCAGAGGCCTAGGGTCAGGTTAAGAGCCGGGTGTCCTGGCCCTTGGGTGGGTGGGGGCAGTTGTATTTTATTGGGTTGTCGGAAAAGTCATGATGCATTTTTGCAATGAAAAACATAGAAAAAATATGTCATGACTTTTCCGACAACACAATGTCTCCTCTGGGTGCTTCCTGTTGTCCTCCCATTGGTGGTGGGGGTGGTGGGGGCTGGCGCAGCCCACTGATCGTCTGTACCCTGTACCATCTGTGGAGTTAGCTCCTAAGCTGCCTCTTTTGCCCGACCCCTTCTACCCCTTCACCTCCCCCTGCCCCAGACCTATTATCTCTGTAGGGCAAGAAAGCCGTTCCTCTGCCCAACTTCAGGCCTAGACTTTGTAGGTGGGTGGAGAGGATGCCAGTTCCCGAATCCTAAACCTAGCTATTGCCCCTCAGGTCCTCCGTCACTGCTGGAACAGCCTCCGTGATCCTCAATGGTGTGAAGCCAGCAGAAATGAGGAAACACCCAGGGTATTTCTCATTTTTCTGCTTGTAGAGACTCTGTTCTATAATTTTTGAGGAGCCACTAGGCTCCCCCAAACATTTCCCTTCTCTCCCTCCTCAATGTCTCTTAATGCCTTGTATTTCCTGCAAGAAGCCTCAAGTGGGGGCGGGTTTGTGAGGGTAGGCTGTGGGCACAGTGCCAAAAGAGTGGTCCCTTTGGGGGACAAGGCCAGAGGAATAAGGAGTGATTGGGGCAGGCGGCAGAATTAGAGCTGAGAAGGAGGCAGTAGAAGGTGATATTTGGGAACATTCTACTTCCTTCCCACCCATCTTAAATTCTGTCCCTCACTCCTGTTCTTCCAGTTAGGCCGAGAAGCCCAGATCAGTAATAGACCATTCTTCCTAGCCCTCAAAATAAGCTGACTGCCATTGGGTGGATNATCAATCTAGCTCGGCTGGACCACTCTTCCCCCTTCCCTGTTTGTTTGTTTGTTTGTTTGTTTGTTTGTTTGTCAAAAGCCCTTGCCTCTGACTTTTCTGGAAAGGTCAAGGGTGGATCTCCTAGGCCTGTCAGTTCCCCACTTCTTACCTCAAAATGTCTTTATCTTCTCTGTCTTCTTTCCCTCCTACCTTAAAGAAAGAATTGTCTCAGATCCTTCCTACCCAAACTCTCCTCTTATATGTCTGACACCAAATCCGTGTTCTGAGCTCCTATCACCTTCCCTTGAGGGTTCCAACACCCCAAACACAACACTCTTCTCGATCGTCCCATAATATCCATATTATGGCCCACATTGCCATCCATGCTATGTCTCTTTAGGGCATCCCCAGCCTCAGCTCTGGGTCTGACAGTCCTAAGTATCAGAATAACTTATAAGTCTAGGCCACATCATGGCTGTTCACTCGTTGCTGTTTTCCTCATGCTCCCGCTCCATATGGAGTATGTTTCCCCCGCACAGTCTTCCTGGAGAACATCTACTCAGCCCATGAGTACCTTCTTCCTTAAAGTCTGGTGAAGTCAATCACTTCCTTGCTCTGCAGTCTACTTGGACAGATGCTGTGAATAAAAGCACCTGTTATATTTCACTGCATGCATTTGTTGATGTCTTTGCTGCTCCCACTGATACCTCTAAGTCCCTGGAGGTAGGAGCCATGTTTGTTCATATTTTTATTCTTAGAATCTGACACACTGTAGGTGCTCAAGATATGCTTGTTGACTAAATATAGAACATTTGCATTTTACAAAGATCAGGGTTTCCATGTGGAACCAACCACCCTTTTTCTCATCAGTTTCCCTCTTCTTCTGACTTCTCAGCTCCCCACCTACCCCTTCCCTAAAAGTGTGGAGTAACTGGTGAGTTTTTGCTCTTCTCCATTATAGTAATGCCTTGGTTTGTGAGCATAATTCATTCAGGAAACAAACTACTCGTATTGCAAGACATCACTCGTTTACCATGTTAAAATGTATTAGAAATATTTGCTTGTCTTGCAGAACACTCGCAAACCAAGTTACTCTCAATCCAAGGTTTCACTGTAGTTACCGGCTTCTGCTCTGCTGGGTCTCCCTTTGGGCCGCCTCCTTTTCTTTTTCTTCTTTTGGGTCTCTGTTATCTTCACTAAATTTTGAAGCAGCATTACTTCACTCATGAACCACTATCACTACATCCATCTCTTGGCCTTGCCTCCAATCCATCCTTCCTACCATTGAATGATTCATTCCCTGAAACATATCAGGAAAAAGCTTCCCTACTTTTCGCCAATCACAGGACAAACAATAGCTACTGCTGACTGACTGACTACCTACTACATGCGAGTTTCTGCATAAATATTAGCTTACAACTATTCTTTGTAAGGGCATATATTAGTGTTCTGGGAAGGATAAGGAAGTGAGGTTTAGAAACATAAACGACTTGCCATTTAAGGTCACTCAACTACCAGGTGGAGATGGAATGCAGGCCTCTGCCTTGCATAGGAAGCTTTGCACCTTGTTTCTTAATTTTCTTCTCACTCCATCTTCAGGTACGGGGGCTCTATAGAGAAGTCTTGGGGCCCATCCTTGTGTGCCCCTCATTGTCTTCCAGAAAGACCATGAGTACCACTACCCTGGGGCTTTGCCCTCGCTGTTCCCCTTTCCGGAATGCTCCCCACTCACCCTCCTGTCTGGACTTATGCCGAATTTCTACTCCTCCTTCAAGCCTCATGAAACTCTTATCTCTTCCAGGAAGCCTGACTGGTTGTACCGTGGGGGATATCATGGCTCTTCTTTGATCCCTGCAGAACTTACTGCTGTTTGTGTATCTCCCTGACGGTGCTGGTTGCCTAAGCTCAGAGTAAGCCCCACCAGGGCAGGTCCTCTGCACTCTCTCAGCCAGCACGGGGCGGCAAACACGCAGACCCTCACGGACGCTTATTGTTGATAAGGGTTTCCCATTCGCCTCCTATCTTCCCATTCACTCATTTGATCCTTGTTTTTACCCCCCCCCCAGCTTTACTGAGATTTAATCAACAGGTAACATTGTGTAAGTTTAAGGTGTATAATGTAATAACTTGATACACATATATATTGTAAAATGATCCTAGTAGGGTTAGTAAACACTTCTATCACCTCACATAATCACCATTTCCTTTTTGTGATGAAGATATTTAAGATCTCTTTTAGCAGCTTTCAAGCATAGGATGCAGTGTCATTAGCCATAGTCACCATGCTGTACATTAGGTCCCAGAACTTATTCATCTTAGAACTAGAAGTTTGTGCCCTTTGACCAACATTACCCCCCTCCCCCCCTCCCCGAGCCCCTGGTAACCATCATTCTACTCTCTGTTTCTACAAGTTTGGCTTTAAAAAATTCCACATATAAGTGTTATCATACAGTATTTGTCTTGTTCTTTCTGACTTATGTCACTTAGTATAATGTCCTCAAATTCCATCCATTTTGCTGCAAATGGCAAGATTTTCTTCTTTCTCATGGCTGAGTAATATTTCACTATATATAAATAATATTCATATATGTGTGTGTATATATACATACATATATATACATATATATATATATGAAACCTTCTTTATCCATTCATCTGTAGATGGATACTTAAGTAGTTTCCATGTCTTGGCTATCGTGTATAATGCTGCAATGACCACAGGAGTGCAGACATCTCTTCAAGATTCTGATTTCATTTTCTTTGGATAAATACCCAGTAGTGGACTAGCTGGATCATATGGTAGCTCTAGTTTTAATTTTGTGAGGAAGCGGCATACTGTTTTCCATAGTGGCTGTACCAGTTCACATTCCCAGCAGCAGTGCACAAAGGTTCCCTGTTCTTCACATCCTTGCCAGCATTTGTTATCTCTTGTCTTTCCCTGCCAGCTTTATTGAGGTATAATTGACAGATGAAATGGTAAGATATTTGAAGTGTGCAATGTGATGATTTGATACACGTATACATGGTGAAGGGATCTCCTCCATTAAGTTAATTAACACGTCCGTCACCTCACATAGGGCATTATGCTAAGTGAAATAAACCAAACGGAGCAAGACAAATACTGCATGGTATCACTCGTGTGAAATCTAAAGAAAAAAAAAAGTCAAACTCATAGAAACAGAGAGTAGAAGTAGAAAGTGGTTGCCAGGGACTGGGGGTGGGGGTGAGGGAACTAGGGAGAGGTTGGAAGAAGGGTGCAAACTTTCAGTTATAAGATGAATAAGGTCTGAGGATCTAATGTATAACATGGTGACTATAGTTGACAACACTGTTGTAGAAGTGAAATTTACTAAGAAAGTAGAACTTAAATGTTCTCCTCCCACCACAGTCCCCCACCCCCACCAAAACCTGACTTGATCTTTAAATAAGCCCTCGTAAACACCAGGCATTGGGGAGGTGCCCTGGAGCTGAGGCTGAGGATGCTGGTGAGGATGGTGGTGATGATAATGACAGCAGACGCACAGCTATTGAGTGCTCGTTTTGTGCTAGGTTCTATTCTAAACACTCCAGAGCAGCGGTTCTCAACCTTCCTAATGCCGCGACCCCTTAATACAGTTCCTCATGTTGTGGTGACCCCCAACCATAAAATTATTTTCGTTGCTAC
>NW_017732042.1:214825-223814 GCF_001890085.2 Hipposideros armiger | reverse complement strand
TTATTTATTTTTTTTTTTACTTTTTATGTAGCTGATCCATCCTGCCACCTGTTGGCAGCTCAGCAGCAGCTCAGCTCGGGCCAGGCATCAAACCGCTGTTGCTCAGAACTCAAACTCTTAAGCGAGCTCTCAACCAACTGAGCCACTCAGCCGGCCCCTGATTTGCAATTCTAATGGTTGCTGGGGTGGCCTCTCTGACACGATGATATTGGAGTCAAGACCAAAGGAAGTGATGTCTGGAGGAGGTACAGACAGAGGGAACTGCAATTGCAAAGGCCCAGAGGCAGGACTGGGCCTGTGGTGTTTGAGGAACGGAGAGGCCATCAGTGTGGTGGGGGAGGAGGAAGCAATGAGGACAGAAGGAGGACTTGCGGTCAGTGAGGTCACGGGGCCCAGGTCGTACAGGGCCCTGACCGGCATCGCAAGACTGGGCTTTCACTCTGGGTGCACGTCAGCCCCACAGAGAACCTTCCTAAGACCCAAACTCTGAGGACAGTGCGTCTTCATTTCTCTACCTGCCGGAGACTCCTCCACCTCCTCTCCCTCCTCCACCAAGCCAGTACTTTATGGAACGGGGGCAGGTGCTTACATGGTCCTGGCACGGTCCACTTTCATCTAGTTCTACATGGATGCCATCCATCCCATGGCCCAGAGCCACCCCCTGTTCTGGGGACATACAGGTGTCTTGGCCTTGGAGTAGCTGGCCTGTGCACATGGGCAGGACCAGCGTCGGGGAGAAGAGAAGACAGACCTGACTCCAGGTAAGCACCTGATCTGCTTGCCCCACTGGCTGGGGTCAGGTTGGCAACGAGGTCAGCTGTCTGCTGACTTGCATAGCCCCAGGCACTCCTGACAGAAAGCATTGTGTTTTAGTGGATGATATGATCCCTATCTACCTGGCTCCTCCCCAGCCTGTGGAATTAAAAAAAAAAAAATCTAATCTGAAGGTAGTTTTGGAGAGAGTATGGGCTCAAACCAGACAGCTTCCGATCCTAGATCTGCCATACACCTGCTGTGTGATCTTGAACAAGTCGCTGAGTTCCTCTGAGCCTCTGTTTTTTCATCTGTTGAGTGGGCCCAGTGGCATGGTGTGCACCTCATGGCTTGTTGGGAAGGCTGGATGTGACAATGCACCCAAAGGACCCGGTGCATAACAAGCCCTCAGTGAACCTTGGCTTCTATGATGGCAGCAGCCAGAACCACTGCTGGATCCTGGGATCCCGGCCTCGCCTGAAGTTCCGGGAAGAGAGGTACCAGGGCCACATTTCTTAGTGTCCAAAGCCTGGTCGGTGCCAGGGGACTCTGCAGGTGGCTGTGGTTCTAGCACTGCTCTCCAGGCCCCGCTGTCAGCTCTGCGGATCACACGGGGAATGTCGTCATAATTGTGCTGGTCTGTGTTGGAGCTGGTTTGCCTGCTGCTTCTCTCAGGTGATGCTTGTTGGTCCAGTTACCTCCTGTTTTTCTCTTTAAGTACATAGGGTCTGCACTTTACATATATATGACCATCTGCAGCAGAGTAAGGAGAGACAAGTCCAGATGAAGGCCCCAGGGGACTTGGGTTCGGCCTTGGGTTCTTGTCCCACCTGTGCGTGTCACCTTGGGCATGTCACCTCTCCTCTGAGCAATCATTTCTGTAAAGGCTCGCGCTCAGCACAGAGGATCAGGGGGTCCCTCTGGAAGGGAAAAATCTATTTTGAGGATCAAAAATATAAATCAAAACCAAGTTCTAATGCCAAAGTTGAAAGCTTCTCATCTGTGAAAAGAGAGTTTAAATTAGCCTGTGTTTAAAAAAGAAGAGAGAGGGAAAAAAATAATGGGGCTTAGGATGGAAAGTCCTAGTGAGATCGTGCTCGGCAGGCAGAGGGGGCGAGGGAAGGTGGGATTATTATCATCAGCACCTGAGCATTTGCGTCTGTAATCTCTGATTTAAAAGGGTTTGCAGGTGCCGGGAGGGGATGCGGAAGTATCTCCTCTCCCCCATGAGAATTTCAGGTTAGGTGGTAGGAAGGGAAGGAGGTGGCCCCCAGAATGGGAAACTGGGGGCCACTGGGGGAATCTGACCAAATACGTCTGCTCTGAGGCTGAGGGTTAGCTTGGAGGATGGGCTGGGGAGGAGAAAGGTTCTCAATCTAGAAAGGGAGTCAGCTTTGCTGCAGAAAAGCCTGGCAAATGGCTTTCCCCACTGAGGTAGCCTCTAGGTCCTGACTGGGACTTCAGAATTCGTATGTCCTTTTCCCTATTCAGTTTGTTTGAACATCAGGGCTGGGGACTGGGTCAGGGTAGGGAGACAGACTGGGGTGAAGGGTGTTGAGCCCAGTGCAAACTGGGGCTGAGCAGGACCAAATCAGTGTGTCGGGGGAAGGGCCTGGGCGGGCTTGGAGTGAACCGCTGGATGAGGCCGTATGCAAGAAGTGGGGTGTTGGGAATGGGGGTTGTTACCCCATTAAAGGACTGGAGGAAACAAATAACTTGGCCTGGACCACCAAGGACAGAGCTTTGCGGGCAGTGTGTTCCAGGTGGAGGGGACAGCATGAGTAAAGGCTCAGAGGTTGGCAAATATAGACCTGTTTGAGGAACAGGACGTGGCCTGATGTCAATCATTGTTTCTAGGCCCACTCCCCTTTCTTGGAGACCCAGGGCCCTTAGACAGGACAGTCCTCCGTCCAAGGAACTCTGTTTCTTGTCGGCACAGCTGGTTGGACCAGGGGCGGACTCCTGACCTATGCTGAGTCCATCAGAGCCCCCGCTCCTGGGAATTTGGAATTTGAGCCCTGAGAACTAGTTGGATGGTGGTGAGCAGAGGAGCTGACAGGAAGCTTGTCTTGGGAGTAGGAGTTGGCATAGGACAGGATAAAGCTACCTGCCAGCCCAGGTCACGGGGCTGTGAGTAAGCAGAGAAAGCTGGCTTGCAGGAGAAAGGAGGAGCGAACAGAGAGAAGCCGCACAGAGACCCTGGGGACCCACAGGAGGTGTCCTGTGGTGCTTCCATTAAACTACCTCGAGTAAGGAGGAGTGGGTTTATGTGTCTGGCCGCCAGTGGCCCCTGGGCTAAGCCCCCTGGCTTGCTGCAGGATGGAGGAGATGTGCTGGGGAGGTGCCAAGTGTTAGACACGAGCCTGAGGAGTGTGGGGCCAGGGAGGGCAAGGCTCTGTCTGCCAGGCTGGAAGAGCTCGTGTAAGTCCGTAGGTAGTGTGTGTGTGTGTGTGTGTGTGTGTGTGTGTGCAGAAGGGCAGCGAGAGGGGGTGTCACTGAAGTCTCTGAGTGCCCTAGAAGCCCAAAGTAGTGAAAGGGAAGGGGGCTAGCCCTGACATTTAGTGTACCCAGGGAGACAGCCTCAAGGGCCAGGGGAAGCTCGGGGAGTCTTGCCGGGCGCTCCTTGTAAGGCGTGGGCTCAGATCCCCCTGCATGAAGGACGCACCTTCTGTCACATTCCTTGGCATGCCCGCTCCCTACAGTATCGTCAGTCTTGGGTAACCTGGCCTAAAAGCCACGCACCTCGTGATCACTGGCCATCCACAAGTTCATCGCTGCCCAGACCAGCCCACGAGAACAAGACCCCCTCCCCGGTTCCAACCAGGGGGCAGGAAAAGGAGCCTAGGATTTGTATTATGACAGACCTGTGTTCAAATTCTGACTCACGTCTATAGCTGTGTGACTCTGAGCACATCCCTTAACCTCTCTGAGCCCTAGGGTCCTGGCCTATGTAAATCATGTTTGATAAATGATATGGTGAGTGTAAGAGGCCTAGCACATGCCTGGTCCATGGTATCTAACCAGAGAATTTACATCTGTCCCTCCGCCTTCCTTCCTGCAAGGAGGTTGGGCTGGCTAGTCAAGCCTGTACTTCCCTAATTACTGTGCTGTAAGGTTCCAGAGTGTAGGATCCAAGTCAATCTTGTTCACTCTCCCATCTCCAATGACAAGGGCATGCCTGGCGCTTTGTAAGTGTTGAATACATGCTCACGGAATAAATGCGTTCATGTAGGAACGATTCCCAGAGACCCAGTTCTGGAATCTAACTCTTCACCTAACTCTTCTCTCACCCCACCATAATCATCCAGCCTGCAAAACTGGCTTGCGGCTCATGTCCCTGGAGCCCAATTCCTTGTCGGCCCCAACCAGGCAGGGTCCCCTGGGGCTGAGCACAGCTTCCAGCGACTTCTCATTCCCCTGTACAGCGGCCTCTTCCCCTGGTGTCCGGATCACCCGTCTACCTGTCCCCACCCCAGACCTCTGGCTGCAGCCTCCTGCCTTCCTGGTGCTGGGTCCCTCCAAGTCTGTCGTGGCCCCAAGTTTGCCTCCTACCCTATAACTTGACATTAGTTTTGCTCTCCCTGTTACCCCATCCTTTTCTCGTTTGCCCCTCAACTCTCTCTCCTCATTGATAACCACTGTTCAGAGCAACATAGGAGTCCTTCCAGGCCTTTCTCTACACATAGCTTAAAAAGCTTCCAGACCATCCCAGCAACATACAACCCAAACTCCATACCGTAGCCAACAAAGCGTTTCCCAATCTGGCTCAAGCTTTCCTCTCCAACCTCATCCTCTCGTCTCCCACCACCTTCCCACTACCACTCACACACCAGGCTTTCTGTCTGGTTTTCAAACACAGCAGGCTCATTCCCACCTCAGGGCCTTTGCACAGGCTACTATTTTTGTCTGGAACAATCGCGCCCTGACTGTTCTATGACTAGAACAGTCACTTAGGGTTCAGTGAGACGCCACCTTCTTGGAGAGCTCCTCAGCCGTGCCATGTAATAGCTCTCCCTATTTTTTTTTTTCACAGCATGTGTTATTGTTTGAAATTACAAATTGCTGATTTACTCCTTTATGATCCATTTCTTCCTCTGGAATGTAAGTTCCATAAGGGTGGGGCCTTAACTTTTCCACCACTCTGTATTCCCTAGTAACTAGGGAAACAGACATGCAAAGCTCTCGTAAAATCTGTTGAAAGAATGAATCTATATATATATGTAGTGTTCATTTATATATAGTGTTTCCATATATATGTAGTGTTCATTTAACCAAAGTGAGATGATACGGTCGTTTTTTGTTTGTTTTTTAACTTGCTTTTTTCACTCAGCTGTGTGGCAGGGCCATTTTCTACCTTGGATGTTCACTATTGGCTCACCTGTCTGTCACCTGCCTAGTATGAGCGCTCCTAGAGGCAGGGCTCACCCATGGAAAAGGGGGAAGGGGTCTGCCTTTTGCATCTGACAGATTAGCTTCCTGTCTTGACTCAAGCCAGCTCTGTGGCCCCAGGCAAGTTCCCTGGGAGCTTCTGCTGCCTCAGCTGGGATATTAATGGCTTGTGCTTACAGGCTGCTGAGAGAGAGCGATAGTGTATTCCAGGGCTGGCCCAGCCACTCAGGAGACATGCTACACAGAGGAGGGGTTTGACTGCGTCTGTAGCTCCAGACCCTGGCTGTAAACACAGAGGGAGGCCCTGCCTCCCCCCTGTAAAGTCCTGGCCTGCAGTTTAGAGCTGTGACAACCTCCTACCTCTGTCCCTTATAGGGTGACAGGTGGGCAGGGGACTTGAGAGCCCAGGCAGAAGAGGAAAGGCTGCCCCAGAGGAGACCAGATAGCCTCGAGCAGCCAGCCTGGCCCCGCTCCAGCATGTGCCCCTCTTCTGGGAAGGAAAAGAACAAAAATAAACCCTGCTGTCATCAAGCAATTAAGTGGAAATCAAATAATCCCAAGGACAGAAAAACTAATTAATAAAGGAGCAATGAAAACTAACAGAACGGCGGGGCGGGAGCTGGGAGGAAGTGCTAAGCAAACACGAACAGGGAGGCCATGACTGGAAGCTGTCAGGAGAGGCCTGGGCCCTGGGCTGCAGCTTCTGAGCATGGAGGAGGCCCCTGCAGGCCCAGGGTCCCCCAGGCTGAAGATGCTCTGCCAAGGGGAGGAACCTCTAGTCTGATAGGGGAGACACAGCCGAGTCTGGGGGAGCCCCCAGACTCACTGAGGAGACTGGTCTCTGCCCAGGAGGTTGGGGATATCGGTTTATTAAGTCGAAGTTATATGTCAGACCCTGCGCTAGGAGTTTATACACAATATTAATTCCTGAAAAGCTATTGCTCTCAACTTGGTTGTATTGTTTGGCGTAACACCCAAAGTGCCCCCCATGGCTCACCAGGCCCTAGTTACTGCTTCTCCAAAGTCTCCACCTACAGTTTGCTTCCTTCCACCACCCTAGTCTCCTAGCTGCTTCACAAACCCTTCAGGCACAGTCCTGCCTCAGGGCCTTTGCATGGACCACTCCTGCCTGTCGGGAACACCTTTTCCTTCATTTTGCTCAAATGCCCCCTCTTCAGAGAGGCTTTTCTTAAGCACTTTTCCTAAACTAGCATCCCACCCCACATCAGTCCTCCTACCCCACCCCCACTGCTTATTTTCTCCCATAACAATTATCCCTACCACCTGGCGGTGTTTGATATGTTGATTTGGTTCTTTTCCATTCCCCTTCCAGTAGGAGGCAAAGTCCATGAGAGGAAGAGTCCTTGCTTTGTTTTCTGCACTTAGACCCAGCATATAGTAGGTATTTGACACATAGTTTTTTGGGGTTTTTTTTGAATGAATGAGACAAGTGGAGCACAGAGAGGTTAAGTCACTTGCCTACGGTCACCTATTAAGTGGCAGAACAAGCCGTGAGCTCAGACCTTGGACAACGAGGCATGGGCGTTGTCCAAGGAAAGGGCCTGGCTGGAAAGAGAGGCCAAATTGGAAAGGAGGTGGGGAGCAGCAAGGCAAACCCCTGTATACCTGCAAACGAAGTCAGTCCCGGCCTGGGACTTAATGGGTCATTCACAGACATCAAGCCTTTCCCATTTGCCCCTCAGGGATTACCAGGATGGAAGGGGACACCAGGCATGGAGGCACTGGATAGGAGGCGAGAGGCAAAACCATGTCCCGATGCTTCCACAGGGGAGGTGGCTGAGTAAGGGCTCAGCCCTGGACGCACAGACCTCAGCTTCCGCCTCTGGCTCTGCTAGCACTCGCGGGGCGTCCTTGGGCACGTTGCCTGAGCGCGCTCGGTGCCCGTTGCTGCTATTATCCATAAAATGGGGACAATAACGCAGTACCGCATGTCTTACCTGCAATGCAGGAAGCCATCAATCCCCAATATCGAACTATTTTTCAAAATTCATTTGGTGACATAACTTGAACTGACATGAGGCTGTAAACATATAGCATTTATTCACTTTGCTTTATGTAAATAGTCACGTGTTTCACTGTGGCTGCACTCATGTATTTGATTCCCAATAAACCACTGGAGGCGTTATGAAATAAACACTGAATTACCTTTCAAAAATCTGGTTCCAGGGGTCTTTGAAAATGGATTTGGAACTATACCACCTATTCTATGGGGCTGAAATGAAGCAGTGCTCCGGTGGCTCCTTGGGCACAGTGGGCACTCAATAAATGCCCAGATGACCCCTGTAAGAAAGGGGTAGTGTTTTGATTTTATACATCAGAAAACAGAAACTCAGAAAGATTAAGGAACTTCCCCAGGGTTACCCAGCAGCTAAGTGGTAGAGCTGCATTCAAACACAACATTCACAATCTTAGTCACTATAGAAGTCCCTAAATTAGGATGCCCACTGTCAGGTGGTTGGTTCTTTCCAGAGTCAATCCAGGATGAATTCTATCCAGTGCCCTGCCCACCCCACCTTGGCCTNACACTCGCAAAATCGCACACAGCCGACCATATAACAAACTCTGTATTTTGAGTGGAAATGTTAGGGGGTCGTCTTATACGCCGAGTCGTCTTATACGCCGGCAAATACGGTACTTAAATCTTCCTTAACTCAGTATTGCTTTTCATTTTTTGGTAGTTTTCAGTATATAGGTCTTACAAATATTTTGCTAAATTTATTTCATTATAAATGCAAATAACATTAAGCATTTTAATGTTATTTGGTCTTATTGTACATGAAATTTTGAAAATTTTCATTTTCCAATGGGTTGCTGCCAGTATATGGGAATATAATTGATCTGCGAGTATTGCTCTTTTATTCTGAGACTTTGCTAAATTCATTTATTAGTTCTAGTTGTTATTTTATAGGTCACTTGGGATTCTCTACATAAATAATCATGTTGCCTGTGCATAAAATTTTAGTTCTTCCTTTATGATCTCTCTGCTTTTTGTTCCTTTATCTTGCCTTTTTGCCCTAGCTAGAACCACCAATAAAATGTTAAATAGATGCAGTGAGAATGGGCATCCTTGCTTTATTCCTGATCTTAGGGGTGCTGTGCATTACCGTATTTCCCCATGTATAAGACGCACCCTTTTAAAAAAAATTTGGGGTCTAAAAACTGGGTGCATCTTATACAATGGTTGTAGATTTTTTTTACTTGCATTTGACAGTGATGAGGAGTTGTATGAATTTTATGATGAATAAAACTTGAGTTCAATAACTTTATGTAATACATTCTTTTTTCAAATTTCGGGTCCCAAAATTAAGGTGTGTCTTATATATGGGAGAGTCTTATACATGGGGAAGTATGGTAAATCTTATTAAATATGATGTTAACTATAGGTTTTTCATAGATGTCCTTTGTCAGATTAAAGAAATTTCTTCTCTTTCTTATTTGCTCAGATTTTTTTTTAAAAATGATGAACAGGTGTTAGATTTTATAAAAAACAATCATATGATTTTTCTTCTTTATTCTGTTAATATAACACATTATATTAGTGAGTTTGAGTATTCAAACAACCTTGCATTCCCAAGATAAACCCACTTGGTCATGATGTATTACTCTTTTTTGTATCTTGCTGGATTTTATTTGTTTAGGATTTTTGATCTATGTTCATGAGGGATATTGGTTTGTCATTTCCCCCCCTCTTTTTGTAATATCTTTGTCAGGTTTTAGTATCAGGGTTAATAGCAAATTCACTTTATTTAAATAGCTATAGGGCTATTTAGATGTTTCTATTTTATCTTGTGTCAGTTTTAGTAACTTGTATTTTTCAAGGAATGTG
>NW_017732042.1:207618-209170 GCF_001890085.2 Hipposideros armiger | reverse complement strand
AAGCCAGTGTGCCCATGGGGCTCCCAAGCATGGCTAGGTGACCACATGCAGCATGAATGGAGGGTTGGTTGGATGGCAATGGGCAGTTCAGGGATCAGTGGGCAGCCCCCCGACATGGATCAGCCCTGGGAAGTGAGGGGAGACCTAGGTGCCTGTACCCAACAGCACCCAGAGTATCCCCAGCAGTGCTCCAGAGCCCAGCCCCCAGAGGCTGAATTGAGGCCACAGGGGTTGGGAGTAAGCTGGGTGATAGAATCAGGATCCAAAAGGATCTTAGTGGATTGGAGTGAAGACCAGAATCTGACAAGATGAAGCTGAACAGGGACATGGGGGATGTCATGCTTTGGGGGTACCAAGAGCCAAGACTGGGCCCCGCAGGAGTGCTGATAACCTGAGGGCGTTGGCAAGTAGACAGCTGACCCCAGGCAGCAGCGATGCTTTGTGGGAGGGGTATGGGCTCTGTTAAGACCAGAACAGCCGCCAAAATAAGGGGCAAGTCCAATACCCAGTGTAAGATTTACCAAGGATATTGACAAAGTAAGATGTCGTTACCCAGGGCTGGGCCCGGAGAAACCTTGAAAAAACTATTTGGAAGGAGGGCCTGTGGTGGACACGAAACATTGTGGTTTACAGTCAGGGTTAGGAAGTTCCCTATTCTGAGCCGCCGTCCAGTCCAGTCGAAAGGCTAGAGGGCGTGGAAAAGCAGGAGGGACTCAGGCGAGACACCAAGAAGGACTTTCTGAACCCTTAGGAATACCAGTGCCAAGGAGGTTTCCCCTCCCTCGGGCTTCTGTTAAGGATAAGATGCCCTCTGTGTGTGGGTGGGCTGACTCAGGGCTGGGCAATGGCTGAGGTGCCCCCAGGGTGTCCCTCCCAGCCCCAGGGCATTGCCTATGAGCCCACTGAGCCAGGAAGAGAGGCCACAGCGGGGAGCGGGGTGAAGAGCCAGGAGACCCGCACCCATCTGAGCTAGACTGGCAGCCTCAGCTGGCTAGGCCTCGGGAGGAAGGGAGGCAGGCGGGCAGGGGGCTGGCTGGCACGCTCTGTCTTTTAATTACCCCCTCGGCCTAATTGGTCTTCCAGCCTTCCCTCCCTGCTGTTAGGAAGAGGCCTTTGTTTGCTGCCTGCTTGTTTACCAAGCAAATGGTTTTTAAAAGCTTTCATAGACACAGAGAAGCCATTTAGGAGGCTCGGTGGATAAAATTATTTATAGAGATTAATAGTTCTCGTTCTCGTGCCTTTAGGAAATCGAGAGCCATATGGGAAGGGTGGAGTCGGCAGGGCTGGGGGTGCCCACCTCTGCTGGCTGCCCCGCTGCACCTTCTCCTGAGCCCTCTCACCTCTCCTCCCTCCCTTTCTTCCAGACAGTCCCCTGGCTTCAGCCTTCTCCCTTCCCTTCTGCATCTTGTTTTCCTCTTGGAATTCCCCTTTAGCTTTCCCGTCTCTCCCCGCCCCCTTCCTCTCTTCCTCTCTTTCTATATCTGTTAGTTTCCCTGTTTTCTCGCTGCCTGTCTTCCGCAAGGTCTATATTTGGATTTGTAGGTGCAGCTCC
>NW_017732042.1:203050-205707 GCF_001890085.2 Hipposideros armiger | reverse complement strand
CAGGGCGCAGGACTTCTGGGATTGCAGCGGCTGGGCCTGGGCGGCCATCCTCGTCTTTCTGCTCCATTTGCTCATGAAACGGTCGTGTCCTTTTTCCTTCCCAGAGAATTGATGAGGGGGATTCAAATCAGAGGTGGTGGTGGGGGGGGGGCCCAGTTCTTGTTTTCTGGCTTTGAACTTGAGCTTACATGTAGAGACATTTTGAATCTCCTTATCATCTGGACTTCAATTTGCCGGTTTATAGGATGGCATTAACAACCCTGATCCCACTTAACCTTTCATGGGAGAGATTAATAATTAATAACCACAGTAATACCAGTCAGCATTTAGTCAGAACTTACTGTGGTAAGGCTTTTTAGAATGGTCGTCTTTAATACTCACAGCCTCCTGAGGGAGGGGCTGTTATGGGCCTCGTCATCCATGTGGGAAAACGGACAGGTGAGGCCATGGCACAAGGAGAAGAGCCGGGACCCCACCTTCACTCTGCCTGACACGCTGTCTGCACTGAACCCCACTGGGGGCTCTAGAGACTCAGGAGCTTGGGTGGGGAAAGGTGCTGGTTCCTCTCTGAGTAGGAGGCCCCACGGCGGGAAGTCCTTCCCAGGGGAGGGAGTGGCCATCAAGGCAGGTCCGCTGCTGTGGGGCTTGGAGAGCCCTACTTCCCATAGGAGGATTTTTGGCCAGGCTTGCTGGGCAGGGCAGGGGTGGGACATAGGGCCTCTCTGGTTCCTCAAGAACCCACCTGAAGCCAGGGCCAGTTGGGACCTGAGTGACAACAGAGCTGAGGCCAAGAGAAGGCGAGAGAGACCAAAAGGGGGAGCCTTCTGGTTGGCTCTCATCTCAGAGTTCTTGGTACATAGTAGGTGCTCAGTTAATGCTGCTTGAATGACTGACTGACTGACTTAGAGGAGCCAACAAAAGATCCAGAATTCCCTGTTTTCCAAAGCCTGTCTCTGTGGGACCTGTGGGCTGGGAAGGGGAAGACACCTTTCTGCTCAGAATGCAGGGCTGGGACCTTCCTTCTGGAGGGAACGCTGACATCTTCCTGTACATATGTCAGCAAAAACGTACTGGAACAGCTGTTGGGAGAGGTCGCTAGGAGCCCCCACCATGGCCAGGGAGCAGGGGCCAGTCAGACATTTGGGGCGCACACTCCTGCTACTGGGGGCACCTTGCCCCTAACTGCACCGGCATCTCAGTTTCCAGATGAGAAACTGGCAGCCATCTTGGGAGTATTAAAAGATAATTTATTTTGAGAAAGTGCCATCATGACTCTCATCCTGAAATAAAACGAACAGGTGTCAAAGATGGTATTTAACTCAGTAATTAGGGAGGGACCCCAGGCGATGTTACAACCTGTTCAAAAGAGAATTCACAGACCCTAAAATTCAAAGTATATAGTCAAATAAGGTAGGCTGAAATAAATTTACAAATAGATGCCCAAACTGGCGAATCTAGTCCGTACCCACAGAACCACAATCAATTGCATTTCTCTGGGCAATGATTATTTGTACCATTACTGGTTGGGATGTGAACGACAGCGAGGCCAGGGTCGAGGGAAGGGATCGGAAGGTCCTGCATTGTCACGTTTGTGCTGGGCAGTCTCCATCCCAGCTCGGCCGGCCCACTCCAGTGCCAGGACATCGCCTGCAGGTGGGGTGCACGGCGCACCTGTGCACAGCCAGGAAGCAGCCTCACACTCCACATGGAAGAGTAAAAGGATTCCTGGGAACTCACCCCTGGCAGAGGAAAGAGCCTCTGCGTTAGGGACAAAGCACACTAGAGGTGGTGACGGACATGGAGTGCCAGGTCTGGGAGAAGGGGGAGAGAGAGGAGGAGGAGCCCTGTGGTGGGGGTGAGGGTGGGGATGGGGATGGTGGGGATGGGGGTGGTGGTCGTTGGGGAAGGTTTGCAGGGAGTGAGGGAGAAGAGAAAAGGAGGAACGTTGTGAAACACAGAGGTAGCTTGATATGGGAGCAGAAGTCCCAGCCTGGAAACCTGGGGCTGGGGTCCCATGCTCCGCTCTGGCTGTCTGGCCATAGAGGGTGGAGCCCTTCTGGGCCTCCGCCTCTCACTGGTTGGGAGGGGGTGACACTGGACAACCTGCATGGCCTCACTAACACTGTGGGCCTGGCCATACTTCCGAGCTTGGTGTTCCTAAGCCTGCCATGCACTCCCCTGCCTCTGTGCCTTTGTCCATGCTGTTCACTGTGTCTGGCATGCCTTTCCTTCCTTGTCTGCCCGGCAAAGTCTTATTCACCTACCAAGGCGCATCGTTGTCTGAAAGTCTGCTCCCTTTGCCGTTCCCGGACCCTCCTAGGCATGAGCGATGGCTCCTCCTCACTTAGCTGCGGTTGTTACCTGCAGCAGGTGAGGAGCAAGGGACTGAAAGTTGGACAGACTGGGTCTAAGCTCTGTAGCTCTCAGACATGCTGCCTTGAGCAAGGATAGCCTCTCTGAGCTCAGTGTTCCTACATCTAAAATAGCAATGGGACCATTTCACTCTAGTCAGGGCACCCACCTCACAGTGCTGTGATGTTTCTAGGGAATAAATACTGCTCGTCAGCCCCTCAGCCCTGCCTCTGGAACCGGGTATGCACTCAAGAGCGGCAGCTGTTATTATACACCTGTAAGATAGCCCATGGTCCCCGGATCAC
>NW_017732042.1:176781-202710 GCF_001890085.2 Hipposideros armiger | reverse complement strand
TCAGCCCCTCAGCCCTGCCTCTGGAACCGGGTATGCACTCAAGAGCGGCAGCTGTTATTATACACCTGTAAGATAGCCCATGGTCCCCGGATCACTTGGGGTCAGTTCTGTCCATATGCCTCCTGAGCAGGGCTGTGTCTCATTTACTTGTGTGTCCCCTTGCCTAGTCCAGTGCTGGGACCTTAGCAGTCTCAGGGTGAATCCCTATTGGATGTGATGATTTTGGAAAAAGAGGACAGAAGTGGAGAGACAGGGGAGGACTGACAGGAGAAGGAGAGAACCACCGTACGAGGTGTGGCGGTCTAAGCTGCCAAGAGGAGTTGCCAGGGACAGTGATAATTAGCTTGGCAGGGACAGAGGGGCCCAGCCAAGGCTGGCTGCAGCTGGGAGAGCTGGCACCTGGTTGGGGACTTCTCTCCCAGGACAGGAGCCCTCTGGACTCCCTCCAGGATACAAGGACTCCCCCCTGGACATCTCTGAAGAAGGATGGAGATGGGGAGGGGGGAATGTGTGAGAATCAAGCCTTGGCTTTCTTGAAGGGAACAAAAGGGAAACCGACACTCACCCCAGGCAGCTCCAGCTATGAGATGATCTCTCCTTTCTCCCTGAGATGGGGATGGGTGGGGAAGGGGGCAACACTAGTCTAGCTTCTGCTCCAGTGCTGCCTCATATAAACTGAGGCACAGAGAAGGGCAGCAACTTGGTTAAGGTCACACAGCAAGTGGACCCACATGGAACAGGCATTCTCTTCATGGTCTCATTTTACAACCACAGGGTTGTGGGAGATAGGGAGGACAGAGCTTATTCTTCTAATGTTATAGATGACACAACGGACTCTCAGAGAAGGGAAGCACAAACCCAGGTCAAAGAACGAGTCGGCAATGGAGTTGAAGACCCAAGCTCTGGCCTTCTCGGTCTGTAACCAGGTGCTGTTCCTGGGCCTGGGGTGGGGCTTTGTTCCAGGACAGCTGGTATTCACGTTTTGGAGCCCAGAGCTTAGTGATGGGGTGGATAAGGGCTTTACTCTCGGGGCTCCGGCAGGACACCTCAGCCGGAAAGTGGCTGGCTTGGCAAAGTCCCAGGCTGCTCTGGAAACGGAGGGGCCAGGGCTGCCAGGCTTGTTGGCAGCGTGGCCGCCACACTCTGGGAATGGGGAGAAGATGAGATTTGGGCAGTGGCACTGGGCAATGCCCCAGCCTCCTCAGCCTGCTCCGGCAGTGCCCACCTGGATCCCAGCTGCTCTGGGCCTCCACGCTGGCAGCTGACTCCAAGCCTGGATGCTGCCTAGAGAAGCTCTCTCTTCCCTACCCTCAGCCACTTTACAGATGGGAGCCAATCCACCCAGTCGCTCTGCGGGCCAGGGAACGCGGGCTCCCTGAGCCTCCAGCCCATCTCTGTCTGTCTCACTCTCTGTTCTAGTTGCCTGTCTGCTCTGCCACGCCTGGGTGGAGAGGCCAGATGTCAACTTCCCTTTCCGGGGGTCCTGGGCCTCCTGAACAAAGGTAGGAGGGGTGGGGGTGCGTGGGAAGACGAACAGTTACTCGGAGTCTACTCATATGCGCCCTGGACATAATTCACCCTCACAAAAACTATATGAAGTAACTATCGTTGTTCCCATTGTGCAGATGAGGAAACCGAGGAGACTCGGAGGCCATAATTCACCTGGGCAAAGTCACAATACTTCTAGGTGGTGGAACCAGGACTCCAATGCAGGCCCCCAAGCACGTTATTTCTTCTACCCCCTGCCCCTAACCAGAGAGCTCACAGTGGTGGGAGGTACAGATGCAGTGACAAGTGACCCCCACCCAACATGATGCATGTGTGAGAGGAAGGTGCCCTGGGAACTCAAGGGAAGGGGCTGAAAATTCAGATGGGAGAAAGTTTTCTCAAAAAGGAGTCATTTGAAGCCAAGTAATAAAGACACGTAAAAGAAGCCAGGTGCAAAAGAGTAAACAATGCCTGATTTTGTTTATGCCAAGTTCAAGAACAGGCAACATTAATCTATGGTGACAGAAATCAGAAAAACATTTCCCCCGGGAGGTGGGATTAACTGAAAAGGAATATGAAGGACCTGTCTGGGGTGATGGAGTTGTCATATATCTAGAGTGGGGTGTTGGGAGAATGGGTGTATACCCTGACCCCAACTTATCCAACTGTATACTTACGATGAGGACATGTCCCTCTATGAAGATTATACCTCAAATAATGCAATAAAAAACATAATAACATCAGAGTCATGACACATTTAGAACAAATCAGTGTTAAAAAAAAATCACACAAAGTAAGTGTGCATAATGCTTAAATTATCACAAATTTACTCCATAAAATCACCAATTTTGTTACTACAGTCAGGATTTTCATATAATGTGTGTTCTGTTGACAGTAATGATCTAAAACAGCCCTGTCTAAAGTACATAAGCCACAAATATGAGTCTCATATATCATTTTCTAGTAGCCACATTTTATTTATTTATTTTTTACTTAAAAAAAAATTTTTTTTTTAATTTTGAGGAGGGTGCAGCTCACAGTGGCCCATGTGGGGATCGAACCGGCAACCTTGGTGTTATCAGCACCACGCTCTAACCAACTGAGCTAACTGGTCACATCCTAGCAGCCACATTTTAAAAAGTAAAAATAAACAGGTGAAGTTAATTTTAATTAATCCAAGCTGTCCAAAATGTTATTTCAACAAATAACCAATATAAAAAAGTATTAATGACATAGTTTAATTTCATACTTTTTTCATACTAGGGCTCCGGAATCCAGTGTATATTTTATACTTAATAGCACATCTCAAAGCAAACTGGTCACAGTTCAAGTGCTCAGTTGTCATATGCAGTGGCTGTTCTGCTGAACAGCTCAGCTAAAGGATTAAAAATAAAATGCAATTTTATTTAAAGTGTACAAAATTTGAATATATTTTCATTAAACATTTAAGTCCAAGTGCTAGTAAAAAATTTTTAAATGAAACTTTTTCATGTTTTTCGAAAAAGTGCCCCAAATGATCTATTAACACTAAAAAGTGTAATTCACATTATAATGAAGGAATATCAGACATTTAAATCAAAATTATTTAAACAAAGCTGAAATTTTGTTTTACTTTTTTGAAAAGCTATGTAAGTATCATTAACTATTTTTATAAAAAAATAAAACGGTGCACAGCTCCAACACTAAATATCCACTATTTTTGTTAATGTCATGAATCAGTCTCCTGCTTTTTACATCTAGACCTACATATATACCATATGATTACAAAGAATTGTTTAATGTAGTAAAATGTTCCTTGGCTCCCTGCATCCACTGTAGCAAACTCTATAAATAATAACTTGGCGATTGCTGAGTACTTCCAGATCCATTCATTGGAACTGTCAGACAGCTAGAAAATGGACACTTGGCATTATTTGGAAACGATACTGTGTTTTCCAAGAATCTCTTGCATTCCTGCTCTACAAGAGCAAGGCTTTGCAAAGCTAATTAATTCATCTTCTTTCTTACCTAAGGGTTCCTGCTGCTCCAACGCTCCCCATGTTCTCCATTCCATCAAGTAGAGCATGACGTCAGCAGCAGCAGCAGCAGCAGCTCCCAGAAACCTTCTAGGCGTTCTGACTCTGTTGTCTTTTATTTTGCAAACCTAGAGCAAAGGATGAGGAGACGCGTTTCCCTGGGGCTGGCGCAGTGTTAATCAGGAAGCAGATGTTCAGGATTAGGGGCCGTACCATGCCAGTGCTGAGCACAATAATCCTGAGTGACAAGAGGTGCCCATGTGTTTGTTAAGGTGTGTGTGTATGTGTGTGGGCATGTGTATGTGTGCATGCGTGGGGATGGTATTTGAGTTCCAGCAGGCAGCTGCCTGGTTTTGTATTATAAATAAAGTTGTATTGCCCCACAGCCAGCCCCGTTCACTCAGGCGTTGTCTGTGGCTGCTTTTCAGCTCCTGGAGCAGAGTAGTTTTGACAGAGACCTGACCACATGGTCTGTAAACCTGAAATATTTGCTATCTGGTGCTTTAAGAAAACTTGCTGACCAAGGGCCCCGAGCCCGCTCTTGCCTTGGTCTGAGTGGTTCTCCTCCTTGGGGCCCCTCGAGCCAAGACCTCATGTGCAATGGCGGTTCGGTGTCAACTTCTGCTCTAGTTGCAAGCCCCTTCAAGGAGGATATCTAGGGGGCTAGGAAAGTCCCCAAAAGCAGGTCCTCCAAGTCCAATTCTGAGGGCTTCAATTGTTTTCTGCAGTGAGTTTGCCAGCCTGGTGGCATTTGGGATAACGTTCTCCTCCCAGTGAGGCCGAAAGAAGCATGGCTGGGGCAGGAAAAGAAAATGGTCCTCTTGCCTTCCCCGCTTCTGCCAGCCCTTCCCCATTCTTTAGAAGAGAAGCCATCAGGGAATTTCCCACAACCCTCCACTCTCCTCTCAAGGAGCAGAGCTGGCACTAAGCTCTCTTGGTCCCAGTCTCCTAGTAATGGCCAAGGGATCTTGGCGAGCTGGGCATCTTTTCCATGTGGGGGAGCCTGATTCTGCTCCAGAGAGTGTGCCAGTGTAGTCAGCGGTGTGGGGTGACTAGATAAAGGGCATAGTGTTGGAGTGGGGCCTGCTCACCCCTACTGCTACACTGGTCACGGCAGCATTGTTTGATTCTGCACCGGTCTCCTTTACTAAATCATCATTCTTGGTCAGCCCCTTGGGGCCCAGGCAGTGCTCTGCACGTGGCAGACCCACACCAGGAGATATAGTCAGCCATCTTGGTATGTGCTCTATGCCAGGCACAGGTAAGGGTCACAAAGATGAATCCAAAGGGCCGTGCCCTCAGCTCATTGCCCCAGTGGGCAGAGACCAAGAGGCTGGCAGCTTGAGCCCTTAGCCCGAGGACAGGAGCCTCAAGGAGGTGCTTACTCTGAGAACAGCACACCATTATTCAGCTTGAAGGGATAGGAAGGCTTCAGCGAAGAGGTAACAAATTAAACCACTTGTTGAACGAAAACATGAACAAATGAGAGATGAGGGTATAATGCTGGAAATTTTAAAAAATGTGGCAATGGATTGCTTCTGAAGTTTTAAATTGAATCCGTTTAAAATGTTCCTTGGCTGAAAGTGGGACTGGAGGGGAGGGCTGGAGCGGGGGCTGGGTGGGGGGAGAGCTGAGCAGGGAGCGGGCTGCGGAGAGCAGGGGGACCAGAGGCTCTCGGGCCTCCTGCCCAGGCTCGCTGGGCGATCAGAGCTGGAGCACGGCCACCAGCCCAGGAAAGTTGTTGCTGCTGGTGCAAGAGAGATGAGCTGTGACAACTCGAGGACAAATCTCTTTTAATTTTGTTCTTTGGAGGAAGGGGTGGGTTCAGGCCAGCGCTGGAGTGAGAGATTGGCTCAGTGAGTAATGGGCCATGCTGGTTCCACTAACACCCCAGGTGAGGGATGAAGGGAGAAACATCCCTTCCACTCACTTTTTCTGGAGCTGGCTGCCAGGGGACAGGGAGGGGCTGCTCTCCGCCTGGCCTCTGCCTGGACAGGCAGAAGAAGTGCGTCTCTGAGAGCTGAAGCTGGAAACGTCCTTAGGAGCCATCTTACAAGGGAGGGCTTCTGAAGTGCCTTCCATGGTGTTTTAAGGGAGAGTCCATGGGAGGGTCCTCAGGTATCCATGCCCCGACTGAGTGGCATGTGAAATTGTGTATAAGTAGGAATGTTTTAAAAAGGTGGGCCGGGGGAGGGTTCATGGGTTTCATCAGCTTCTCTAAAGGGTCCATACTCCCGCCCCCCCCACCCCACCCCGAGTTAGGATCTCCTAGATTCTGACCCCTTGCTTGATGGATGGGGAGGGGAAGGGGCTGGTCCAATGTCATGGGACAGGTGTGTGGATCTGGGGGGCTGGGACGGGTGGGGATTGTCCTCATCTTCCAGCAGTCTCTGCAGTGAAAACAGCTGGCTAAGCAGGGCACTGGCTGAGAGAACCCGGTCTCCTGACCCTCCCCAAATACTCCTTCTTCTTGTGAGCCATGAGGCGGAAGGGCTGGAGTGAAACCAGGGTGTTCAAAGGCTGGCGTGTGAAGCCATGTGGGTAAACTGTCCTCCTCACTTCCCCAGAGGGCCCCAGGTGTGGCGAGGGGGCTCTGGTGCTCAAGGATACAGACCAAAAGCAGCTGCAAGGCCCCCTCACCTGGGGCAACATAAACCCTATCTCTGCACGCCCCCACAGGACACCCGCGTGGGACAGGGGGAGGCGGAGGAGGACAGTCTCACTGAGGGGTGACACAGTCAGACACAGCTTAGAAAGGCGATTCTGGGGCCAAAGGCTGCAGTGGGGAGAACTGGGCAGGGGGGCCAGGTAGGAGGGTGTTGTGGTGTCCTGGCGAGAAAGAGGGGGCGGGAGGACAGAGGGTAAGAGCACTGGAGTGGGCCCTGTCCCTGCTGGTGACAAGGGAACCAGAAGGGACTTTACACAGGTGCTGGGAACTTAAAAAATGTGGAAAGGGATTGCTTGCAAAGGTTCGGGATAAATCTAGCGCTAGCCCCTGCTTTGACTTCATGTCCCCCTGGACAAGACTGGTCTCTGTGTTGGCCTCAGTTTTCCCATCTGTTAAATGGGAAATCATCATAGCAGCAACCCTTCTCAGCACATGAGGCCCGGAGACAGGAGGGCGGGCGTGGAAGCACTTGATGCTTGTAGAGAACAGAGGTAGGGATTGCTGACAGGACTCAAGAAAGGTTGTACGGGAGGAAATGATGGGGGGGGAGGGGGGGCTGGGGAGGTCAGGAGACGAAAGCGTGAACCCTCATTCAAAGTGTCTAGTTGTTTTCCTAGAAGCACAATGTCTTGCCAAAAGCATTTGACAGGGGCTGCCAGGATGTGGCCTCTGACCCGGGAGAGAAATAGTGGACTTGGGTTTTCTGCGTGTTTTCGAGCCCGTCTTCGATTGCCTTGGAATGCAGATAACTCAATCCAGGAGCAGGCAGCTGAGAGGCATGAGCTTCAGAAATGATATGGCTTTGGGAGGGGCAGAGGTGGGATAAAAAGTATTCAACCACCTCAAGTCAAATTTGATCATAAGATACCTACTAAGAGCACTGGGAGATAAGGCTGGGAGGATCTGGAAAGGCTCCTTGGAGGTGACTTGTGTGCTGACCATGGGAAGGACCGAGAGTGACATGGAGAGAGAAACAGCCCAATTCAGGGATCACATGAAAGGCAGGGCTTCGGGGGCGGATAGGGCAGGCCAGCCATTTTGCTCTCGGACCCATCCAGAGGTGAGAATAATGATGAAGTGGAATCCTGGTCCATCTGACTTCCTAACTTTTGGTTCTTGAAGGTGTGTGTGTGACTCCACTGAGGGTCCCGCCCACTGGGTCCCCACCCAGGAGTCCTCCCAGCCGTGATCACCCCAGGAAACAAATGCCAGCCTCCCAGCCCCTGCCGGGAGCCAGCGGAGCTGGGCTCCGCTCCAGCTGTTCTCCACGCAGCCTGCCTGCTTACCACTTCGCTGCAGAGCAGATGGATGACACAGAGGCCACATTTTTCTCCCTTAGCAGCAGGAAAATGAATCTCACCAAGTGTTGCCGACACCATCCTACCAGGTTCCGCATCCATCGTGGACCCGGCCACTGACAGAACACAGGCCCATCCCTCAGCCCAGCTCTGGGGCCCAGGGGAGAGAGTGGAGACAAGATGAACGTTTTGCATCTCTCGCATCCTCCGTGCGGCGCCTTCTCTTCCCCCCAGATCCACCCAGTCCACTGGGCGGCCTGCGCGGTGCCTTCTTGCCTGGACCTGGACGGCACGTGGAAGCAGATCTCTAAGACGGAGAGAGGATGAGGCTGTGATCAGGGGAGAGGTGAAGAGAATGCATCGATTCAGGCCTGATAACCTTACACAATCTTAGAACATGATGAAGGACAGTCATTTCACTGAAACGCCCGAAGGTCAAGTCTGCCTAGGAATGAGGCATCTGGGAAAGTGGGAGGGGGAACAGTGGTCTGGAAACCCAGATTTGAATCTCCGCTTCTTTAACAAAGAAACTCTAGGACTTTGGGCAAAGCATTCCACTTTCTTCCAAAATTGGAATGGATACCTTCTAGTGCTGGTGATTGGTGATGTGCTGGGAATTTCAAGATGCCTTACTTATGTTTCGCCATTTACTGAGTGCTTACTATGTGACTTAGACCATATGGAAAAGGTCATTGCTCTGCACAAGAACCTTGGGAAGAAGCCAACTTCAGACCCATTTCACAGGTTGGGAAACTGAGACACTGATTTGAAATGACTCACAAAAAGTTAATGACAGAATCAAGATTTTTTTTATTTTATTATTGGAGAACAGCCATGGTTATTGGTTACACATCGCTTTCATGCTACAATGGCATGGTTGACTCTTTTAGGGAGGGCAGAGCTCACAGTGGCCCATGAGGGGTTTGAACCGGCAACCTTGGTGTTATCAGCACCACGCTCTAACCAACTGAGCTAACCGGTTACCCCCTCAGAACCAAGATTTAAATTCAGCCCTGTTATTCCAAAGTCCTCTCTTCTCACTAGATGATGTGACTCTCCTAGGGCACAGAGACTCATGGGGGCTTGGGCCTTAGGGGAACTTATAGAGAAATATATAATGGAAAGGAGGGATTTGGGAACCTGTAAAGAGCCGTTTGGGTAAGCATTTCTATTCCTGACTTAGGTAACATCTAGCTCTATCTCTTATCGGGTCCCAGCCTTTCCTCGTCCCTCTGCCTTGTAGCCATCTTTCTAAAACCTAATCTCGGGCCAGTCTACCACTCTAGGACTCCACTGGCTCTCTCTGGCCTCAGGGCCCACTCTAAATTCCTAGCGCGGCCTTGCTTGCCTTCCCAGCTTGCTCACTGAGCTCAGTAGGAGAACCCCCCCCCAAGAATTTCCAAAATCCCCAGGTCCTCTCTTGCCTCTAGGTCTTTGCTGGAATCTGGGTTTACTCCCTTGCCAGCATGAATTCTCCTTATGCTGTTTCCAGAAGAAAGTTTTGACCTTCCTAATGTCCTTTCTATCTATTTAACCACTAGAGGTCTTTCCACACTCCCACCCTTGGAAAAGCTGTTCAGGTAAGAAGGCTAAGTCTATTTCTACAGGAGACAGAGGCACATGTAGGGGTGAACCTGAGGGATTGAAGGTATTAGTAGGTTCTTCCAACCTGGTCTTTGAGCGCAGCTCCTGCCATGCCGGCCTAGAGGCTCTGAGCTGCGGGTGGGCTGGGAAACGCAAGAATTGTCCACTGGGTCAGTTGGGGACCAGCTGGGCTGCCTCCCAGCCTCCGTGGTCTCCTAGTGGCGGAGAAGCAAAGTTGCTGCATAGTTATCCCCTTCTAGCAAAGGGACCCGGATTACGGAGTACCCCAAATAGCATCACTCTCCAACTCCTATCCATTCAGCCTGGGAATGCACTGTAGGCTAGTCGGGGCTGGAGAGTTGGTCTTATTTTATTCTGATTGTGGTTTCTACTCTCTGCTCAAATGAATGGCCTCACTGACTGCTGAAATGAGGCCTCTTCAGGTGTGCCCTGGACAGGGGCTTCCACGGGGACCCTGGAGGATGAAGAAAGGGTGAGCATGGCCTGGGGTGATGACTTAAATTCTCTCCCAAACCCTAACTCAAGTTCTTAATCTTTTTAAAGTCAAGGCCACTTTGAGAATCTGATGAAATCCAGAAAAACAGCTGTGCAAGAGTGCATGCACACATTCCATTTTGTGCCCCGTTTCAGGGGGCCGTGGACTCCCTGGAGCCCTTCCACAAACCCCCAGCTGAGAAGCCCTGCTCTCGGGCTTGAATTCAGATCCCACACTTGGTTCACTGCCCCTCAGCCATGCCCTCCCTTCCCAGAGCTGCTTCTCCCTGTCAGTCTCCATCCTGCCTGCCCCAGCCTTGCCCTGGCTAACCCCATGAGGATCCCGGTGGTGATGGTGGGCACATGCCACATGCCTCCCATAGCCAGAGCTACCACAGGGTGAAGCTGCCCCCTGGGTAAGCTGGGATGCTGGATTGGAGGCTGTGAGGACCCCCAGAGCTTGTTCTATGTTGGGTTCCCTTTCCACCCTGCAAGGGAGATACTTCCTGATGGTGGACACCAGCCCGAGAGAGAGCGTCATGGAACGGCCTCCTTCCCTGTAGCTCTGTGGGACACCACAGCCAACTCCGTGTAGGTCTCACTCCAAATACTCATGAAGTCCCTCCCGTGGTCCAGGCCCTGCTCCAGGTGTGGGCGATACAGCGTTGAATACAATGTCCCTCATGGAGACTTCACTCTAGTGGGGGGACAGACAGAGCAGTACCTGTACATGGGGCCAGGTGGTGGTAGTGCTGTGAAGAACGCTGAGGCCAGCGACAGGGACAGAGGGTGACTGAGATTTGCTGTTCTGGGTAGAGGGGGTCACAAAGGCCCCTCTGAGGAGGTGACAGCTGAGCAGAGGTAGGATTGGTGCTTTTCCCACTGGGCCTATGGTCATGGAGCAATTTTTCAGGAGGTGAGTTTTCACAAAATTGACTTCAGGGGCCAATGGTGTTGTCTGGGCGTGGGAGAGGACAAGCAGAAGACAGCTTCCTTGGGGATCGGGTGGCCTGGCCCAAAGTCTGAGCATCTCCATGGGCATATGGGTGAATACCCTCAAGACCAGGGCCACAACCCAGCCAGGAGGCTCATCCTAAGGAGACAGCATTTGTGGATGAGTCCAGTTCTTGCTGGGCAGGTCATGCTGGGCCATGTCCTGCCCTGGGAAGGGAGCTTCTGCCATCAGAGACACTGGAGGATCCTGGAGTGTCCTAGCTCTTACCGTGGGCACCTTGCTCCTCTCTCACCCTGGTTGCCCCAGCTGCAGAAACTCATCCATCCAGAGGGGCCCAGGCTGGTGTGCCTGGAATGCCCTTATCCCAGAGCACAGCCCTAGCCGGGGGACTGAGAGGCCTTGGAAGAGGAAGGGGATGGGAGGATGGAGTGGGGAGTGGTGGCAGCCAGCCAGCCAGCCAGTCCCGTCTTCACCAGCCTGTGAACAGAGCCCAGAGAAAGGCCAGTGGGAGATCTGCTCCCCGCTGTTAGGCTGGGCCTTGTCTCCCCACTATAGATACACATCTCTGCCTGCTGGATGCTGACGGCCCACGGTGGTCCTCTGAGCTCTGTGCCAGGTTGAGGGGTGGGCACAGGGCTCTGTGTGGCCTGGCAAACTGCTTCCTGGCCTGCCTTAGCCGAGGGCCTGCTCCGTGAGCTGAGTGTCCTTGGCCACAGCTCTTGGAGCCCACCCTCTCGAAGTTCTCCTATCCCCTATGACGTCGCCTGGACCAAGAAGATCGATTTACTGCATCCCTCCCCACCCAACACACACAAAAGATTCTGTTCAGGCCTTCCAATTTTAGGATAATTCCAAGGAATGTCAGTAAAAGGTCTGTCTTGAAGAATGACTTAAATGGAGGTACTATGACACCAGCTTGGAGTCAGATATCTAAGGGGTTGTCAAACGTATTGCTTGAACCTCTCCTGCCCCAAATTAACAAAACATCAATAGCTTTCTTTTGGGGACTACCAATCTCTCCTCAGAATTGTTCAAGTAACCCAAAGAGATGCCTCCACCTAAGAGGAAAGTCCTGCATCTAAATACCAAGAGCTGGGGGGAAAAAAAATTTAAATAAAATGGAATGTCAAATGGAGAATCAGACCAGATTTCTACATCACCATCACTTTAGAAAATTCATCTTTCCTTGGAAAACAGTAAAACAATCGCTAGCATTTACTAGGGTGAGTTGTGGGTCGGACATTCTCAGTTATTCACGTGCAGTAACTCATTTAATCCTCATGAGAACAGTATGAGGTAGGTGCTATTGTATACCCATTTCATAGACAGGGAACTGAGCTCATGGAGAAATCAGATCTGCTGCCTTCCCCGGCTGGGCCAGAGTGAGTCCACGTCGCCCGGGGGGGTCTTTCCTCCCAGAAGCCTTCTGGCTTCCATGCAAAGAATGTCAGCCCAAGAACCAGGGCACACGCCCAGCATAAGGGCATCTGGCCCCAGGTTCTACCTCACCAGGCACGGGTCCAAAATAAATCATTTCATTAGCGTTAATAACGTGGTCCCTCTAACTGCAAAGTGTTTCCAAACAGAAGATCATCCAGTCTGCTTTAATGAACAGATAAGAATCTTTGTAATTAACTCAGTGATGGCTTGCATGCAAATGGGTATTTTCTGACTGCCGTGAGATTATTTCTTTATTGTTTTAAGCACGGAGTAAATATGCTCCTGACCTCACTCCGCAACAAGCTCCTATCCAGCCAACCACCCCTGAAGGTGATTTGTGCAGATGGGCAGCAGGCCCTCTCTGCAGAGGCCCAATGGGGTACACCAGAGCCAGAGTGCCACCTGTCTTTCGTCCTGCCCCTCTCCATTAGGCCCACCCATCCTTCACTCACAATTCTGAATCTGGGGGCCAGCCCTGCAACCTCAATCCTCCCTCCTGGTGGGGTGCACAGGCGATGCGGGCTGTGCCCCGTACTGTGGTCAAGCATTAGGGACTCCTGGTTATTACCGCACTGGAGCTGTAGGGCTCCACTGGCGGCTGTGCATGCGTGTGTGTGTGTGTACATCTGTGCACTTAGGGAGTGTATGTGTGTGTGCATTCTGTGTGCACGCATGTGTGCGTGCGTGTGTGACATGTGCCCGTTCGTGTATGCCTGCACGTGTGAATGAGTAGGCTGCTTGGAGAGTGCGCACTTGAGATGTGTGTGTCAGGAATGGGTGCACGCGTGCCAGGGCCCGGTTCCTCACCGTCTGACCAAGGCAGCACTTTAGTCACTGGAAGCATCTGGTGATTTATTGTGTCTGCTCCTGGCGCAGGGTTTGCTGGGGTGGAGGGTTAGGTTATCCCTGTGGCTCTGACATCTCTGGGGATTTCCTGGAGGAGCTGCAGTTGCTGTCCTGTTCTTTGCTCCCCCACCCCCCGTTCCCTGCTGACGGCTGTGGTCCCTTGCCCGGTGGGCTAACCACAGACCAGTCCTCCTCTGCCTCTCTCCCTGCCTGGGTTAGACAGCCATCCCACAGGGGATCTGGAATCTGAAGGGAGCCTGGAGGGAGAGGGGAACAGACTTCTACTTACCACCTCTCACCATCTGCAACCTGCTACCTGCCCTCCTCCCTGACAGGTCCAGGTGGGGTCTGCAAGTGGAGCCCGCTGCTGCCAAGCTGCGCTGCAGACAGGGCACAGAGGTGCACTGCCAGGGCCCTGCTCACTTTCCCTTTGCTTCCTGTCAACTCTCCTTGCTGCAGGACCTCTCCTTGTGGGAGAAGCCACAGGGAGCAGCCCCAGTGCCCCTGTCTCTGAATCACAGGGAGGCCCTGTTGGGAAGTTTCATAATGGAGGAGAAAGTCATTTTGGAATTACAGAAGGTTGGGGGAAAGGATACTGCCAACCCCCAAAGAGGGCTGGGGGCTGCCTGAGCTCACACAGGAAGGCAGTGGCAGAACCAGGGCTAAAACCCTGCTGGCCTGGCTCCTCAGGGGGTCCTACAGCTGCCTGCCCCGGGGGCTGGGAGCTCTACCCCTGGTTGAGGGCTACTTTGTGCTCCAGCTCCGCTCAGCACCCAGGAAGGGGTTATCAGACACCATGACTCCTATGCTTGGCTCCACACTGCGGAAAGCTCATGGCTATGTTCCTGACCGGGCCACAGGGGGTCAGCCTGGGGAGCGTCCTCAGATAACATCCTGTCCAGAGCCCTCGTCATACAGAGGAGGCCAGAGACTCACGCCAGGTCACACCGCAAGTGGTGATGCTCAGGAGACTGGAAGCCAAGCCCTCTGGTCCTGATGCAGACATCCTCCCTGTGTGCCAGGCTCCTTCCTGAGAAGTGAGAAGAGTTGGGACTCCGTCCTGGGCTTCTCCAGCAGCCCAGAGCTGCTCCAGCATCACCTGAGGGAGAGTCACTTCCTCCTCCGCCCTGTACCCACTCCTCTCCCCGAGGCCTCTGCAGGGCTCCATCCCTCCAGCCAGAATAAATCCATCCCACCCCTTAATCCTTAAGTAGTTGTTTTTGACTTCCCAGCCATCTGGTAGACTCTGCCTAATCCCTTCCCTCAATGCAACCTACAGCCCTGCTTCAGGCCGCCTTTCAACTGCCTGGCTTCCACAGTTATTTCCTCTGCTCTGTGGGCTAAGTGCATGCATAGAGTACTGTTCACTTATGTGCACCTGCTTGTATGTTTCTCTGAATGCATGATGTCATTTCTTCAGGGTGTGGTCTGGCTCCCCCGTCAGACTGGGTCTTTGTTATGGGCAGGTGGATTGCTTTTCCCCTCAGCCTGGGAGCTGATGTAGGTCAGGGCCTGTTCCTCTGCCATCAGACTGGGACCTTCCATGGAACAGAATGTGGGTCTCCTCCATCAGATTGGGAGCTCCCAGTGGGCAGGGGATCAACAATTTGGGCTTTCAAGCTCTGTGTTAGCCCCGACGCTCACTGCTGCTCTGGCACACACAGGGGTAGTCACTATTCCCATCCCCACTTTGCTCTTTCGCTATGCTCCCCTCACCCCACAACATGGGGAATCCTAAACCGCTAGGAGCAGCTGTCAAGGGCAGCATCAAGAAAAGGATGGCAGAGATGGAAAAGCGTGGACAGCTGAGGGCCACTGAAGCTGTGGTCCCCCCTCCTACCCCACAGCAGCATCTGTCTAAGAGGGTAGGGGGTGAGGAGTATGAACTGGCAGGGCTGGGTGGTGCCCAGGGCTTCACGCTTCAAGACGGAAGAACCATCAAGGCTGAAGGCACGGGACGGACTATCTGGCCCCTGGAATCTAGTTGCGAGACCTGGCTTGTTCCAGGAATGGGCAGTGCCAGGCTCATGGCCACATGACCAGCCGATGGCAGAGTGAGAAGCCCCTGGGCTCCCAGGCTGGTCTTCCAGGCTGGTCTCTTCTCACTGCATCAGAATGATTCTCTGAACTCCAGGCCCCTACCAAGGAGGGTGGTGGGGAACTAATATAATCTGGATTTGAATCCTGGCTCTGCTACTTATTTGCCGTGTGGCATGAGACAAGTCCTATAACTTCTCTGAGCTCCGGTTCTGTCATCTGTAAAGTGGGTATAATAATAGCACCTGCCTTGCTTGGTTGCTGTGAAGAGTCAATGAAATGATGGCTCCAAAGTGGTTAGCATGTAGTGAGTGAGCTCTCAGTAGCTGTTAGCGATTTAATACTCCTACTTCCCCTGTGCTTGGCACTCTTGTCAGATCTGTGGCAAGGATTTAATCAGCACTCACTGTGCTACTATGGCAGGGGTAAAGGTGGAGGGGATGGCCTTAGCTTCCCAGTTCCCCTTGCTTAGGCCCCAGAGGCTAAAGGGACAGCTGGTACCCAAGGGAAAGGGCAGGTGCCAGCTCACATCCACTGCCCTACGCGGGGCATCTCTGCTTGTGCTGCCAACTCTCCTTACAAGCCCAGCTCAGCAACTCGTTCAGGAAAAAGCCCTGCTGGTTCTCGGCTCCAAGGGGTGAACGAGAGAGGATTGGATGGTTGTCTGTTGTGACAGTCAGCTGGGGAGGAAGTTCCTGGTAAGGAAAGGAGTATAGTCTAGCAATAACAGAGAGGCCATAATGCTCACTGTTCCATCTGCCCCAAACACTATCCGTGATCTAAGCCTTAAATGGGGATCCCACAGCTGGCCTCCGTCATTGAGCACATCGTATCTTTAGAGGCCCCTTCCTATCCCCCCCTGCCCCGCACCTCCAAATCTCTCCAACCTCATTCCCCTTCAATCGCCAATGTTGCTTCAGGATGTAGCAGAGAGAGAGAGTAGGTTTGTAGCTGCCCGCCAGGTCACGTCTAAGCTGGTGACTTGCCCTCTCTGTGTTCCTGTCTTCTCACCTATAAAACGGGAGCAGTGATTCCTCTCTCTCCAGATGCTTGTCAGCAACACAGGTGTTGAAAGAGTGAGGCCTCTTTGGGGAGGTCAGTGGATCCTGCCTAGTAGTGGTGACTTCTGTGTTTATACAAACGAGGACACAAGGGCCCAGAGCTGATGCTGCACCAGCTGAAGGTCACACAGCAAACGCACAGTCGGACCCCAGGAGTCCGTGCCCGTCTTAGGAAGTCTCATCCCTTCACCTGAGAGTTCCCTTTTCTGGTCCGTTTATTGTATTTTTCAATTTTCTCAGTTTGGCTCTCAGATATCTCCCCCTCTCCCCAAAGCCTCCTTTTAGGGGGGCACAGTGACTGGCACATAGGAGGTGCTTGTCTGTATTTGCTAAAGAGAGGCATGGAGGCGTGTCCAGGGCTGGTGTGGAGAGGGCAGCTGGCAGTGCTGACCTGGGGCAGGGAGCTGAGCACCGGGATGGGAACGGGCTCCGGGCGGCTTCTCCACGTCTCTGCCTCTGCCTTCCCTGGCCCTGGCTGTCTGAGAAACCTCATTTTGCTAGCAAGCTGATTCATGGGCCTGGTTCCCCGGTGCTCCCAGAGCAGCTCTCTGTCAATAACTATTCTTTACAAGGTCCCTCGATTCATTTTTCGGGGTTGAAGACAAATTTTTAAAGAGGAGTTCAGTGCCAGGGCCATTCCAGAGGGGCTGTTAACTTAATGTCCCGTCTCATTCCTCCAAGCCTGCTCCCTTTTGAACTACACAGGGGTCAGGACTTGCCATTTCTAGCAATTGCCTCTGAATTCTCGCACTTGGACAGGGGGTCAGGAATGAAGAAAATGGGGATACAAATTACAGGACAGGGAGGCGGCAGGGTTCCGGCTCTGCCACTAGGTTGCCTGTGTGACTTTGGGAAAACGGCTCCCCTCTCTGGGTCCTCGTTTTCCTGTTTGTGAGCGCCTGGATGCTGACAAACACCATTAGGACAGCATCCACTGTCTCCCCCAGAGTGGCCTGGTCTCTGAGGTTCGTTTGAAAGGAGGTCTTGGCGTCAGGCAGCGGCTCATGTCCCCTCCCCCACACCCCACGTGGGATAATGCAGTTGGCAGAGTCTGCAGCTGAAAACCACAGTATGCACCCAGCTCGCTTGTTCCCGCTGCGCTGGCCCTCATCCTTTCTGCCGCAGCATCTAATAGGTCTCCTTGCCCTTCCAATCCTTTCTTTCACCCGGTGAGAAGGCAATGATCTGGACCTCATGTCTGAGCCTGACTCCCAAATGCATGCTGAGCCCCTCCCCCACTCCCTCTGCTCTCCACACCTTCGCATATATGCGTGTATGTTTCCCTATCACCAAGGACTCCTATTCCAGGCATAGGGGAAGCAAGTGCAGAGACACAGCAGGGAGAGAAGGCACGGTGTGTCAGGTGTGCAGCCTCCGGACAGTCACACCCACCACCCCCTCCTCAGCAAATTCAGTTTGAGGCTGTCTCCTCGTTTCCTTTGTGACCCACCAACCCAGGGCAAAACTATCACGGATAGCCTCCATCATCCCGGATGACCGTGGCCAGCTGATGCCTATTTTCTCTGTGGGGCTGGTGCTCCTTGGGGACAGGCCCAGGGTTTTACCTTCATAGTCCCCGTCAGGGCTTAGCACATAGTAGGAGCTTTGTGTGTGGAATTAAAAAATGGAGCCATGTTCCAACTTTAACACCAGCACCCCCTCCCATGCACACACACCCAAGTTGGAGTACTCATTCTTCCTTGACACACACCCACGTCCTCTGCATCTCTCTGCAACTTGTGATTTTCCGCACTGATCAAGTGGTAAGATGGCAGAGAATAGAAAATCCCCAAATGTGGAATCTTATGAAAGCCATTTATAGTTTGTGTGGACGTTAGTCAGCAAACGTTTGTTGAGCACTTGCTGATTCCAGGCACCGTGCATCAAGAGAAATAACTGACACCTCCCTCCAGATCACTGTCAGGGTTTATTTGAATAGGTGTCCTGGAGAGCTGGCAGGCAAAGCCCCTCACTGGTTCTGCCCTGGGCACTGCTTCCCTGTAGCTCCCTCCTTGCTGCTGAGCCACACCCATTCTTTGTTGCCAACATATATTGGGCAGAGCTAGCCAATCTCTAGTCTTCCTTTTAGGCCCACGCTTTACCTGAAAACTAAGCCCGGACGCGAGAAACTCCATTAGTGGAGAACCACTATGGGCCAGGGTCTGTCTTAGAAGTTGGTGGGGAGGAATCATCATTTAGTCCTCACACCCCCCCAGTGCTGCCATGATCAGTTGAGCTACTGTGGAAGGCAGGCATCCTTCCGTGGTGCCAGTGCAGGTGGTCCTGCCCTGGTCCATTCTGCAGCAGTTGCTGGCTGCTGTGCCTTCTCTCCCAGGTGGTTGCTGTAGCTACCTGTCTAGGGCACTGAAAGCTGGCCAGGCAGCCTTGGTTGGGCTCCCCAGGCCAGGTGCTTCTGTGGTCCTGGGGGCTGCCTATACCTGGTGGTGTCTCCCAGTGCCAGGAAAGGCTGTGTGTATACACACAGGCCAGGTGTGCCATGAAAGCCTATGGCCCACTCCATGGCTTTTTGGAGGGGAGGGGCACGCCCAGCAACCTTCCATCTCTTCTGCCGGGCTCCTGCCATAAAGACCACCAGACTTTCCCCATCAATCCATGGAGAAAGGAGGCCTCCCTGAGAGGAAGCGATGGTGATGAAGAGAAACCTCCTCTGAGAGGAGGGCTGAAGGCAGTGAAGGATACAAGTGAGCTCAGGCATGCACAACCACCTCTCTCACCTCTCTTAATTTTCTTCCCTTTCGCCCTCCAAGGCATTTCTCTGGAGGCCCTGAGGCTGGCCTCTCCTTCCTGAGCCAACCATGGCAGACTCCCGGAGGAGGCACCTCTTTGTAAGAGCACATTTCTGGGTCAGCAAAGCCTTCCTCCTTTGATGTGGGCTTCTCCAGAGCACCAGAGGTCTAAGGGGCCTGGATGTTGGAGAAGGAAGACAAGGACTTCCAGCTCGTCCTTTAGTGTGCACGTGTGTACATGTGTGTGCACATGTGTACATGTGTCATGTATGTGTGTGTGGGGGGGTGTTCATGCACACAAGGAAGAGACAGATTAGCCACCATGTAGTCTGTTCTCCGGGAGCCCCCACCTCCAATCTGGTCGCCTCCATTTATTTAAGAAAAATGCAACACAGTGGTGGGCAGAACCCGAGAAAAGTGGCTGTGGGATGGGGTAGGGAGACGCCCGGCTTCCTTCTTCCTTGCCCATCCCAAGGTTCTTCACAGCATTCTCGGGCGCCCTCTCCCCCCTTCCCATTGGATCTGTTTCCTGGGGGGGGATGCGTGGCTGTCCCTGAAGAGAGGGAAGGAGTGGTCAGCAGAGCAGGAGGAGTGGCTAAGGCGTAGTGTTGACCTTGCTATGGGGTGGGTGGGAGGCACGCAGGCCTCCCTGGGCCCACCCAGACCATGGTGCTCTGGGCTGTGGCTTGGCTAGGGGTGGACAGAGGACTGCACCCCCTTTACGGTCCTGCCCACAGTCCTTGGGGGCAGAGGAGGAAGTCCCCAACTCTCAGGAAGGTGCCTGGCTTGGCCCCAGACCCCTCAGGTCAGCTCCCAGGTCCTGTGAGGGGGCTGGGGAGGACACCCCCAAACCAGAAGACGCTACAAGTGTCCCCCCACCTCCCACGTTTTGTCCACAGCAAGATCCTTGGCAGGGCAGGCAGCCACCACCTCCCCACCCTGCAGGACAGAAATCCCTGAATAGTGGTTTAAGAAAAGTCTTTGTGCAGCTAGTGACACAAGACCCCCCGGAGTCCCCCACACAGTGGGAACACAGAGGGCGTGGGAGGCATGGGTGGGGCACAGTGTGGGCCCACCTGGCCCCAAGCTTGGCCTCTGTGCCTCATTCTTGGGGCAGGGGGGTCTGTCTAAGATGGGAGGAGGTTTGGAAAAGGTAGAAACCAGGGCTGGGATTGCCTCCTCCTAGCAAGCTCCGGAGGCAGAAGCCCTCCACCTGCTGCGGCAGAAGAGGGTAACGGTGTGAGGCCGTGAGAAAGACCAGGTGAGGGAGGCGACCACCCGCACAGAGCAAAGCTGCAGGAACAGGGCATATAAAAGCCACGTCAGCCGCCCGTGTCCGTGTGAGCCGGGGTCCTGGCTGTGTCCCACACACAGCCTACCCTGTGTGGGGGGATGACGCCTCTACGCAACCTCTTTGATTCTGCGCAAGTAATTGTGCAGATCTGGGGGTGCAGCGGGCCGCGTGGTGCCAGCCACATCCCGACAGCCCCAACCCAGGTCCTCTTCGTCCTCCTCCTCCTCTTCGCCGGCGGGCACCGAGTCATAGGCCAGCTCCTCTGTGGGCAGCGTGGTGAAGGTGGTAAACTTGACCCGTTTGCGCTTGGAGGTGGGTGAGCTGGCAGGGTCCTCCGCCTGGTCCCGGGCGGAGCCACCAGAGGAGCCGTCGCCCCGCCCATGCACCTGGCTCTGGACGCTGGTCTGCGAGCTGCCGCTGCTGTGGTGGTCGCCGTGGCAGCAGGCGGGCACAGTCTCCAGTGGGTTTCCAGTGGGTGGCGACAGCTCCCCCTGCACCCGCAGTGGCTGCCCACTGCCCAGGAACACCCAGTGGTGTGAGTGGTCCATGCTGGTCTGGCCCTCGGGCGGGATGCGCTTCTGCCGGTAGCGCACCACGAAGACTAAGCAGTTGATGAGGAAGATGAAGATGGCAAGGCAGAAGACGCCCAGCAGTGCATAACTGCTGATCTCCAGGTCCGTCAGCCCCCGGGGCATCTGCTGGAAGCCCGTGGGCAGTGGCAGGAAGTCTTCTGTGGGTAGCATGGCTGGACTGGCAGTGCCCGGGGCCTTGGGTGGGGGCACCGCCGTGCCTGGTGGGCCAGCTCCTCGGGCCTCGTCCTCGCCCCCACCAGGCCCCGGCTGGCTAGGGCCCGGGTAGTCATAGGTGGGGTCCTCCTCCTCCCGCCCAAAGTGCACCCGCAGGCCCACGGGAGTCGTAGCCAGCACACTCTTGCGCTTGGTTTTCTGGCAGCTCTCAGAGATGGTGAGCTCTGCACGGAGCAGCTCTCCTGACCCCTCGGCTTCTGCTACCACCAGCGGGAAGGCCCGGTCCTGGGTCACGGTAGCCACCCGCTCGTCTAGGCTGTTCACCAGCAGCCCATAGTCCCGGGGGCTGTAGAGGGAGAGTGGGGCCGTGGTGCCATCACTGTAGGAGAGCCAGAGGCTCAGGAAGGCTTCCTGGAGGAGGAGGAGGAGGAGAAAGGGACAGCAGTCACAGAGCTAATCCCGGCTGGCTTCCTTGCTGGCTACTGAGCTCTGTGAGGGCAGGGACCCAGGCGTTCTGGCTCCCTGCAGTAGTATTCCCAGTGCTGAAACTGTGCCTGGCAGGTGGCAGGTACTCAGGAAAAATTGTTTGAGCAAGAGTTCTCCTTTGGAGGTTGTGAGGAGGGCACAGGGCACGTTATAGCCTCCTACTGCCTTGAGAATTTCCTTGCCCACTTCCCCCTTCTCCCCTGGATGAGCTAAAGGTAAGTTCTGCCTTGGGTCTAACTCAGGTCCCTTTTGCTGCAAGAGTAAGCCCGCATCTCTATGCCTGACCTTGGTATCCTCCCTATTAGGCACTTGGCGATTGAGGACACGTGCCCAACCCTAGCCTTCTCTGTTCATTAAAACCTTCTGAGAATTGCCCTCCCTGCAGGGGAGGAAGCAGGACCCAGAGAGAAGGGGTTGGCCTGGGTCACGGAGCAAGTTAGGGGCAGAGGACGGCTGGCTCCTGACTCCTGGCTTGGTGCTCAACGCCCACCTTCTCACTCCCACCTGTCACCTTTCCACCATTGCCTGTAGCTAGTGCCCTGGTATGTCTGAGGGGGGCTGTAGTTGGGGCTCCAGAGATGGGTGAGGGTAATCCCTAGAGGTGGGGGCAGAGGTGATGGGGCCTTTGAGAATCGGGGAGGGGGAACCCTCAGTAGGCATGTCTCAGGATGGCAGGTGAGGGAAGCGAGACCCCGGCCAGATTCCCTGTGCAGATAGCAGAAGGATGGGGTGGGGCAGGTGTGCAGGGCACGGAAGGGTGGTTAGATCTTCCATTACCTGAAGCTCTAGTTTGGGGGACTTATGGTACAAGGGCAAGCCAGAACTTGCAAGTCCTCCTTCCACACCCCAAGCCCCAGGGCTGGCAGACTGGGCATCCAGTTACCTGCTTGAGGAAGCTGAGGGTCGGCTGGGCGGCCGTGGTGGCTAGGATGGTGTGGCTGCTCCCTGGGCTGGGCCGCAGGGAGAGGGCAAGGCTGGCTACCACCTGGGCCTGCAGCTGTGTGATGCTGACCTTCTCTTCCGTCACTGTCAGCAGTGTCTCCCCCAGCACAGACTCCGTCAGTGGAGACACCACCTGAGGCAGAGCGGGGCAGGAGTGGGTGAGGGCCAGGAAAGTAGCATGCCCGGGATCAACAAGGGAGGAATCCCAGTGCTGCTGGAAGAGAGGCCCGGGGGTGGGGCAGGCTGGGAGGTTCTGCGTTAGGTCTGCAACTGGGAACCAGGGTGCAGGGGCCAAGCAAGGGTCAGGGGCTCATAGGAGCCAGGCAGGAGCACAGACGAGCGGGGCGGGCAGATTTGTAAGAAAAACAGTAGCCCTGCACAGTGATAAATAGCAATCACTATTGCAACCTCAATGTCAGGGAGACAACAGGGAGTGGTAGGGACTGTGGCAAATGTGAGAACTCACGCTCAAGTAAAGGGGGCACTAGTACAGACTCTAGCAGCTAATTGCCAGGTGGGAAGGCTGGCCCAGTGCTGCCAGATTCATATTTTGCAAAACCAGAAATCTGTTATTTCTAAAAAATGAAAAACATCCCAATTTTAAAATTTTGGATCAATTGTTTTACAAACAAATATGTCTGCAGGCAGGTTCCAGCTCATGGGGTCACAATTTACCAATCTCGTAGGTCAAGGATTTCTACCCAGGCACCCAGTTATCAAGGAGGAAGGTCAGAGTTGAAGTTCCTAGATCCTGAATTCCCTTTCCTGGCCGCAAGGCTCCCTGAACCCTCTCCCCTGCTCCCCCTTCCTCATCCACATCTGCTCTCAGGGACCACACTGAGCAATGCAGGCTTGATAAGGCTGATCATGCTTAGAGGGAGAGCCAAGGGTGAAGCCAAAGGACCTTGACCTCTGATGGTGGGATTTCAGGCAGAGGAGCAGGTGGGAAAGAAAGTGTGGTTTGAAGCCTGGCTGGCATTGTTCCCAGAGGCTGAAGCCCTAGAAATCCTGTCCTAGGAGCGTCTGCGTCCGCCACCCGCAGGTAAACAAGGCTCCCTGCGCTGCCCTGGTGCCTACCTTGAAGGGAGTGGTGCCTGGCTCCAGGCCTGCCAGTGTGCTGCTGTCTACCATGCGGGCCACTCGGGGGTCACCCACCCGCATGAAGTTGCTGACCAGTTTGGTGACCTCCACAAGCCAGTCCGGGCCCAGCATGGTGACCACCTGGTCGGTGCCTTCCGATGACATCGTGTGGAACTGAGTGAAGACCTGCAGAGTGGCATGCTGGTATTGTAGGGTGCAGCCACGGCTGGCGCTCTGACGCCGTTCCTCTTCCTCTTCGTCCTCATCCTCGCTGTCGCGGGCCGACCTGGGATGGGGGCACGGGGTCAAGGCTCCTCGCCCTGGCAATGACCTGCACAAGCCCCTCCTCCCTTTCACCCTGTTGGCCGCTCCCCAGCTCCTGTGGGTGGAAGCAGTGCAGATGCCAAGCCTTCTCCCTGGCTCACTCTTTCTGTCCCTGACAAATGTGGAGGCAGAAGTCCCAGGATAATCTCTCCTAGAAAAATGTCTTCTTGACCCTCCCTGGTCCCTCTCTGCCTCTGCTTGGCTTCACCCATGCCTGCAAAAAGCTGGCGTCAAATCCTGACGAGTGCTGCCTCTTTTTCAGTGCTAAGCGTGCGCCAAGGCCCTATTCTCAGCTGTAAGCTGGAGCAAAGGCGATCCCTGTTACAGAGTGCCAGAGCGCTGGGCTGAATTGTGTCCTGCGCTGTGTGGCAAGCAGAGCTTGTAAGTGATCAACCTGGATATGTATTGAGCGGAGATTTCCAAGCAAAGCATCAGCCTGGGCTTCTCTTTCTTCTTATAGTAAAATGCAAGAGGAGAGAGATAAATGGAGGGAAGAACTGGTGAGCAAAAGGGAACCAGGGTATGATGTTTGGGGGAATTCTCAGCTTATCCAGATTGCCAAAAATGAGAAAACCAGGTCAGCTGTCAGGAAAGCGTGCTCTGGATCGAGAGAGAGTGAAGGGTGTAGCTACTGCTTTTCTAGTGCTTAGAAGGACCAAACCATCAGAATATTCATTCACACAGAGGGTTCTTTTACCTGTGTGACCTAATTTAATCCTCATAACAATTCTGTGAGGAAATGTTCATGTGCCCATTTTACAGATGAGGAAACTGGGGGGGGGGGCACAGAGAGGTTATGTAAGTAGCCCAAGGGTACCCAGCTAGTAAATAGCAGAGTCAGGATTTAAACCCAGGCTGAATGGCTCCAGAGTTTACTCTGTCCTCACTACTCAAAGCAGCAACATCATCACACAGGCATTGGTCTGAAGGGAAGCATCTGTATTTTGACAGGATATGCAGGTAAATCGTGTGCCAATTAAAGTTTGAGAGGCTCTGGTTTACACTGCCTTGCTTTTCCCGATCGCTGCAGAATTAAACCAATCCCAACTCTCATCTGGCTGCTTGCTTCTCTGCTCTGCCCCACCTGTCCCACTCGTCCCCGCTGGCGTTTCTCTCCAGCAGTGATGAGCGGGTGAGTGGGGTGCACTGAGTTCACATGTACATGCCTCACGGATGGGCACTCAGGTGTGTAAGGCTGCCCCCCACCCCCAGAGGGGACCCAGTGTGAGTCACCCACGGACTGATTCGCTCACAAATGTGCCCCTGGTGTGCGCAGGCCGGGGCATGTGTGTACAGGTGTGTGCTTCTGTGTTGCTGCGTCTGCTCTATTTTGTCTGCTGTGTGACTGGTCTCTCCCCCTGCTCCCCAGCCAACTCTTTTCCACTTGTCCTTTCCACTCGTCGACTTAGCTCAAGAGTCACCTCTTCCAGGAAGCCTGCCTTGGCTTCTCCTGGAGGAAGAGGTGGTTCTGTCTTTTGTGCCAATCAATTCCCTGTACAGGGGGCTTCCTGTATCCACCATGCTCCGTGGCATAGACACAATGGCTTCCCTGATGGACCCAGAGCTTGGATGAGTCAGGCACTAGCAATACTCACCCCACATCTCAAGCACCTGTCAGTACCTGGCATACAGTAGTTGCTCAATAAAAGTTTGTTGATTGCACAACTGACCTGCAGACTGTGGACATCTAAGGCCTTATATACCCATGCAGCTCAGACTGTACCAGGGCTGTGTCACCTGTGAGTGTTCCAATTATCTGCCATGTGTGGGGGGGCTGTACCTCCGGCTGGGGAGGATAGGTACCCTCCAGCCCTTCACTTGGCTGAGGCGGGCGTCCGAGAGCTCGATGTGCAGGGGCAGCTTGGGGACCCAGACTGTCATTTCCAGGGGGGCACTGAAGCCGTCATAGCGGAAGGTGACCCTGGCATTCATGGACCCGCGAGACTCCTTTCCGCTAACAAACACGTAGTCACAGCTGCTGGATACCTGGAGGGAGAGGGAGGCTGATTGGTATGTCTTGCCCTACAGGTCATCCTGTGGGGCGGGGCAGGGGACTGCAGTCTGACAAGCAGGGCCAGAAAGCTGTTGGATAGAGCAAGTGCCAGTCACACGAGGGGCGGCACCTAATTCAATTCCTCTGAGAGGTGTCAGCTTCCAGTGTCCCCGCCTCCCTTCTCTTTTCCCAGAGATCATCTCTTAGGGGCTACTGTGGGAGGTGGTTGTTCCCTGGAGAAGAGTCAACATGCAAATGTTTTTATAAGGGGCTGCTTCTTCGGATGTGACCGACCACACCTGGAGGAGCTTTCAGGCTGTAGGTCCTTAGGACAGGCTCCCCTCCCATCCCATGACTGCCTGGGCTCTGGAGCAGGTGTCTGGTGGGGAAAATCCTCCACAGTACAGAAGAGCAGCCTGTCCTGAGTAGG
>NW_017732042.1:93276-176697 GCF_001890085.2 Hipposideros armiger | reverse complement strand
CGGGGGGGTGAATGGAAAGCCCACAGCTCCTCCAATGGGCCACTAGTTAATTTCTGGCAAGGGGGCTGCTTTAGCCAAGAGTGGAAGGGGAGAGAAAAAATCAGGACCCAAGCACAGGCAGGGGGATGGTTGCCACCAATGGCTGCAGCTTTTGCAAACGCATGCCCACCTGGATACCGACTTGCACCTTAGCAGTTTCCTGGCTTAGCATATGCCCACTGAACACATCTGGGTGGGTACCTGTGCCCACTCACAGAAGCGTCGCTGCCAGCACTTCAGAACAGATGCAGATGGGTGTGCGTGTCGAATGTGCCCACATGCACACCTGGCACAGCCTGGAGTGAACACTGTGCAATGCATTTAGGTGCTCTTGCTGGTATATGCCTGAGGGTGTACGTCCTCAGGTTTGGATGCAGGATCTGGTTGGGGTGGGGAGGGTTCTGGGGCTATGGTTCATCTACAGAGTGAGCCTCTGGACGGGCCCAACGTCCTGCTAGCTCTCTTAATCATCTCAGAGGGGTGGGTGGACGTGGGACAGAAGCCCCGCCAGAAATGCACGTTTCCCACTTCAGGAGGCAAAGCATTCCATCTGAAGGCTGGCAAACTCCATTTGGAATATTGGCAAACTCCATAAAGAACCTGAGTGCATTTCATTGAGAACGAAAACAAATTCCATTTAGAATCTTTGCTAATTCCCTTTGGTATCTAAGCCATCACGACTTTGTTCTGGTCCCTCTGGGGCTGGGGCTGGAGGGGGGTGGCATGAGAAGCAGAGGAAGGTATTGGGCTCTGGGGAGCAGGCCCATTTCTTCCCGTGCCAGCCTGCGAGCAGTGGAGGGCCCGAGGGGCCTGGGTAAGGCTCCCATTCCCAGGAGGTGAGGGGGCTGTGCAAACAAGCCATTTGCTCTGGCTTGCTTGGAGGGCGTCCTTCCTAGATGGAGGGAGAGGGTGAGGTGAGCCTCAGACTCCCCAGACCTGGAGAGACCCAGGGGCAGAGCATGGAGAGAGAGGACGCACTCCAGGTTAGCCCCAGTGAACCGGAGGGGAAGGACACCCACGCCCCCCCACTCCCGTTCTCCTTCAAGCTGAAGAATTCACAGGAACAGGGAACAGATTCCAGCGTCTAATCATCTGATTTGGCACCTGCTGGAGGCTGGCATGACAAACAGCTCACCCACCCCCCAGGTACCAGGGCTGGACGCCTTCCCACGTTTCCTTCTGCCTGCTCCACTACCTCTGACCACTATCCAAAGCCACGGAAAGGGGCAACTCTGGAGGCCCTCCAGGGGAGGTGGCACACTGGGCCATTTGAGTCAGATCAATGCCCTGTTTGCTGGGCTGTGGAGGACCCAGGGCCCAGAGTGGGTCTCTGGGGAGGAGCTCAGGGAAGGGCTTTTGGGAGTTGGAGAAGGCGGGGCGTGTGTGCCCAGAGTGGGTCCTTGCTTACACAGCTTTACTCCTGGCCTAACTCACATGTTTCTGGAAGCTTCCTCCCTGTGCTGGATACTCCTCCACTTGGAACCAGTACCCCGGCTCAGGGCATGTCTCTGACGGGTCCATCCCATGGCCCCCATTTTTTGCCTAGTGTCTGTTGCACAGCAGGGACTCAATAACGACATGCCAGGCTGGACTGAGTTCAAGCTGTCAGTGCTGTCTTCTCCCCTCCGCCTGCCAAACAGTCTCTTCCACATTCCTATAGGCAGCCCTCCAGGATTGGTGGGGCAGTACCCAGGGCTTTCCCTCACCCCCCCCCCCGTTTTCCTGTCTTCTTGCCTACAGAGAGGACCTGCCTGGGATATGAACTCCCCTCTGGCTTGGGGCTCTGCTCCCCGGAAAGGTCTGAGGCCTTCTTTCCAGGGGCCCCACCTCCAGGAAGCTCACCTTGATGATGTCCTCATTGTCAGACTCGCATTCCACCAGGGCGGAGACATCTAGGACGACGCCGGTCACTTCAATGGCGATGACCTTGACAGGGATGGCCACCGTCCGGCCAGTCAGGATGGCCGTGTTGATGATCTCTGTGTCCTGTGGGGAGGAGAGGAGAGTGGGGCTCTGCTGAGCCGGGGTGCTTGCGAATCACCGCCCTCCCAGACAACCAGTCAAGGCCCCGGATCCCGAGTGCCCCTACTCCTCAGATGGGCATCCTTCCCGTGGGGACACCTGCACCCATGGGGACACCTGCACACAAGTGCAGAGTGGTGCATCCACCCAGCCTCACGCACCGGCTCAGGTGCTCTGCTCGCTTGGACTTCTGCAGTAACTTTCACAGTCTAACTCACTCTGCTGCCAGAAAACAACCCTCCCCCAGTTCCTTCTCGTCTTCTCTCAACATCTGTGCTCCTCAGGGCTCACCGAGTGAAGCCCAACACATTTGCCTGGCCATTCAAGGAGCTCCTGGGCTGGCCCCAGACGATTATTCCAGCCTTACCACTCCAATGTACTCTTCCAAGTCCACTGCTCCTTTAAACAAACTACTCACACTCCCACAGCCACACCTCTGTCAGCATGACTTCCTGCCTAGAACACCCTCTGCGTCTTCTCTGATTGTACCAGCCCTTCCTCACATGTGACCTTCAAGGTTTAACTGCCGGGCCATCTCCTCCAGGAAACCTCTCCTGAGTGGCCCCTCCATGGGTGACTTCTCCCGCCTCTGTCCCCCTCAGCATCTGCTGTCCTACCCCAGCACCAGGCACAGAGTTCTGCCTGCCTCCTGTGATGCATACACACACACACACACACACACACCCCTTTACACGGGCACACCTGGGTTCAGGAGGCAGTCACACACTCAGGCACTGGCTCACACACACCGGTGTCCTGGTCTATATGCACACTCAGCCATGCACATTCCTGTCACACATGCACCCGTAACAGACAGACTTGTGCATCCGCTGACCCCGGTCACCTGCCCTGCTCACCATGGCCAGGGGCAGGATGGCTTGCACATCCCGCTGGATGACTGTCAGCTCGGTGACGGCCCGCTCCAGGTCAGGCAGAGCGCCATGGCCGTGATAGTCAATGTGCCACATGATTCTCCGCTTAACGGACTGGCTGGTGAAGTTCTCCATCTCGAAGTCCAGCTGCAGGATCTCCAGGGGGCCCTGGCCCTCCCTGCCGGTGGAGGAAGGAAACAGAGCTAGGGAGGGAGGACTGGGAACAGGTCATGAGCTCTGAAACCCCCGTGGAGAATCGAGCCCTCCTTGGCAGCCTACCTGCTGGGGTCCCCTGAGCCTTCTCCAGCCACCCAAGGTGCCCTGCCTGGACTCAGGGTCCCCATACCCTAAGCTCCGGCCTGGCCTCCTTCACCAAGAATTCTCCCATCCCACCAGGTGCCTGTCCTGCAAAAAGGTGGGCGGAGGCGCCACCTTGGCTCACCACGGGGGCAGGGGTGTGCCCTGGGCCCAGGCCACGTCCACGGTGGCTGTTGAGTGCTTTGCCCCGGTCAGCAGCTCCGAGGTCACGTGCCACTGGCCACTCCGGGACTTGGTGCCTAGAAGAGTCACTCCCTTCTTGGCCTTCACCCTGGGACAAAGGGGGAGGAGGAAGAAGGGGAGGGTCAGCCTAAGGCCCATTGGTTGTCCACCTGGCCACCACCCCTCGGCTGGGACTGGGCGTAGTGGGGAGCAGGTGAGTAAGTTACCCTGATTTGGGGAGTCTGGAATCACATAGCTACAACCTCTGACCCTCAGCAGGAGCTGTCATCACTTCTACCATCTCTCTGCCAAGTCTTTACCTAATAACCTTTACTTGCATACCTTAGTGACAACGGACTTCACTGCTTCTGAACACATCCCATTCTATTTTCAGAAAGCCCCTGAGGATGAGTCCCTCCTTCCCTAGATTTAGTTGAAATATAATAGCCATGGGATCTGCTGGGGCAAGAGAGAACTCTCCTCCATCTTAATTGTAGCAGTTCAGAAAGCTGGGAAGGCGAGCAGGCTTTTCTGAGTCTACTTTTCTCTAGGCCTACAGTCTCCAGTTCCTCCAATTGTTGCTTTTTGCCATAGTTTCAAGTCACTCATCCCTAGTCACCCTCCTCTGGACTGTCTGAACACATCAAGTGTAGTGTCCTATACTAAATACAACGACGCTTCAGCTGTGCTCTAATTAACACTGACTAAAGCGGTATCATTCTCACCTCCCAAATTCTACATGCTCTATTCCTATTAATGCAGCCCACGATCTCGCATGACTGATTAAGCTCCTATTCACATTCGGTTATCAATCATTGAATCAGGTATGCTCCTTTCCAGGAATATTTGAACTTTGAGGGAACACATTCAGAAGAGAAGGCAACACTTAAAGAAGTTGGGAGGCTAATGGTGATGTTTTAAACCCCTTTGCATAGTACTTGGGGTGGGAGGGGACATTTTAGAGAGGCCTTTCCTACGAAGCACCCAACATGGCTCAAACCACCGATTCCTACTGTGAGACAGCATTATATTTTGTGGGGATGTGATACAATTTAAGGCATTTCTGAATTTGTGAACTGCATCCTTCTCAGGGTATAGAAAGAGCTGGGACTCCTGAGAGCTTTCCTCTCAACGCCAGGATTAGGCAAATGTCCCCACACGCACACACTCCTGTTCATCTTCTGCCTCCCGGCAAGAAGCTGCTCTCTGAGCTCCATTCCTCCTCTTTGGCCCCCGTCTCTTCATGTATAAAATGGGGGAGGGGAGGTTTGCACCAGCTAATGTCTAAGGGCCCTTCCAGCCCCAATTTTATCCTTCTGGGCATCCGTGCTTGTGAAACGGATATTTCTCCTTTGCCAAGATGTCATTTCTGTGAGACACGGAGAGTGATTTCCGTTGCCATTAGACAGATGAGAACACTGAGGCTCAAATAAGTGAGGTGTCTTCCTGAGGTCGGTCAAGTGATGAATGGAAGAGCTGGGATTAGGAGGCTGGACAGGTAGGCTGGGTGAGCCCCCTCCAAGGGGTCAGATATGCATTTGACCTTGGAAGGGAAGCCAGACCCCAACCCATAACCCCCTACCTGAGTGTGAAATGCTCCACGCTGGGGCTGGAGGGAGAGGAAGAGTTGGGGGCCAGGTAGAGGAGGATGCTGAGCACTTCCCCGGGCTTGAGGGGCCGATCTGGCAGGCGTATCATCAGGTTGCTGTCTAGTCTGTGCTCCTGCAGGGTCCTCCTGGGGGGTGGGCGGAATAGGCTGATGCTCCCTATGCGCAGCAGGGGGTGCTGGGTAGGGCTCTCGCCCCTCGCTGCCACTCCAGCCCCAGGCCCCCTGCGGGCGCCCCCACAGCCTCCAGTCGCATCAGGGGCATGGAGAGTGTAGTACAGCTCAGCCTGCTGGCTCTCCCTTGCTGCCTCGGGCTCCAGCCCATCTGGAGACTTGCGCCGGGCGGTGGGCGGTGCCGCCGGGTCAGGGGGCCCGAACCAGGCCAGGGGCAGCTCAGCCCGCACGAGGCAGGTGGCCAGGCCCCCGCTGAGGCGGCAGGAGCTCCTGACCTCCCGGGCATCTCGGAAGGCATGCAGACGGACACAGGGCAGCCGCTCGGTGATGCCAAAGTCGTCCCAGTCCCGGCCGGCCACATAGAACAGCACCTGGGCCACGGGCTGCGAGGCGGGCACACGGGCGTGGACAATGAAGGCCCGCACCTTCCAGTTGACCGTCAGGCGCTCGGGGATGTCCAGGGTGCTGGACGGCTGCAGCAGCTCCCGGGCCACCACCTGGCTGGTGCTGAAGGGCCCCAGGGAGACGTTGAGGACGGGCAACTCCTTGGTCTGGAACACCACGAAAGGCTTGGAGCGCTGCAGGGAGCTGTTGGCGACCGCAGGTGGCGGGGGCCGTGCCTCCCGCAGGAAGAAGGACAGCCCCTTGTGGGACAGGTGGTAGCTGATCGGCAGCACCGGGCTGGCCTGCGGCCCTGGTGGGCTGGGGCTGGCCGGGTGGGAGCGGCTGGAGGCTGAGGACAGACAGAAACAAGGCCCCAGAGTGGTCAGGAGAGGCTGCGCTCGGACCCCCGGGGTGCCCCAGCCTCCCACCGTCAAACAGGACCATCCACTTCATACTGAGCAGCGCTCAGCCTGGCTCTATGTCCTGGGGTGGCCCCGGGCCAGGCGGCCAGGACTCGAAGCCTGGCCCCACTTTTGCAGGTGTGTTAATTCCCTCTCACCATGGCTTCATTTCTTTATCTGTAACGTACGGGGTAAAGTTAATCCTAGTGCAAAGCATCATGAAGTTTTAAAAAGGTTTTATCCCCCCACATCATCATCCGTAAAATGAATATAAAAATTGTTTCCGCCTTAAGGTGCCTTTGTGAGGACTTAACCAAAGTCTGCGTGAGGGCTGAGAGCGGGGTGTGGCCCTGAGGAATGTTAACTCTTAACCATTATCCCTGCACTCGGCGCTCGACAAGCACTAGCTTATTTGATCCTCACATCAATCCTTGAAACCAAATATGATTATGATCTACATTGGCTCAACCAGTTTTCTATCAATAACTTCTCCGTTTTGAGAGCCTATTCTTACATCTTACAGATAAAGGTGCAAGACGCTGAAGTAACTTACCCAAGTGACAGGGGCGGAAGGGCCAGCAGTAGGATTGCAACCTGGGGCCACCTGATTCTCACACCCAAGCCCTTTACTGTTCCAGCTGTATCAGATGGTGCAGGGTCCCCAGGGGCCCCATATCTTCCCCCTACTCCCTCTATATACCCCACGCACTGTATATACAGGGAACTTGATCTTCTGTTACTCAAACCCAAATGTGGGCCTTGGGTTTGACTTCTTTCTCCTCTCTGCCCCCTTCCCCCATCCTCCCAGGAGGGTCCTACCATGTTCTAGCAATTCCACCTCGTGACTCGTCGGCATGTCCCACGGTGCCCCTGTCCTCCATCCCCAGGCCCCTGCCCCAGTTCTGGCCTTACTCCTGTTGCTATGACAACATAACCACCTAAGTGAGTCTCCCGTCTCCCCAGCTCACCCCCCTCCCTGGCGTCCCCTCCCACACATGGCAGCCACAGTGATTTGTTTCTCCCAGACACACATCAGACCTCGTTGGCCCCTCATTTCCAGCTCCACACCTGTTGGACACTGTCTCAGAACAGGAAGGACCAAGATGTGGAGGTGTGAGGTTTGAGAACCACTTCTGGACCTTTCCATGGACCGCTGAGGTGTAGTCCTCTCCTTTGAAATCAGGGTAATAATAATAATAATAATAATAATAATAATAATAATAATGCGTGTCTCACAGGATGGTGTGTTGTCATTTGTTTTGTTTTTGAGAATCAAGTAAGAAAGCACTCTATAAATTGTGCAGCACAATGCAAATGTGTGTAACTATCGTTAAAGAATCTCTCCTTTCTGCCTATAAAATAAGATCCAAACTTACCTTGTGCATGGGCATGGCATTCAGGGCCCTCTAGAATGGGGCTCCAGGCTTCCCTTTCTCCAGGAACCCTCTCCCCAAGGCCCCACTGCCAGCGTAACTGGACAACTTCTGGCTTTCATGCTTTCTGATGCCACCTTATCCCCCCCTCCTTGGCTCATGCTGTGCTCTCTGCGTCACAGTCTCTCCTTTCCTATCTGCACACATCACATCTGAATCTATTTCCAAGGTCCAACTTGAATGTCACCTCCTCCATGAAGCTCTCCAAGATGTGACCTCAACTTCTGGAACTTTCCTCAGAGCTTTGCCCTCTCTGAGGGATCTCTCATCCTGCCTTGCAGGGTCAAGTTAATCCTAGTTATCTACAGGGTCTTGCGTGGAGCAAGCGTTCAACAAATCGTGGTTGGTCCACATTGAGTGAGATCTGTGTTTTAAGGAGGGTTCTCCTAATCAGCACTGCGGTGGGTACTTGGAGTTTCTGTACATTTTTCACTTTACCGCCGTCAACTAAATCTTGACAGTTCCACAAAACATTCATACCCAATTCCTCATACATGCAACAAGCTAAAAATTCCCTGCTCTTAAGGCTCTGGTGTCTACATCCCATTTTTAAAATCTGTGGTTTTATTTCCTCATTTAAAAATGAGGCGACTGGGGCTGGCCGAGTGGCGCGTTGGTTAAGAGCTGGCTTGGAATGCCAGAGGGCCCCGGTTCGGATCCCACATATGAGGGCCAGTGACACTGCCCTCCACAGCTAAGATGATGAACAACAGCTCAACCTGGAGCTGGGCTGCCGTGAGTCGCCAGCGACGGCATAGGCTGCAGCCACTGCTGCAGTGGGTTACCATGGGCTACCGTGTGTAGCCAGCAGCCAGCGTGAGCGGCCAGCAGCCGCAGTGAGCGGCCGTCCAGAAGCCGGCGACTGATCTGCCTCCCCCGGGAAGAGCGCAATGATGGTGCCAACTTGGGCCAGTGAAGCAACGTCCTCCACAACTAGACTGAAGAACAAAAGGACAGCAACTTGTCTGTTCCCCTTCCCCAATCCCCCAGCAGCACTGTTCCCATCCCCCCAATTCCCCAATAAAAATCTTTAAAAAAAAAAAATGAGGCGACTGGCTTGGGGCAGAGCAAAGGTCCTGGGGTCTTTAGTTGTTCTAAGGGGAATGGCGCCTGCTCTCAACGCGGCTCCTTAGGGCTCCTCCTGGGGAAACCGCTGGCCCCTGGTCCTCTGGGCAGCCCTGCTTTTACCACCAGATTGCTCCCCCTATTCCAGAGAACTCTGTTCCCAGGCCACCCTTCCCCTCTAGACGCTCTGCAGTCCTGCAAGGTATGCTGCTGCTGATGGTGGGGTGCAGGTGGGCCGCTGTGTCTCAGATGAGGACAGGGAGATGTTTGGAGAGACAGGAGAGCTTCCTGGCCGGTGCCTGTAATCCCTGCGCTCCCCCCGGCCCCGCCCCCCAGTTACCCTCTAAAGTCTCTGAAAAGGTCCCTCTGACACCTGGGGAGAAGGTGGCCCCAAGGCTCGCTGCTTTGGAGGCAGCAGGAAGCAGGCAAACTGAGGCTTTGGGGGTCAAGTTCAAGGCTTCTTCTCCCTGCCACACTCCTTGGGCAAGTTGCTTCCATTTTGAGCCTCAGCGTCCACCTCTAAAATCGAGGTGGTGACATCAGCCCCCTCACAGGGATGTTTAGAGTAGCTGCAAGACCAGAGTGGAAGGGGGACATTACTAGATGTGGTGGGAGGTGCAGGGCCGAGGTGGAGAGGGGCCACCTGCTCGTCCCACGGGGGCCGGAGGAGGGCAGTTGCGGTCAGTGAGCTGTAAGTGCTCCCTTTCCAGCCCGAGGTGGACAGGGTGGGGACGCAGAAGTCAGAACCACTGGTCTGCCTCATTGACCGTCCCCAGAGGCTGCTAAGTGGCACTTAAGTCTTTGATCCTCTCACCGTCCCACCCTCGCAGCGGGCCATCTGGATCACTTGGAGGCACAGCGGGGGCAGGGGCCACCGGATGGGCAGTGGACTCAAGAGGGGCATGGAGGAAGGGGTTGGAGAAATGTGTCTGCATGCACCTCTCGCCCTCAATAGGTTCTGGGTAAATAAATGGAATTCTCTGAATGAGCTGCCCAGCGCTGACTGGGAGGCTGTGGACTGACGCGTGCCTCTTCGCTGAGGCACCAGAGAGGACTGCGGATGGCCGCTGAGGGGAAAGGTCCCTGGGGTCTTGACCTCTCCCAGCGACCTTGCAGACAAGGCGGCTGAAGGGAAAGTCCTTCTAGAAGGGGAGGAACTCGTATTAAGAAAACAACTAGCTTTCAGAAAGGGGAACCAGACAAGATGATATTGGGGTACTACAATTTTAGTATTTATGACATCGTGACACATAGAACCCCCCTCCCATCACCACCATGAATCATTCTGTCCTCTGGGGCCCTGAGGCCTCCTCTGTGGTGGAGTGGGGGGTCCCTGAGACCCCAGCACTAATCTCCGCTCTCCCCCTCACTTACTCTGGTGCCTAAAGGAAGCTGCTTGACCTCTCAGGGGCTCAGTTTCCTCAGGGAGATGGGGGAGCGAGCAGCTGGAAGCACTCTGGGGTGGTGAGAGCTGGGAGGAGTAAGGCGAGACGGGTGGAGTTGTCGGCAGATCATTCGGTCAAGTGTTCAGAGACATTACATGTGAACGAACGTGCGTGCGTACGCCCTTGTGTGCCCACATGCACGCCGGCCTGCCTCTCACATGGAGCTCGGACCTCCAGACATCAAGGAGCACAGCATGGGCTTGGGAAGGAAACGCTGCCAGAAGGAAAAGCTGCCAAAAGCGCCGAAGGCAGACAGGTGGGGGAGGGGAGGACCAACACAGAGCTGAGGAGAGGCCAGGTCCAGAGGCCTGGGAGAGGCGCTTCAGGGGTGAGACGGGGGTGGACGTGACAGGCTGGACCTGCCCGACCTTGGACACACTCCACAGAACAGGGGGTTATCCTACCATCTAGACTGACTGGGAAGCGTGCGTGCACACACACGCACTCATGCTCACACACAGGCTGGCACACGCCTGCCCCTCAGGCCCCACAGCCGTTCTCTGGGCTTGGCTCTGAGCCCTGGTCCCCCTGCCTCTCCCCTGCTCCACTTGTGTTCTCTCACCGACTGCACCTGTGCTCTGGCCCAGCTCGCCCTGCGGACCAGACTTAACACTGTCTTCTGGGCAGCAGCCTCGGCTCTCCCAGGAGTAGCAGTTGGGTTTCCCTCTGTCCACACAGCCTGGCGCCTCGGGAATCACTTGGGGCTAGCTAGCCAGCCCCGGGATCCTCTCCCTTGCTGCCATCTCCCTGTAGAAAGGGCTTCTCCATGTCTTCTCAGGCTCGTGATGCGTGTGGTGGCTGAGTTGTGCCCCCTCCCCAAATTCATATGTGGAAGTCCTAACCCCCAGCATCTCAGAATGTGACTGTTATTTGGAGATAGGGTCTTTAAAGAGGTGATGAAGTTGAAATGAGGTCACGGGGGTGGGCCCTAATCCAACAGGACTGATGTCCTCATAAGAAGAGGAGGTTAGGACACAGACACACACAGAGGGAAGTCCACGTGAAGACACAGACAGGTGCCATCTAGAAGCCAAGCAGACGGGCCTCGGGAGAAACCAACCCTGCCAACATCTTGATTTTGGACTTGCAGCCTCCAGAACTGTGAGAGAATAAATTCCCCTTGTTTTAGACGCCCAGTTTCTGGTCCTTTGTCATGGCAGCCTGAGAAGACTAATACGTGGCGACTGGTTGTTTCTTCCCCTCACAGCCTCAGTTTCCCCAGTGGGATGTGGAGACGCCATATGGGGCAGGGGAGAAAGACAGGTTGGGACCACGCAGCTTTCGGACGCAGGGATAATGATGGTAGCTGAGGCACGATTCCCAGCCTCCTCCCCTGACTGTGCCTGGCGTGTGACCCTTCCCAGCTGAGCTGAGCCAGCTCCTTCCTCCTACAACCCTGGGAGGGCACATGCAGCTACTCACAGCTGGGAACTAAGGATGGGGTATCTGTGGATGCAACAGGCCTGAACTCCCCACCCCCACCCCCAAGTCCCCTCTCCTACCAGCTCCTGGGGCCACTTCAGGGCCATGCTCAGTTGAGTGGCAACAGCCTTCATCCTTCCATTCTGATTTCAGAAAGACACTAAGGTGTGAATAAAAGGCTTCACAAAAGGGCATCAGACTCGCTAGCACCCAAGAGAAGACTCGCACAGGGGGTGGGGGGTGGGGGGTCCCTTCGTTCTTCCATGCCCAGCCCAGGCATCACCTCCTCCCTGAAGCTTTCCCTGGTACCTGTCATTGCCACCCCTTGGGTGATGCATTCCTGCTGCTTTGCTCTGTCCAGCTCAGGCTCTGACTGACTAAGAGCGTGGCTCTGGTATGAGTGTGAGACACAGATTATCAATGAACTAGCTGTCTCATTAACCACGGGACGTTCCCTGGGGGCAGGATGCTGGCCCATGTGCCCCTTCGCCTGTGCAGAGGTCTCTCCAGCCACATCGAACTCCAGGAGGCACAGACACGTTCGCCTTTCCAACTGGATTAGGACAGACAGTGGGTCTGGACCGGCTTTGCATAGTGCAAGGAGTGGCACCCAGTAGGTGCTTTAACAAATGTCAATTCTTCTCATAAGTGGGAGAGTGGCTGGGCGGAGGCCCTCCCTTTTCATCTCAGGCTGGTCCTAGGTGTCTGGCAGCACAGCAGGGGCCTCTGGCCACCCCCAGACAACCTTCACACCTCCTCCCCAGGCACAAAGGCCAGTGTTCCCCTCCCCCACCCCAATATATAAATTAATCTGTGTGGAGGCTAGGGCCAGGCAGACTGAGGGTGGGGGGCGCCTCTGGCCATCTCCCTGCTTCTAATCAAGATCAGATGCCTCCTGCTTCTACCTCTAATTGTCCCCAAATTAAAACTAATCGCTTGCAAATAAGAAAAAAAAAAAGGATTGTCATTAGCTTTGGTGAATTTGAGACTGAGGGGCACAGCAGGGCATGCCAGCAGGGCCTGAGGGTGCTGAGCTGTGAGTGTGTGAGTGTGTGTGTGTGTGTGTATCAGCACCACACCAGATGTCAGTGCTTGGGGATCCTTCAGCACTGGCTCCTAAATTTGCCTGAATGTAAGAATCAGCAGAAGCAAACAAAACAACAGCACACGGATTCTAGGGTCAGACCCCAGGCTTACCCGGTCAGAATGTCCAGGGGACAGACCTGGTAATCTGCAAGTTCCAAGCATCCCAGGCCTTGTGATCACTACAGAAGTTTGGACCACCCAGAGTTAAGCAGGGAGGGTTGGGAGATACCGAAGGGAGTGTGACTCACATAGGATAACTTAGGGATGTTGATAGTGAGTGATCTAGTGCGCAGAGCCTAGAACAGTGCCTGGCCCATACAGGTGCCCAAATGACGAATGAATGAACGAACCAACAAGAGGAAGCAAGAGCCATGGTTAGTGCAGGTGGTGAGGATTCTAGGGGCCATACGGTCCATGACCAAGAGGCCAGGGATGGGCTCTGCCCAGTGACCCCTCCCAACCAAAACCTCCAGGCCCATAGGATGGGTGTGACTTAGGGGGGACCCTCCCTGGCCCAGGAGAGCTGCAGTGGAGGAAGCTCTCCACTGAGGGTGCGTGGGATAGGCTCTGACTAAGAGGAGGGGTGCCTGGGTTTCAGCCCTGCTCTTCCTCGGCTAATGGCTAGATGTGACCTAGGGCAAGCAAGTCACTTCTGCCCTCTGGGGCCCTATTTCCCAAAGGGGAAATTACCAACCCATATTCCAACTGCTGCGGAGCAGGGTGTTGAAGTGGGAAAAACCCATGGCTTGAGAAAGGTTCTTGTTTTTGTGTTTTTAATTAGCAATACCTGGTGTTAGTAACACTTTCAAGAAATGAGGCATTCACATGCTCTGCAGTCAGAGGGTACACTGGGCAAGCTTTCTAGAATGCAGTTTCGAAGCATGGTCTAAGAGCCTTGAAACTGTTCTTGCTTCTTGCCCCAGTGACTCCCCCTTGGGGCATCATTAATAAGCAGAAATCGGCTCAGATTTATGTAGAAAGATATTCACCACCATGTTATGCTGGTTAGTAAAAAATTAGAAACCTAAATGTCCAAACGCAGGGTAGGGGCAAATAAAAGCAAACGCCTAAGAATGGATGTATGCAGCCACTATAGGTCAAGTTGTGGTGTTTTTTAAAATATTTACTGGGAATGGCAAATACTCACAAAATAGTTCCAACTAAATAAGGCAGGGTGCAAAACTGGCAGTACTGCTTTCTACCAATTTTATACAAAAATATGTAGACTCTGAGAGGAAATACATCAAAATGCTAATGGTGGTTACCTCTGGGGGGTGAGGATTATGGGTGATTGTTATTTTTTACTTTATGTTTTTATGTATTTTCCAACTGTCTGCAGTGAACATGTATTGCTTATAAAATTAGAAAGAAAACAATAAATGTCATTAAAAATGAAGGAAAGGGTTTGAAGCTATTCCAAGGATTTTTTTTAAACCCACAAGAAAAAAAAAAAAATATATATATATATATATACACACACACATTAAAAAAGAAAAAGAAAGGAGGAACCTGTGCGGTTTGGGAGCCACACAAACTCACATTCAGATGCCAGCTCTGACCCTTCCTAGCTGTGCAACTTTGGGCAAGTTACTTAACCTCTCTGAGCCCCGATGGCCACACTTGTAAAATGAGGATAACATTGTAGAACCTATCTCACCGAGTTGTCACGACTAAATAAGCAAATTGCTTGGTGTAGTTCCTGAAACGGAGTCAGTCCTGGTGTGTTCACTCATTAATTCATTCAGTACTTATTGGTTATTTAGTCCTGAGAAGAGGGACGTGCTGGCCTGTTTTTCTCAGGCACTTGGTGCACTTGGTGTTTAGCTCACGGCAGGTCCTCTCTCAATGTCTGTGAAGTGAAATGGGACAAATACAGAGATGACAGGCACACGGAACACAGTGTCCCAAGAACCTCGAAAGTGGCACCGAGGCTGGAAGGAGTGCTAGTTGTTGGGGGCTCTGGAATCCAGCTCAGGAAGCTCTACCACTGACCTGCTGTATGACCTTGGGCAGTCTCCTCCCCTCTCTGGGCCTCAGCTTCCTAATCTGGGAGAGATGTGGATAGTCCCTGCCCTGCCTGCCATGTGGGCGACCTAGGGGTGCGCAGGGGACAGATGTGTGTGCAGGGAGTCCTGGTGGGTTCTGGACCACACAGAGGTCGGCAGGATCAAGGGGAGGTGACAGCTGGGTCTGGTGGGCCTGAACATTGTCCTGCCACACCCACTAGGACAGCGCCTCCCAAACATCCCAGGTGCTCTATCATCCCAGAGCCCTTCAGCACAATGGGTCTTGCACAAAGTTGCTGGGCCAGGGAGCCAGCAGGGGCCGAAACCCAGCCCCAGCTCTGCTCACCGAACCTGGAGCTTAGCGTGCGGCTGCTTCTGTCTAAGTTGACAAATTTGCCAGATACAATGGTGCATATAGACACGTCCCCACCCAAGGCTGGAGCTGCGGTAAGGCGCCCCTTGGGGCAGGAGCCCAGCAGAGGAATGACTGCCTCCCTGAGCTCGGTGCCTGAGAGAGACGCCCACCCCCAACAGAGTCCCTCCATAGTTCCTTCCTCCACCTTGGTACCGCTTTCCAGGGCTGTGTCTCCCCCATCCACCTAGAGCAGCGGTTCTCAACCTGTGGGTCGCGACCCCTTTGGGAGTAGAACGACCCTTTCACAGGAGTCGCCGGGTACTCCGTATGTGGGCGTATCTGCATGTGGGCCTGGAGACGGATAGAGGAGCGGTGTCTCGGTTCCTAAGACCATCGAAAATATGTGTTTTCCAATGGTCTTAGGCGACCCCTGTGAAAGGTTGAGAACCGCTGGCCTAGAGGCTCCGCTTTCCTCTGGCCCTGTGTCCCCAACACTGAGGGCCCCTCTGTGCCTGCATCCAGGGCTGGGCTGGGAGAGGCTCCAGGGCTAGGGCTTAGAGCCAGTGCATATGTAAATCACCACTTCCTGCGGTGGATGGCTGTGGGGCATGGAGGGGCAACTGAAGCTCCCAGTAGCCCAGAGCCCCCAAAGGCTGTAAATCCTAAACAGGCAGCTTCCCAATACGGTCACCCACCCCTGGCTAGAACACCAAGTTGGAAAAGTAAACTAGGGGAAGGGGCTCGCAGGAGGGGAACATCCCTCCTCCAATTGCCCTAAATCCCCTCCCAGGAAATCACCTGCGGGTTTATTCTCAGTGGCACTGCTGATTGGCCAGGTCATCTCCTGCCATCTGCCTGGGAACTCCCTATCTCTTAGCTGAAGGGATGTCAGGGTTCCCTCCCCACATTTTACAGACGAAGAAACTGAGGGTCAAGAAGGCTCCCATCAGACTGGCCCTGCCATTTATTAGCTGCGTGATCTTGGGCACGTGGTTTAGCATTCCACCTTCCACCATGCCGGGCACTCAGTTAACCCTCTTTAAATGGGAGCTATTGTTTGGGCGTTATCATAATCATTAAATAAATTAAACTATTATCATCATCAGGGTCCAGAGATCCTCCGAGACCCAGTGATTGGCTCCCATCCCCATCACACATGATCCCCAACCCTCATTCTCTGGAGGTTGATTTGCCTGCCACTCAGGGCAGGAGCCCTGTGGCTTTCTTTATTCCTGGCACCCAGCAGACAGCCCAGGAAACACAGGAAAGAATGACTGGGATGGCCCTGGGAGGTTGTTCCTGCACGCGCACGCACGCGCACGCGCACACACACACACACACACACACACACAGGCAATCTGTACCAGTCTTTCTCTTACAGATACCCCGCCCGACCCTATCCTGGGTCATCTATCCTAACCTTGGCCACTCCTTTTGCTCCCTCAGCCTCATTTCCTTCTCTCCACCAGCCTAGACGCTGCTGCTGAGCTATGACCTCTCACCTTTGAGAATAAAGATGGAAATCTGAGAGACACGCAGGAGGAGGCACAAAAGAGGGAGGAGTCAAGGCTGAATAAAAACAGGAACCCTGCTCAGCTAACTTGGGGGCTAGGAATGCTTCCCTGGAGCCCACAGGCAGTCAGGCGACCGGAGGACCCCAAGAAGCTGCTGCTAGGACAGCCCCTGAGAGCTGGCCCTGGCCATTTAGTCCTGCTGCTGAGGCCCAGGGAGGGAAACCCTGCTCAGTACACAGCAAGGTGGACCAGGGACCCATGGGGATCAGGGCTCTTGTTTCCTGGCTCCCTGCTAGTCCCAGGGACACTTTCTTGCCAGCTGTGTAGCCTTGCCACCAGAGGGAAGTCATCCCAAGGGAAGACGGAGGAAAGGTTTCCTGGACCTGAGAGACTGGCTGGACCAGGGGACACCCCTTCCCCTCCAGCCTCTGCTCTCGTAAGATACCGAAAGCTACACATGGCCCTGGGGCGCAGAGCCTTGGGGCCCATGACAGAGGGTGAGGGTGAGAAGGGGAAGCCGAGGGAGTGATGTAGATCCCCTGGGGGCAAGGACCTTAAACTGTACAACTTGGGACGGTGGCCCTGGGCTGGAGGTGGCCCTGGGTGGGAGGAGCCTGGGGGCGGAGCAGGGTTTCTCTGGGAAGGAGTCCAGGCGAGAAGCCCCGCCCCCTCCAAGTGCTGCTCCGGGAGCCTTCCCTTGTGAGTTGTGAACGTGTGGCTGTCTGTTGGTCTGTCTGCCATCTGTGATCTCAGGATTGGGACCAGAGGCTCGAACAGGCTTGTGAGGACAAGGAGGCCTTGTATTTCCAGGCGAGCATCCCTCAGCCCTGGGAACAGCTCTGTTATTTATTCCTGAAAATCGGAAGAGGACCCCATCCTCACCCCTGCCTCCAGCAACAACCCTTTGGCCCCAGACCACAGTCTGTCCAGCTGTAATAGGCCTGATGTGAGGTCCCTTTTGTGATGGCAAGAGTTGGGTGAGGGCTCAGGGATGGAGAGAGAGGGGTCAGGGGGTTCATTTGTCGACAGGTCTGGAGTCTGCCAGTGGCTATGGGATGGGGGACAAAAGGATACTGTTGGAAGAGCCCCTTGTTCCTGGTGGACTAATAATGCTACTCCACCCTGCTGCCCCCTGCCCAACTCAGGCCACGTGAGGCAGAGGGCTTCCTGCTTCCGCCAGCCCTACGGGAGCCCCCACCTGCACCCCTAAGCACACTAGCTTCCTGTGGGGCCCAGTTTCTTGGGTTTCAGGAAGACCATGAGCAATGGGGCCACACTGATGTGCTCGTGAGAAGGGCCATTGGAGACAAAGGCCTGCCTTTTCCAGTCCTGTCTCTGCAAACACATGCTAGGGCCCTGGGGCAGGCAAGAGGAAAGCAGCCAGGAAGTCAGGCCTGGGGGGAGGTCACACCATGCACTGAGCTGCCCCTACCCCCAGCGCCTAGAAGCCCAGGCTCGACCTACTCTGCTGACTGACCTACCTAACCAGACCTCTGGTTCAGGTTACCAGGGAGGGCTTGGGGAGGGAGAGAGACAGGAAATAAGGCAAGGAGGTGGAAGCTGGGGGTGGGGTGCTAAAAAAAAGGAGAGAGATAAAGTAAGTCAAGAAAGGAGAAGGGAAGGGAGAGGTAGAGAAAGAGACAAAGCAAAGGAGAACAGGAGGTGAGAGTGGGGAAGAGAAAAGGAGGTAGAAAAAGCCCATGACAAGTGGGATAAAAGAATGAGGTGATTAGAGGGCGGGGCGTAGGGCTGAGGGTAGGAGGGAGGCTGGGGGGTGGGGAGTGGCCCAGGCCCGGACCCCCTGGGGACTTGTGCAAACCTGTACTTCCTGGTCTGGGAGCTGGGGGAGCTGCAGCAGGAGCAGAGGGGGAGGGGAGCGCGGGGGATGGGGCTGCTCTCAGAGTTACACTAAATGACTAATGTGCATTATCCTAATTATAGCGGAGCAAGCTGAGCCTTCCCACTGGCGCAGCCGCCTGCATCTCCTAATAAACAATTAGCTGCAAACAACGAAAAAGAGAGAGAGAGAGAGAGAGAGAGAGAGAGAGAGAGAGAGAGAGAGAGAGTGTGTGTGTGTGTGTGTGTGTGTGTGTGAGAGAAAGAGAGGGAGAGAGGGAGAGAGGAAGTCTGCGTGCTAGGGTGTATGCCTGTGGTGGGTGGGGGTGTGTTTTGAGCTGGGCCTGGCGAGAGCTGGGGAACCACATGACCCCTCCAGCCCATTCAGCCCCATTTGGGGTCTGGGCTGTAGCAAACAGCAGCGACCTACAGGTGTAGGGTAAGCCAGCGGGGACCCAGCTCATATTTAGAGGCTGCTTATGGAGTGCTGGCACTGGGTTAAATGTGTCACACCTCCTCACAATAATCCTAGGAAATAACATTCCTGTTTTTGCCAATGAAGGAACCGAATCTCAGAAAGGCCGAGAGCCTTGCCCAAGGACACACAGCTGGCGTTAAACCCCATCAGCACTCCTGATTTCCCTGGCTTGAGCACTGCAGCCTGGAAGTTGGGGACCAGGTATAACGATGAATTGAACTATCTTCCTAAACCTGCAGTGGAGGAGGGCCTGGTCATGAAGCTAGGCCCTTCTCGCTGGTCTGCCGTGGATTTATGCCAACCATCTCTGATGTTTTGATGACAGTACTGAGAGGTCAGCCTTCTTCAATCCCCATTTTCATGGAGGCTTAGGGACAGGAAGACATTTGTTGGGAGGTTTAGTGGCAGAGCAGGGCTTTGAACTCAGACTCCTAATCCCCAGGGTGGGAGTTCGGGGCGTCTGCCCCAGCTGCACAGCAGGGTCATGGGAGCCAAGGCCAGGTTCTGGGAGTTTCGGGTTGGGGAGGAGAGAGTGAAGCAAACCACAAAGGAAGGAGCAGAGCACACGCCAAGCAGCCTGGGCACCCACATCTGGAGGAGTGGCCCACGCCTGGCCTCTTGCTGCGCTTGGAGCCTTAGTGCCTTTGCCGGACTCAGTTACAAGTTCTCCAGTGTCTTCACCGGAGTCTTCGGTGGCCCCAGCTCAGGCCAGGCAGCAGGAAGCCTTGAGAACTGGGTGGCTGGGAAGGGAAGCCCCCTTCCTGAGCTGGTCCCCAGGCTGGAATGTGTGTGCGTTGAGGGTGGGGCAAACTCGGGACCACGGCACTGCCACCTGCCTGGAATGACTTCGGCCTCAGCACATCCCCTGTACAATGAGTAGAGTGACCAACCTGTTTTGCTTGGGACTGTGACAAGTTTAATACTGAAAGTCCCTCCGTCCTGGGAAAACTGGCCCAGTGAGTCACCCTAAGGAGTCTAACCATCCCTTTCTCTCTGCCCCACAGGGCAGTGACAGGGCCTAAAAGAACTGCAGGTGGGTCAGTTTCCCATGTAGGGGGTGGGGGATGGGAGTCCTGGAAGATGAGATCTGTCTGCCAGCTGGGGAGAGACAGGATCAGAACCACAGCCTTGGAGTTCTCACTTCATCTTTAAGCCTCAACCTCCTCATGTACAAAATGAGGCTAACAAAACCTACCTACACACAGGTGTTGTGAGGAGTAAATACAGGAATCCGTACAGAGTCCTTCTCACAGACCCTGGCTCACAGGGTCTTCCCCGTTTCCCCTGCGTCTCCCCCACGGGGCCCTCCCCGATGAGCTCTGCCCTGTCCTGGCTGCCCCTCACAGCCTAGGCCCTACTGTACCTGGTTTTTCTAGGCAACACGCTGATTGATTGGCAGTCATCTAGCTGAGGCTCCACTGGCATTTCTAACTCAGTGCTGGACAGAGGTCTTCAAGACTCTCTGATTCAAACCACCCACTTTACAGATGAGAAGACTGAAGCTCAGAAGGAGAAAAACCCTGCCCAAGGTCTCACAGCTGCCTCCTGCCCCATGTACTGCTCCGCCTCATTGCGGCCTCGAAGGGCTGTGGGATGCCTCCCTTCCTGCTCCCCAGTCCAATGTTCCCATGAGTGTTTCCTTTTACCCACAATGCTCTGCCTTATCTGCCCCTACCTGCTTCTGAGTTATCTTCCACTCCCTAACCAACAGGCCTGGGTCTGGGCAACTCCGGCCATGCTCTGCCTTCTGTGCCTTTGCACATGCTGTTCCCTCTGCCTGCTTTGCTGTTCCCCACACGCTCCTCCTGGTAGGTGTCACTTGTCCTTTGACTTCTCCCAGGTGTCACCTCCCACATGAAGCCTCCCTTGACCACTGCTTGGCTGGGTGAGGCTGATTTCTGAGTCGCTCGCTTCCATCATTCTACGCTTTTCTCTCTACTACAACGGTGGGTTTGCGGGTTTGCTTTCTCTTAGATGGAGCCTTGCTGAGGGCAGGGGCCATGCTTTCACCATGCTGCCCGACTGCCTCATACAAAGCTAGGGCTTGTAACCAACACTCAATAAAGATATTCAACAAATAAATATTTATTCAGCCCCTTGTCGGCTCAAGAGCCTGCTGGGAACTGCCAGGGAGGCAGAGATAAAGAAGATAGTTTCTGCCCTTAAGGAATTTGCCAGCTAACAGGGAGACCAGACAAGTACATAAATAACCACGCTAAAAGGTAGGAAGTGCTGCAAGGCTTTGGAGAACTACAGAACTCCTGGGTGTTCTAAGAAGAGCCAGATGCCAACACAAGAAAAGCCTGAAGGAGGAGGAGTGATTTGAATAGTCGGGTCTTGAACAATGGTTGGAAATCAACCACTGACTAGGTCTGATGGGACCTAGATAGGGGTCAGGGACCTTTCAGGTGGAGAGAACAGGGTGGCAAATGGGCCAAGGATTAAGGGAAGCTCTGGCCTGACTGGATGGGGCGAGTAGCACCAGGGGGCAAAGGCCTTCGAACGCCAGGTGAAGGAGTCTATAGATTTTGTCACAGGGGTTTTCAAACTGTGTTCCTTGGAGCCCTGGGGCTCTGTGGCGCTGTCCCAGCGTCCCTACAAGGGGTCCCGAGCAGCTTTTGTAGTCACAGATTGTCACATAGGCTTCTACATGAAGAATAGCTCCTATGCCTTTAAAAGTTTGCCCCGGATGCCATGGGCAATGGGGAGCCACTAGGGTTCTGGAGCAGGGGAGACACACCATGAGGTGCTGCTGCCTGGCCTGGCTCCCTGTCCCCATCACACACACACACACACACACACACACACACACACACACACCCCATACGCTCAGACAGGAGTTCAAAAGCAGAGGATATGGATGAAGCTGCCATTCTGAGTGGCTGATACGTAGCACTAGAAGCAAGTGCTATTATTAATTCCTGAGCTGATGTGATCTCAACAACCTGGCAGGCCCCTGGCCCAGCTGGGAAGGGAAGGGCTCCCTGTGCCACCAGGCGCAGCTCCCAGCATCCTGAGGTGAAGGGGCAGAGACCTCTGGCAGCCACCTCCTCCCAACCCCCACCTCACCTGGTGACCCTTCTGCTCACAGTAGCCTTCCTCACCTCCCATCCGCATTCCACTCCACTCCAGTCCATCTCATTATTTTTCTCACATGCTTTCCTTCTTCTGGCCTTCCCCAGGCACCTAGGAGGAGGGTGCCGAGAGCAGAGCAGATGGAGTGGCTTCTCCGCCAGCCCGTGTGCGGCACTGAGCACAGGACCCTCCCCAGACACCCCACACTCCACACCTAGAACATGCCTTCCCCACACCTGCGCATAGGGATCCACCCACCATTTAACGAGATCCTGAAATCCTGCCTCCTCCAGGAAGCCTGTCTGGGCTGCGATCAAGTAAAGCTGGTCGAGAGATTCTTACTTCTCATGCTAAGGAGTCTGAGATTAAAATGATTCTGAATGAGTGCCCACTTGCGGAAGAAGGAGCCGTAACTGCTGTATGATGTCTGCTGTGAGTGTGGAGGGGGAGCCAGTGGCTCTATATCATGTCTTTACTGCCCTTACCCTACTGACTCCAGGTATCAGATGGGGTAATGAACTAGACATCAGATTCTGGAAGAGGCTGCACAAGAGCAGTCGATACCCCCTTCAAAGGCTAAGGCCACCCGCTTCCCTGTCTCTGCTCTAACTTTTCTGTGGTCTGAATGCCCACCACTGGGTCTCACTGCTGGGCACCTCCGGTTCTCATTTCAGAGAGGAAGCGACAAGAAGACAGACAACACAGTCACATTCCCAACAGTTCTTTGCTCACTCCCACTTAGGGGCAAGTGTCAAGTCCCTTTCTGAAGGTCAAAGTTTTAACTTCCCGAGTGCAGATGTGCTAAACGCTAAGTCCATCTTGGGACACACAATTAACAATAATGATGACAACACCATTCCCTGAGCTCTTCCAGGTGCCAAGTGCTTTATGTGCGCTGGCTTCCCTTCTCCCATGAGAGCATGTATCCATTATCCCAATTTTATACAGAAGGACGCTGCAGCCTAGCCATGTCCAAGGTCACAGCTAAAAGATGACGGATCTGGAATTCAAACCCAGGTCTGACCAGCACCACAGCATTTGCAAGGCGTCCTGAGGAAGAGATCTGTCTGTTGTCCCAGGAAAGTTAGGTGTCCTCCCCAGCGCAACCACGGTCCCCCACCCAAGCATGTTACCTCATACCCATGTCCATCTCCCTTGTGGTCTGTGGTCCCTTGAGCATGTGGACAGTGACTCTCAGCTCTGTATCCCCAGTCCCCAGCTGACATATAGTACGTTTTCCTTAAATATTGGTTGAACTGAGATCAGCCAACGGAATGTTAGGGGGAGGCAGACTTACAATAGAACTAAAAATGAGTTGGTAATTTCTTGGGGTCAGGGCAGCCCAGCCATGGAAGAGCTGCCTCACGAGGGGTAGTGAGCTCCCCATCCCTGGAAGGATCCCAGCCATTTGAGACTGATGATATCCACTGGGAATGCTGCACAGGGGCTTCTAAACAGGCAGCGAGTTGGCCTGGATGACCTTCCAACTGTGAGATTCTGTGAGGCAGCCACACTTTTGCCATGGCCTTGTGGTGAGTGGGATATAGTTCTCCACCTCCTAATTTGGGGCTTGGCTGTGGGACTTGCTTTAGCTAATGAGATTTTAGTGAATGGGACACATATAGAAGCGTGAAATGTGCTTGCATAATTGGGCCTTTTCACCATGAGAAGCCTCAAGAGGCATCTGGTCCAAAGAGGGTGCAAGACTCATTGACAGACCACGACCCAACCAGCAGCCTGGAGTCCAGCCAGCCAAGCCCAGTCTAGAACAGCCGAACCTCAAACACCCACCGGCTCACAAGAAATCAACGCTCATGGTTTTATGCCACGGAATTTGGGGGGCGGTTTATTATACGGCATTATCGTGGTGATAGCTGGCTAATAAATCTTTCCTAGATGCGTGGAATCCTGGTGCTGATGAGGGGCTTGGAGGGATTTGTCTCAGCCTCTCTTCTGCCTGCAGACAAGGCCATAGCTTCTTGGAGGCACAGGGCAGTTTCCTGTCTGTCTGCAGCCTGAGTAGGACAGCAGGATGGGTAAGGCTGCTCCATTGCCAAGGGTGTATTTGGGGGAGGCTGGCTCACTGAGGCCTGTTCTAGATGGGGAGGGAAGGACCCCTATAAGAGCTGGTCTTAGAGGGGCTTCCCCTCCTCCTGCCTGGCCCCACCCACTGAGGAGAGGGTGCTGAGTAAACCTAACACCCTCATTCCAAAAGGAGACACTTGCTGGGCCCAGCTTTGAAGGGCCACGTGGTCCTGGAACTGGGCTGAGTCTCACTTATTATTTGGTTCATGCTCTGAGGGCCCCAACTGCCCGTGTGACAGCTGGGGATGAGGGACCTGAGTCTGCTCACTTAGGGCTTCAGGGATGATTGCATAAGGAAATACAAGTAGCTCTTTAGGCAGTGGGAGACAGGCACATCCCTCTCAGTGCTGCCGACACGTTTGCGGGCCCCTGCAGTCTCATCCCGTTATCCTGGGCAGCTCTGGGCAGCTGGGTTGCAGGCAGTAGAGGTCTGCAGCGTAGGTTTTGGACTCAGAGAAACCGACCTTTGAATCCCAGTCCTGCTTTCCAGGTGTGTGACCTTGAGCAAGCTAGCTGCTCAGTCTTGCTAAGCCTCAGCCACCTCTCCTTTACAATGCTGACAACAGTTACGGACACTTGATGGGGTTGCTGTGAGGATAAAATGCAAGTGCTACTCATGGTGCCTGGCACAAAAGAAGTGCTCCGTAATAAACGGTAGCAACTGCTATTAATAATAAATCATTCACATTATTGGGACTTCATCTTCCGCAAAATGCATCCCTTTATTCAGTCCTTCAAAGGCTTCCCATGTGCCAGAGAGAGGTCACAGTTGATCTCTGAGGGGGACAGACCCACAGGCAGCTAACTAAGATGCTGAGGGTACACAGAGCGAGGGGAGATGGAGACCCCCCTCAGCTGGGGAAGTGAGTAGTTTGCCAGGAAGAGCAAGGGGTTGGGGGGTCAGCGTGACAACCTGGGGATCTTTGGGGCTTGGTGAGTTCAGGCACTGATGGTCACCTGGGTGGGGAAGTATACTGAGTGTGTGTGTGTTTGGTGGGAGGGAGGGGGCAGCGAGGCAGATGATGACACAGGAGAACGGGCAAGGCCAGATCATGGGACCCTTGGATGTCACTCTGCCGAGCTTGGAGGACTCCATCCTGTACACAGGAATGGGAGACGAAGCCACTAAAAAGGTGGAGGGGTGGTGGTGAGGTGGTCAGACTTTCATTCTGGAAAGAGCTGTGCTGGAGGCGGCCTGCAGGGGAGAGCCTGGGGCCAGGCAGAGCACTCAGGATGCCGGAGCGGTGATCCAGGGAAGAGACATGGGGCCCTGGGGGACCTCTGTGGGCCTCAGTCTCCCCACCAATAATAATAGGAGGCGGCTGAGCCATCCTGTCCCTGGGTCCCTTCTAGTCCTGACAGCCTCTGTCCCAGGGCTCTGGGTGGTCTGGGAGTCTATCACCCTCCAGCCTCCTGCCCCGGGGTCCCAGCACCCCCAGGCTGGGAAACCTGACATGGCACACACTGAAATGCAACACGTTGAGCTTATCCTCAAAAGGAATGCCTCAGGAGAAGATGACTGGGAGGTACAGGTCTCCTCCATTTGTCACTAGCCCACACCCCGACCCTCACCCATCCCCACTTTCGGTCAGCCTAGATGCAGCAGCTCCAAAGAGGACAGTGCAAGAACTTAACACCAGGAAACTACCTCTGGGCCCTGCATAGGCCATCTGGTTCACCCTGGTCCTTTGTAAATCAGGCCTCACCTAGGAGGACATAGCCTACGGGAAGACCTCCTCCTGCAGCTGGCTCTGGTGGTTTGCACCAGCACTTCCAGGAAGATCTCCTGAGAGGTGACTCACATCTCTCTGCAAGTAGGCCACGACTTCCAATCCACTTGGACCTGCTCCCCCGTCTCCTGCCCTTGGTGCAAATGCCTCTGGTCACAGGAAGGGTGAACGAAGCCATTGGTGGGGTCGTGAAGGGAAGCTCAACTGACTCCACGGTGGACGCTGCCTCTGCGAGTGCACTGCTCCCAGGTTCTCCCACCGACCTACCCCCCGAAACCACCGCCCTGGGTCCTCACTCTGCTCTGAGAGTTAGGCCCAGACTGGCTCCAGGGGGATGAAATCTGAGCTGCAGCCTCCTGCAGGGGACACTCTGAAGCGCTGGATTGTCCTTGTCCCTGACGGTTTCTGAATGTGGCCAAGTGTCGCACCTGCTCTCACTGTTCAGAATAGAGACAGAGAGGGAGCGCTCCATCTCCCGGACGTGGAAGAGACAAGAGCCCCACCCGCCTGCACTCCTGCCACCTCAGGGCATCCATCAAATGGGAGAGCTGTAAGGCCCTGGTCCAACTCCCTCTGCAGGCCCTGTAATGCTAGAGATGGGGAAACAGGCCCAGAGGAGTGAAGGCGCCTGTCGAAGCTCACCCAGCTCAGGGTCAGTCTGGGGATCTGGCCTCCGACCCCGCGCTTGCCTAAAATGCTGCTGTTTCCACCTTTTTGTGGATGACGCCAGGCCCCGCCTCACGATGCCTGTTTTACAGACAGACAGGCAGGCCCATGACTAACACAACCTTGGAGCCATCCAGTCCCTGGAGGACCCCTAATTGCTCATCTGTGGAACAGGAATTAACCCTGCCTGACCTACCTTACAGGGCAGCTGCACGGACGACAGCTGCGGGGGGACCTGGGCAGTGCACTGGGAGGGGTCACAAGGTTCAGGAATGTCCCTGAGCCTGGGGCTTTGGAATGGGATTGGGGGAGAGGTAGCTATGTAGCCAGGAAACGGCCTTCCTTGAGGCCCCAGAGGGGCCAGAACCATTACAGAGAAGGGACTTCAAGTCGACAAAGACAAATTGGCTTAATTGACCCAAATTAGCAGCAGGGAGGGCCCCATGGCCCAGCTGCTGGTCCATTTAATCACTGTCACCCTGTGTGGTCAGGGACAGCCCGCCTCCCCCAAGGCCATCAGGGTCATCTCCCCTGTGAATGGCTGCCTCTCTGGAGTCCTCCATCAGCAGGAAGTAGGGCTGGGACTTTGGGGACAAAGACAGCCTCCGGCCAGAGGTCAAAGAAAACTCCCTGTACAGCTGAGCCTGGCTTGGGGACAGACAGCGTGGTCTGGGACAAGGCAGCCCTGGGAGCTGTGAGTTTCTTCCAAGCCCCTCATTCTGAGGTCAGTGGCTGCCCCTTGGAGAGGGAGGGATTCACTGGGGCTGATTGATTTGCCCGCTGGCTGGCAGGCTGTCCGTCAAACTTCCCAGGAGGCGCTGCCCCACTCCTGCACTTTACAGAGGCTCATGGAGAGGAAGGGGCTGCCTGGGCCTCAGGACCACTTCTGCTTCTCTTTCAGCTTTCCACAGCATTCCTTAACAGTGCTGCGGTGGTGGTCAAATTGGGGTCTCCCGAAAACCTTCGGAACGTATGAGCCAGAGCCCTCCTTGGTCTCTGGTGACATGTCCCAGGATTCCTGTTGGCTGCTACTGCCTAAATCCCCCATTGTGAGAAAGCGGGAAAGACACTCTTTCCCACTCCAAATCCCTCCTGGTTATTGCCTGCTCCCTGGTGGGGACGGTCCCTTTCCCCTTCCCACAGCTAACACTGATAGAGCACCCACTGTGAGCTGGGCCTGGGCAGGGGAACTCCGGGTCAGGTGGTCGGTCCCGTGACTCATGGCCTCCCCATCACAGCTCCCTGTCTCCAACTGCATCTGTGTTTTTCCTGCTTAGAATCTTTGCTCTGCCAGAGCCACCCTTGCATGCATGTGTGGCCAAGGCCCTATGAAAAGTACAATCACGCTCCGTGGACGTCACGGCTCTAGCCGGGGCCCCCAACTATGCCCGGCCACAGTCCAACTGCTGCCCCTTGGACTCAGGGCTCCACTAGCCATAGATGCTAGTTGCATCAGGCTTTCTCTGCTGCTTCTCCCCTCAACCAACACTCAGTCCCTCCTCCCTCTGACCATGTTCCTCTCTGCCATCTCCATAAATACTCCCATTGGGTACAATCCAGGTATCGACATTATACCTCAGTGTAGACCTGCAAAGCTGGAGTCCATGCTAGGGTCATTGAGAGAGGAACACTCTCTCTCTCTCTCTCTCTCTCTCTCTCTCTCTCTCTCTCTCTCTCTCTCACACACACACACACACACACACACGCACACGCATGCACACACATGCTCCAACTTACAAATGAGATGTTTATCAAAAGTTGGTTGGAAATTGGCTATTGGAGCTTGGAAACACACTGCAACACATTTCTCTACAGAGACAATATTATTCTCAGGCTAGCCCGCCAGTTTATCTATAGTTCATTCAGTAAATATTTATGAAGCACCTGGCATGTGTATGAGACTGAACAGTGGTTCGAAGAGTGTTACCTTGAGTTCTGGGTCCTAGAACAGGCGACTAAGTGTGACACAGAAAGAGGAGATAGAAAATGAAAAAAATAAAAAATAAGTTTCTCTTTAAATCATTTAAAAATAAGACAGGTCTGGGCCAACCGTATGGCACGTTGGTTAAGAGTTGGCTTGGGACGCCAGCTCTGAGCAGCAGGGCCCTAGTTCAGATCCCACACGAGGGCCAGTGACACTGCGCCCTCTACAGCTAAGATGGTGAACAGCAGCTCGACCTGGAGCTGGGCTGCCGTGAGTGGCCAGCAACGGCAGAGGCTGCAGCCCCTGCTGCAGTGGGCTGCTGTGAGCTACCATGAGTGGCCAGCAGCCAGCGTGAGCAGCTGGCAACTGACATGAGCCGCCGTGAGCAGCTGTCCAATGGCCTGCAAGCGACTGCCTCACCAGGAAAGAGCGCAACGATCACAATACCAACATGGGCCAGTAAAACGACGTCCTCCACAACTAGACTGAAGAACGAAAAGGACAGCAACTTGTCTGTTCCCCTTCTCCGATTCCCCAGTGCTGTTCCCTTTCCCCAATTCCCTAATAAAATCTTTAAAAAATAATAATAAATAAGACAGGCCCATGGTCAATACCTTGTCTACACTCCTCTTTCCCAGGGCCCTTTTCCTCTGGCCCCAGGGCCTCCAAGTCTCCCCTGACCACCAGGGTCCCCAGCATGGGGGATCCTCTCTAGGCCTGCTGTCCCAACTCTAGGAAGTTTTATTAAATGTAGGTTCCCAGGTCCCTCCCCTGCCATCCTAATTCAGAAGCTCTGGGTTGCTCCCGAGAAGGTGACTCTTGCCCTTACACCCGCCATGTTTTAAGTCTTGCTCTAGTAGTGTCTTTTTTTTTTTTTTTTTTTTTTTTTTTTTTAGCTGAGCCATCCCGCCACCTGTTGGCAGCTCACGGCTGCTCAGTTTCTAAATCTGCAGCCAAGATTGAGAACCACTGCTCGAGTTGTTCTAGTTCTCACACAAGTTTTCCCTTTTGTGAGGAAGGGAATTCACAGGTTTCCAAAACTCATACCTGCCCTCTCCGCCTCCTCCCTTCCCTGCGGCACTGCATGGCGGAAGCAACAGCCTCACCTCACTTTGCAGGTGTCCCCAGTGAGGTTTTTATGCCCCAAAGCCCCAGTGCAGAGGCCACCATCAGACACACCCACCCGGAAGGTGAGGACCGCACACACTCGATGCTCGCACCACTGAACACTGGCCCCTGGACAGTGCGTGGCTGAGCGACAGGAATGGGTGCCCCGTGGTGAAGTGTTCTTTATAATGGTTTGCAGAATGCTCCTTATGGTGAGTAATTCATCGTCACTCCTGCTCTGCTTTTCTCCACGCCCTCTTGGTGTGGAGAAGCCCCCATCTCTGTTTCTTCTAGAGAGACCCACTCTAGGCAGCCCCAGAAACCCCACTCCCCTACTCCTTAAAAGTTTTTGCCTAAGGCTTTCAACGTTCCATTTGGCTCTCTCCCTATTTTAACTTGGACCCCTGTCCATGACTCAACTGTGACACTTCTATCTGCCTGGACTCGGACAGAGCAAGTGTCTGTAGGCTCTGGAACGGCGAGTCCTAGGCTTGGGTCACTACAGTTTGGCTGAGTGTGACTATCTGAGGCTGGAGGCCAGAGGCTGTGCTCTGGCAGAAGGGGCTGGACCAGGTCACCTCCATCTTTTCCAGCGTGAGAGTCAGGTGTTCTGTAGGTCACCCCTAAACTGGAAGCCCTAAACTGCTGGGCCAGGGCTGAGGCCCAGCCTGGATCCCCCAGACAGGCTGATTCCCACAGACTTACATCCCCGAGTTGGTGGAAGGTGATTTCACATTTGTAACAATTATGCCCTTAATTGGGTTCCAATTAAATTGGAGAGGAAGTGAAGGGCTGTGTCTGTGTTTGTTCTCCTCTTTCCTCCTCCTGCACATCAAAGGGAGTGCAGCGAGGATGACAAATGGGCTTTATCTCATCTGGAACAGCACCGCCCTCCATCCGGGGCAGGCAGGGCTGCCCTGCGGTGGCCCACCTACGGCCTTCTGAGCACCTCTTATGCTTGCGTTTCTAATCAGGGGCTGGACTCATTCAAGGGTGGGGTCCTAGGAGGAGCTGGGTGTCCAGGCAAGAGCCAGTTTTTCTCATGGGCTTCACCTCCACTGGGAAACTGAGTGGAGACCCAGGGAAATGAGGACAGAGAAGGGACGGCCCCCCATCACGCAGTATTACCTAGATCCTCCCACTCCAGAGTGGAAGGGTCCTCAAGGATGGATTCAGTGGACCAACGGCCAGCTGCGCTCACTGGGGTATCTCCAGGACTGTCATGGAGTGACAAGGGAAGGCGGGACAGATGGGACCTCAAGGAGATACTTCAACTCTCCATTCAACCAGCAACTCAGCTTTGATCTGTGTCATATAAATTTGTATTATACATAATTTATGATATATAAATATATATATATATATTATATATATATGGTATTTCCTTGCCTCCCCCCAACATAGAAAATCACTGAGTCAAATCCTGTCACATCTCAGACAGGAAAACCGAGGCCCAGAAGAGGGCAGGGACTTGCTCATTTTAGGGGCTAGGTTGCTAGGATCAAGGTCTCCTGGCCCTGACCTCAGCCCCCAGAGGCCACGAGATATGGAGCTCCGTGGGCAGGAGATGAGGAGGGGCTATGGGTGGAGATTATGGATAGAAGGGTGGGCCAGGCCAGGGTCTCACAGAGGCACCTCCTTGGATCTGGTGGGGCCCTCCTACCTCTGGCCTCTGCTCCCCCAGAGTGCCCCCTCTCTGGCCCATACTGAAAAGAGGCCATGATGGTAGTCAGGGGCTTAGGCGGGGTTCATGTCCATGGGCGAAGCTGCCCCAGCCGGCCCGTTGGCTGGATGCCCTATGCCAAGGAGAATCAGGTCCACGTCTGAGGTCCTGGTCACAGAAGCCCCTCTAAGGGGCCAAATCTGCAGAGGACACATGTCCAATCAGTTTGGCACACAGTAGGTATTCAGAAAGCTTTCGCAGAATGAATGAATGAATGAATGAATGAATGAACGAACGAACGAATGAATGCTTGACTGAATCAGGGAAACAGGCCAGTCTAGGAATCAGGACCCAGATTGCTAATCTTGGGTGAAGGAAATGACGCTCTGTAGGGGAACTGGTTGCAAAACAAGGCAAGTTAGAATTAGAGAGGCTTCGGAGGGCCTCCTGCAGTCCTGCCCTGGGAGAATCCCATCTAATGGGGCACGCACCGTCTCTCCTGAGGAAGCCCCTGATCTGATGAGAGATGCAGTCTTCTCTGGAGAAGCCCCAGGCTGATGAGGGAGGCACAGCTTTCCCTGGGGAGAGTCCCCAGTCTGGCAGGGGGAGGGGAAGGAAAGGTGTTGCTGCCACGACAGGCTCCCTGTCTGATGGGGGATGCAACCGACTTGGGCAGCCTCCTACCTGGCGGAGGAGGCAAGGCTGGGCCCGAGGCAGTGCTCTTCCTTCTGGGTTCATAGCAGACAGGCCGTGTGTCTGGAGTGCCTGGTGAAAAGGAGTTGGGAGCTGCGGCCAGGCAGGACAGCCATTGACATTCTGGTCAGGCAGCCAATCACTGAGTTATTATTATTTCTTTTTTTTTTTTTTTGAGCTACTTAGAGCAATTTACAGAAATCATTTAGGGGCTGTTTAGGGAGAAGAGAAAAGATGAAGACTTTTAAAGGCTGGGCCTAGGGATGGTTTTATGCAGATCAGCTTTGCAGGGATCCAGGGCAGGAGAGCCTGGATTCTCATCTAAGGGATGTAGGAAGGGCAGGAAGGCACACAGGGGTCTGATCTGACGAATCTGGCAGGGAGGCCTGGAGGCAGCAGCCAAGGATTGGGGAAAAGGGATGAGTGGAGGATGTGTGTTAGGCAGAGGGCTGAGAAACAGAGGAGGGAAGCCAGCACCAGTGGGTGAGGCAGCCGTTGTGTGCCTCAGTTTCTCCTTTTGTAATCTGGGTACCTGCAGGGGTGCGCTGATGGCCCTGGGATCAAGCTGAATGGGTGAGATGCTTCCTCTATGACACTGGGGGCTGCAGGATGGGCCTTGAGACCTAGAACCACAAAGTCAGGAGGTTAGGGTCCAGGGCAAGTGGAGGACACGGTCTTGGGAGCCAGAGTATCACTCTGCCTCTTTCGGTCTGTGACCTGGGCCAGTCACTTTTCCTCTCTAAGCCTCAGTTTCCTGATCCATACAATGGGGATCACGATGACTAATGTCACATCTTACCTATGATGATATGGTGTGAGAAGGTATGTGGTAGCCATTTTTGAACTGCCAAGGGTTCCACACTCCTTGGTCACCGTGGGGAATGGTGGGGAACTTCAGGGATGAGAACCTGACCTTCAAATACCCATTCCTCCTGGCTCCCCCCCGACAGGAGAAATCACTCTTCTAAGGCTGACGACACAACTGGCCTTCGCTGAGCTGGGATCAGAGGCCTGAACCGCAAGGCTGGGGGGATACAAGTCACGTGTGGGTGTGTTCATGTGCATGTGTGCATGACGTGGGAGGAAGAGAACTGGAGGGAAGATAAAACCAGTTGCACATTTAGAAAAGCCTTCCCCACAGGTACATTTCATACTGTTTGTGCTGTGCTTATTGGAGATGAATCTGGTTACTCCGTGTAAACATCATGCCTGTGAAGGCCGGCCCCCAGATATGGCCCCTGGGGCAACAGAAGGCGGAGGGCACCTCCTCTGTGACTGACTGGCTTTCTCCAGCGACTGTTGACCTTGCTGCCGCTCCCCACGCCACCTGCATGCAAAACCTCTGAAGACAATATCTAGCCCCCTGGGCTGGGCATCAGGGACCTGGGTCTGATGCCTGGCTTTGCCCCGCCTGACGGCTGTGTGAGCTGGGCTAAGATTTTTTCCTCTCTAGACCTTCGTCTTCCCACCTTTCAAGTAGAGGCGGTTTAAGGATCAGAGGGGCCTGCCACTCCCATCCGGCTCCCCCAACCCAAGGTTCTTTGACTTTTAAGTATTTCATCTCACTGAGCAGCCCCCTGTGCCACAGTCCAGAGAGGATTTCAGGGTGCAACCCAGCGTTCAGTGGATTCAACAAGCACCGATGGGGTGCCAGCCACGTGCAGGGCACCGTGCAAGGAGGTTCGCACCGTCTCTCTTCCCTTTAGCCAGGGCTTCAATGGTGAGGGTAACAATAGTAAGCATCAGGTGGTGCTGGGGACTGTTACATACATTAGCTCGTTGCATCGCCCTGATTTAAGATGTAGGTGCTGTCTGTTATTAGCCCACTTTATGGATCAAGAGGCTGAGGCTCAGGGAACAGGTGACTGCCCCGCAGGTTGGTGGCAGGGCCAAGCCTCCGTAACTGTGGGGCTGTACTATTTCCAGCACACTGCAGTCGCTGGGTGGGCAAGGGTCTGGACCAGTGGTCATCCCATGATGCCGCTGGACCTCAGCTGGCCAGTTCGCAGAGATGTTGGCAGTGGTTGCTGCAGAGCAACAGGAAGCCACACCTGCCCCTCTCCAAAGTCCAGAGGAGGCCAGTCACTTGCACCTCTGCCACCCTAGCATCAATTACATCCCACTGCTGCATGATCGGTGTTTGTCACCATGCTTGGCGTGGAGTAGGCAGGCCTTCAAACACGTGTGCTGAATACAACTATAGCTACCTTTTATTAAGCACTTCCTACAAGCCAGGCACTGCTCCAAGCATGTTACGTGCATTGGTTTGTCTATAGGTGACAACAAACCCTATGAGGAAGGTACTGTTACTATCCCATTTTATAGATGTGGAAACTGAGCCACAGAGCAGTGAAGTAATTTTCCCAAGACCACAGAGCAAGGATATGGCAGATGAGCATGTGAGTGAATGAACAAATGAATGAATGAATAAATAAATATTTCCCCTCTGTTCCCACTGATTCATTTAGCTCCCAGATCTCTACCCAGTGGTGCCCTGGGTAGAAGGGTGGGGAACAGAGGAGTGAATGACACAGATGTGGGCCCTGTTCTCAGGGGCTACCATTCCAGTGGTAGAGGGGCTGTCAGTGCATCAACAAGCAGACACGTAACTATTATATACACTATGTCAGGCGCAGGAAAACAGGGTGAGGGGATAGTGTGAGGCTGGGCAGGGCTATTTTGGAGAGGGGGTGACCAGGGAGGGCCGCTCGAATGAGATGCATTTGGGTGGAGGAGGCCTGAAGGAAGTAGGGGGGATGAGTCACGCTTCTTTGTGGGAAAAGGCCAGGCAGAGGGGGACCAAGCTCAGTGGCTGGCGTGTGTGAGGACCGCGAGGAGGACAGTGTGGCTGGAGCAGAGCGGGTGAGAGGGAAGGTACGGTCAGAGAGCACTGTCGGGAAAAGGGACAGGTCATGCTGCCTTGTCAGCCGCTGTAAGGACTTTGGCTTTCACTCTCAGCGAGGTGAAGGGTTCTGAGCAGGAGGGTGGCTTGGTCTGACCTATGGTTTACAGGGAAGAAAAGTGGCACGAGTGGCAGTCACCATGGCCAGCATGAATCACGCCAAGGCTGGGGGAGGAGCCGAGCAGGGATTCTCCAAGGTCTGCAGACAAGACGCGGCCCAGCTCACCAGTCCCCAGAGAACTGACCCCAGAAACACCTAGCCCTGCGCTGTCCAGAATGGCAGCGAGTCACCACGTGTGGCTACTGAGCAACTGACATGGGGCCAGTTGGAATTGTGATGTGCTGGATATAAGTGTAAAAGGCACACAAAATTTTGAAAATTTAATATAAAATTTTTAAAAATGTAAAATAGTTCATTACTAATTTTTATATGGGTTCCATGTTGAAATCGTCGTTTGGATATACTGGTGAAAATATATTAGTAACATTCATTTCACCTGTTTCTTTTTACCTTTTCTCATGAGATAACGAGAAAACTTTTAATTACCCATGTGGCTCATTGAACAGCGCTGGTCAGCACTGATCCAGCTCAGCAAACCCCGCTTTCAAAGACAAGGAAAGTAAACTCCAGTGAAAAGAAAGGATTTGTCCAAGGGCACGCAGCTGGCTGAGAGAACGAAGCAGTGGGGCAGAGGACACCCACCTGAGGCAGAGGAAGAACGTGGGGGAGGCTGGGGAGCTGAGGGCCCTCTGGGTAGATCGGGGTGTTGGAGGTGACTCTCATTCTCAGGGGCCACACTGAATAATAAATGGTTGCAGTGACCATGCACTAGTTCTGATGGTGCCAGCAGGTGCAGAACCTGTTACCTGGCCTCCAACACCCCTAATAGGATGGGTGGGTGGGCTTACTTTCTATTGTTTGCAGATGAGGCATCTGAGGCTGAAGAGGAGGGGCCAGCTCTGGGGACCAGGGTCTCCATGTGCTTTCAGGCTGTAGGATGGATCAGAGCTGGTGTTTCAGGGATGCCTGGGCTCTGTTTCAGAAACTCCCTATAACCCCCATCCTGATTTCTGGCCATGGCGTGGGCTGCCTGGGGAGGTGGGGCAGCCTGCCTTCTTGGTATACAGGAAGCCTTTACTCCCATCTTGGGGGCTGCCGTGGAGGAGATGCATATATTGGGAAGTGGTGACCTCACCAGCCAGTATGACCCAGGCACGGCGGTGGGGCCAGCTGCCCAACCCAGGAATGCCTCCTCCACCCCAGGGTTGGCGAGGCCCTGGGAATGGGGGCCATGCCTGTGGCTGCTTTCCTGGGAAGGGAAGGAGGAAAGGCGGGAGGGAGGGAGGGAGAACACCCAGCTGCTGGCCACTGCTGTTCTTAAAACAAGCATCATGTTGCTAGGAGGCACCCAGGGTAAGCAAATCAGACCCTACACAAAGCAAAACAACCCAACCACCAGAAAACAGCTCTCCGGGAAGTCTTTGGCGCTGTACAAAACATGCTTCCCAGCAGCGCCCAGCCGAAAGGAAGGGAACAAACCGAACCCACCGCGTGTGCTGAGACCCTCCAGCAGGCACACGGCTTCTCATCTGGGCACTTCCACACACACTGTGGCATCTCAGCCTTGCAGCAGCCCAGCGCAGGAGAGGTGATGCAAGCACTCCCCTTCAGCAGATGGGGACGCTGAGGCTGGAAGAGGCCAGGCAGGCAAGGGCTCCTGGGTTACCAGCTACCCTGCAGCAGGGCTGGGATTCCAACCTACATTTGCTTGACTTGAAACCCCACCACACCCCCTGACAGGATGGCTTATTCCGAGGCTCTCCTGGAGCCCAAATGCTGACAGTGACACCTGAGCAGACCTGAGCGCTCAGCCTCTGACTGCCAGTGGGGTAAGGAAAGAGTGAGGTCTTCTCTCTCTCATACCGCCCTCCCCCTCGGCCATTTTCCCCAGGACTTCTGACTGGACAATAAGGTACCCCAAGGGGGTCAGAACTGGCTGTGAGCCACAGAAGAGCCCCCTGCGCTCTCTGGGCCTTACCCGCTAAAGTCCACTCCAAATACTGAGCCATAGGCTGCAGGCTCTGCATCTCACATTTGCCATCCAATCTTCCAGGGGTGGAAACCAAGGAGTCGAAAAGAGACCTCAGGCCCCTGGTAAGTGGCAGAGCCGGCACTCAGACCCGTCTCCTGGGTTCTGAGAGTGCACTCTTTCTATGTGGTGGAACCTCTGATGACTTCCTTCAGCCGGTGCTCCAGTCTGCAAATTGCCCCCAACCAAGTTGTTGTTGAGAACCCTGCTTTGATCATATCACTCCCTCCCTCCGAAACGCTCAAAAGCTCCCCAGGGCTCCATGAAACATAGGGTCCAAGTCCTGAGAGGCACTAAGAGATCATCCAGGTAAGGAATTACCAACCACATACCCTGCATTTAGCCTCCTGCTACTGCTTCGCAGGCAGCCTGGGCTCTCTCTCTCCCTGCTGGACTCAAGAGCTGGTAGGCCAGCGATCATGTTTTGCCTTGCCTTTCTGTCTTCCCCAGGGGATCAGACACACAGTAGATGTGGACTTATTAGTCTTCAGAGAGAGAATCCTGTAACCTGCTTAACACCTCCTGAAGAGGCACCTCCTCCATGAAGCCTCCCCAGATCCCTCAAGCAATTGTGAGATTTTTCTCCCTCCACAACACTCTGTATCCCCTCCAGCATGTCTAGGACTGTATTTTATCACAACTTGTGTAGACATGGCTCATCTCCCCCAGGAAACCACCTTAGACTCTCCTCATGAGACAGGCACTGTGATTTCTTCATTTTGATACTTAACACAGTACCTGGCAACGTACTAATAATACTAGTAACAACAATACTGACAACTATCATTTTCGGACGCTCTGGGTGGGCCAGGCACTCTTCTAAATATTTGACATGGAATAATGACTCATTTAATCATCACAACATCCCTATAAGTTGGGTACATTTATGATCATTTGCAGATAAGGAAACTGAGGCACAGAGTGGTTAAGTAACTTTCCCCAAATCACAAAGGAAGTGATGAAGCAAAGCAGTTTGGTTTTAGAACCAAGTGTAGAGAAAGGGTGAGGGGAGCTATGAGCATCAGGACCAAGCAGAAACAGAAAAGCCTACTGCTGGCTCCCAGGGAACAATTCCTGGTGCCCAGCACAGGGCATGGCATATAGTAGGTGCTCAGTTAATAGACGTGACTATTAAGATAACTAGATAGTTCAATAGCTGCTCCAACATAGGTGTGTGGTCAGTGGGAGCAGGAGTGGGGGTGGAGGGCTTCCCAGGCAGGACTGCAGTGCCCAAGTGGGGAGCCCAGCCCTCTATACCACGCCAGTACCCTCTGCTTCTCTCCCCACCGCCTCCTCAGCTCCAGCCTCCCTTTCCTAGCATTTTAGACCTCTCATGCACGAGACTGGTGGATGGCAGTTTTTCTCCTGCTGAAAACAGCCACAGAAAATTGGGATCATTTCTCTGCTGGGTTGGCTGCTGAGAAAATGGCAATTTTTCCTATTTCCAATTCAAGAGTTCCTTCCTATTGGACAGAGGCCCCAACGCCTGTCTTTCCCCACAGGGAGAGTATGGTTACCCTCGAGCAGGTCACCTTCTTGGCTAAGAGGCATGGGCTACAGTGGTCCTACGGTGGCAGGGGCTGGTGGTAGGAGGGAGAGCCACTGATTGAGCACTTGCAGACATAAAACAGGGACAGGCAGAGAGGTAAAAAACAACAGGTAACCAGGAGTCGCTGCCAGGTGCCCAGGAATCCAGGGAAATTAGGTTTTGCATTCCCTGAGCATAAACGCCTGCAGACATCCTGTCTGTCATACCCCGCCAAGTCACAGTGGTGTAAGATCACTGCCCAAACAACGGCATGTACTCCCCTGCCCCAATCTACGCAGAGAATTTTTGTAAAGGTAAATAATTAGTTAAAAAGTCAGAATCTTCTAAGGAAACTGAGGATTGCTTGGCATCTTGAATGCCCCAGCTGAGATGAGAACACTGGCATTTGGCCTCCATCACGGAGGCGATGGTTTGAGCAAGAAGGGGCTGTGGAAGCACCTGGTGCTGCAGCCCCATTTTACAGACAGTGGGCCCTGCCCACGGAGGAGCCCTGGACAGCCATAAAAGGGCAGCTAGGCCAGGCAGGTCTGGGATCCAGCTTGCCAAGCCTTGGGTGGTCTCTGCTGCAGTCTGCCCCCTGAACATGCTGGGCATGCCCCCGGTGGGGTGGCTATAGAGTGGCAGGAAAGGCAGCCAAAGCCAGGACTGTGAGCGGCAAGGGGCTGAAGAGAGCAGACAGGGGTCCCTCCCTGCCAGTCCCCACCCCCGCAGGTTCTGGGGCTCTGCAGGCCTGCAGCTGAGGGTCAGCTCAGGTCACTCCTGTTCCTAACCTTGCTGTGGCTCCCCATTTCACTCAGCCCACAAATCAGTCCTATACGGGCCTCCCTCCCCTACCTGGCCTCCCCCACCTTCCCCATCTGCACTGTGCTCCAGCCCCTCGGGCCTCCTCCCTGTACATGGTCAAGCCCACCCCTGGCCCAGGGCTGGGTGCTCTGTAACATTCGGATATTCACTTAGTTTGCTTCCTCCCCTCATTCAAGTTGGCTTAATGACACTTTATCAACTGAGCGCTCATTTTAATGCTGCACAGCCCCTCCCCATCATATACATGTACACACACACACACACACACACACACACACGAATTCCCAATTCCTCTCGCCCTACTATTCCTCTTTTTTTCCCTTAGCACTTTTTGCCTTCTAACATATTATGTAATTTCCTTATTTAACATATTTATTATTTACTGTCTGCTGTCTGCCTGCCCCCACAAGAACCTAGGCTCACAAGTGCAGGGATTTTGTTGTATTCGCGGATTACGACAAGTGCCTGGCCCGTTGCAAGCACTAAATGAATACTTGCCGAGTGACGGGGAAGGTGTCTAGCTATACAAGCCGTGTACACTCACTGACTCATCTGACGAAGCATTAAATGCCTGCTTCACTCCAGACATCCCAGTAGACCCGGGGAGTACAGACAGGGAAAGGCTCACACGCCTTCCAGGTTCCCTCGTGCGTACAGCCAGCAGGAAGGTCAGGCAGTGCAGTGACAAACAGGAAAAATCAGCAGCGAGTTGCAGGGGGCAATGGGTCTTTGTTCATCTGACAATCAGGGCAAGCTTCCAAGAGGAAGTGTGGATACGCTCTGGCCTGAAGGCTGAGGAGGAAATAGGAGTGGACAAGTGGTCTGGTTAGAGGGAACAGAACGTTACAGAGGCTCGGACAGGGAAAAGAGCATGACTCATTCAAGGGACTGGAAGCAGCCTACAGAGCGAGGGCCCGAGAGGGGGCTCAGGACGAGACTGGAGAGCTCAGCGGGGCCCGATGGGGAGGTGTACAGACCCTTATGTCTGTCCATGTCAGTGCTTATTCCCTGGATGTGCGAGGCAGAGAAGGATGGCAAGAAGACCACCATGGCCAGCGTCAGAAAACCCGACCTCATGAGCAGGCGTGGCCAGGACTTGGCTGAGCCTCAGCTTTGCCCTCTGTAAATGGGGACCATAGGCACTGCCCTCACCTAGTGGCTGCTGAGAGAATCAAACGAGACCATGGATCTGAACTCCATAGAGCTGTTAGACCTCTCAAGCATATCGCACTAGTGCGTGCCCTGTGTGGCGCTCTTGCGAGCGCGTGCCTGCACTGATAGCCCCCACCAACGCTGTTTCGTGCCGTGACAAGTCTGTTGCATTATGTGTACCAAGCCACCAAAAAAACATTCGCTTCTGGCCCAGAGCCAGGCTCCCCAACACCCCTGAGGGGTGGGGATGGGGTTCCTCCAACCTCTGGATGAAGGTCGTCATCTTGTCTGTCACCATCAGACCGCGTGAAGGGAAAAGGCCACCTCTGAGGGTTGGGGATGTGCATCCTTTGTCAGATTGGGGCCTCTCTAAAGATAAAACTGTGTCCTTTGTCATACTGGTCACTCCCCAGGGGCTGGAACCACGTCCCCTCCTCCCCCCCTCGTCTCTCAGAAAAGCAGAGAGGATGTGTCACTAAGTATGACTATGGCTGACTGTGTTTAAGGGTTGGACACCTCTGGGGCTGGCCGTATCCCTGGGGAGGGGTTCGGGGTTCAGGGTGTCCTGCCCACCTGTTCTCTCTCAGGAACAGCACTTTCCTGTGGGGTCTGATGTCCAGACCTGAACTCTTGGATGGAGACACCTCTGAGAACCTGGACCATTTTGAATGTCATCCCAGTTATCCGGGTGACCCTGGGCGTACCACTCTTCACAGCTCTGGGGATCCTGAGAGACAGGCCAGGAAACAAGAGACAAGCTGAGAAAGTCTGCCAGCCAGCACACAGCCTGCCCACTGCCTCCAGTTCCAGTTTGAACTCAACAGGGAAAGTCATTCAAGAGAAGACAGTAACTAGGTTGCCCATCCTCAGAGGCCCAAAAGGTGTGGGTGAGAATGCAGCAGGAAGGACTTAAGTTTGATAAAAAGCAGAACTTTCCAAAGACAAATGATTCTCTCGATAATTTCGGCAAAAAATGGATTGTCTTCAATTACGTAGTTTACCTATTTTTTGCACTGAATTAGTCATTTTTGCATCCATTCACTCGTACAACGAGCATTAAAATAATCCAGGTAATTGCTTCCATTTTCCACTTCATCCTGCTGGGTTGTCTGCCAGCCAGCAGGCCTGGGGGGGGGGGCGGGGGAGGTAGAGGTGTGTGTGTGTGTGTGTGTGTGTGTTGAGAAGTTGCAGGGGGAGGAGAGGAGCTGAAAGGGGCAAACAGCAGAGAAAAGTAGATAATGACTTCTGGACTCTCAGCCTGTGTCTAAAGCGGGGTGTGTTCCCCCCACCCCCTCCCCCGCCGTTACCTCACCTGTCTCTGCCTCCCTCCCCCTAGCAGTCTGTCTGTCCTCTAGAGGCTGGTGCAGTGGCTAGCAGAGTGTTCATGCTCCCTGATACACGGCTCCATCCTTGGGGACTACTGGTGTATGGCACAGCCAGATGACTTGATGATAAGGAGGCCCACTTTTCATTTAAAAACACAAAGGGAAATAGGAAAAGAAATTTATTTTCCTCAAAACACACACACAACTGATTCATTAAGCTCTTATTAAAATTCTGTACTGAGTGCTGGCACAAATGGAAGTAAGGGAGGCTCTGGGGAGGGAATGGAGAAGAAGAATCGTATCCAGTTGTTAGCATCTGCTGTGGGCATCAGTGGAGAAAGGCATGGGAGAAGCGTAAGGGAGGTAAGCAGAGGCTTCTCCACCACCGAACAGGAGAGTTGGAAGGGGGCTTGGCAGACATCGCCCATCCCCTCTCACTTGGCTGAGGAGGAAAAGACTCAGAGAGGGCGGTGACTTTCCTATGGCTGCACAGTACGTTGATGACAAAGTCAGGATTTGAACTCCTGTGTCCTGTGTCCTGGGGACTCTTGATTTCAAACCGCCCTGAATTTCAGAATTGGGGCCTCTTTCTCTTTTCCTCTACTGGACTTTGGGAGCTGAAGATCAGGTCCTGAACACCTCACATTCCCTCTTGGCAAATCCTTGGCAAAGGTTTATGATTGATTATCATGCCTGCCTGAGACCCGAGGCTAGCTTGAGGCCAGAAGCACATCTTGGGACAAAGCCACACAGAAAGGGGCTAACAGGGGTGGTAGCATCTCTGTTGAGGGGCCTGGAGCAGACTGCCCATCCAAGAACCCTCTTTGGGCTCTGGTGCTAGTCCTGATTCCAGGACCAACTGGCAGGATGACCTTGGCCAGTCCCTTTCCCTCTGTGAGTGCCCATTTCCTCATCCACACAAGGGTTGGATCTGATGGTTGTGATCTCATTCAGTTTCAGCCTTGTGGATGGACAACGTTATGAGTAGAGCAACAAAGCAAGACCTTTCCCCCAACATACACCTCCTGCCCCCCGGTTGGGTGGGCAGACCTTGGTGATTATAGAGTTGGTGTCTCTCAGCGTCTCAACTTCTGCAGCATCACAAGCATTCACTGCCAATACCAGGCCTGGGTTCTATCGGTCCCAGACATGCCCCCAGTGAGGGCTGAGGAGATGCCCAGGTCCCACCCTCCTATCCCAAAGTGGCCTTACCTCCTCCAGCCAAGCACTGAGCTAACCTCAGAATGGATTCCAGTAAAGCTCATTTTCTGCCACCAAGTTTATAACACATCCCCACCTACTGGTCTTAAACATTACAAGGGTGTGTTCTGGCGAAGGGCTGTGTGTGGCCGGGAAGAAGCACGGTGTGTGGGGGGGGCTTGAGTTGGGGGGCCGGCGGGGCAAGCATCCCTCACTCCAGCAGTGAGGGACCCGTCCACTGCCTGGCAGTGATCCTGTCCTCTTGCTGTGTCCCTCCCTCACCTCCAAGGAGCGCAGAGCTTGGGATGGACAAAAAGTGTTGACATAACCTAGAGGAGAAACTCAGGGTTGCCAGGCTGGTGACCACAAAGGTGAGGACACATGCATTTGAGATCACGTATTCAGAGTGTCATGGGACACGGCATTCACACCCTATGGAGCTGTGTTATAACATGTCACCCCAGACACATGTATCCGGTATGTGCCACTCAAGGGGTGTGGCATGGCCCTGCCCCATCCCCTTACTCTCTTCCTGTCTCCTGCCCCTCCCCTCTTCTGCCTCACACCCCAGAACTCCCTTTTCAATTGACACTGGGAGGGCCCCCCAATATAGAGTTGTCTTCCCACCCCATTAATTTCTTCTCAGCACCTACTATAGGTCAAACACTGGAGAGTGGGTCAAAACCAAGAAGACATGGCTCCTGCCCTAAATGCAAGTATGTGGGGATCACATATAAATGTGCCCACATATACCCTTCACACTCAGGCACTGCAGCCTGTAAGGAGTGCTGCAAAGCCAGCATAAAGGGCCAAGGCAACCCCGGAAAGGCAGCAGTTATTTCTGTTGGGAGCATGTGGGGGGTGCTGGTGAGAAGCTAAGGGGAGTAATCTAGACAGACTTCCTGGAGGTGGTGGTGTTTGAGTTGGACTTTGAAGGCTAGGTAAGGATTTCTGAAAGCAGGGTATTCCAGATGGAGGGGCTGGTAGGTGCAAAAGCAGAAAGGCAGGGAGGTGAGAAAAGCAATCTCTCATAAGATGCATGGAGGATAGAGAGAAGGCAGTACTACAGAAGTGAAGAGGTGGCTTGAGACAAGATCATAAAGAACCTTGGATGCTGGGGGTAGGGTGGAGAGTATATCTTTGATCCTATAGGTAGTGGGGAGCCAATGAAGGTTACTGAGTAGGAAGCTGACATAATCAGCTCTCCAACAGATGTATCCACCACCTTGCTTCCCTAAACTACTCAAACTGAAAATGGATCAGAAAGCCTCCCCAAAGACCAGATTCAGGGAAGTGACCTTCTCAGGTGTTCCTTGGTGGAAGCTCTGAGACTGGGGAGCAGGGTAGAGGCTGCCATCCTACAGGCTGAGCTGGGCCCTGAAAGGTAGTGGGGCTCTGTAGCTGCCTAGCAGTGCTAGCAGAGTGTGAGAAGGGGAGGGATGGGCCAGAGGCCACACTGCTTGTAGAAGATGGGAAACATGAGGGAGGCAGCCCAAGGTCACCCTGTTTGATGGCGCCAGAGTCAGACAGAAACCCAGGCTATTTGGCTCCCAGTCTGGCTCTGTGGTCAGAACCCTGCAGCCTCAGTAGCCTGCCAGACACACACAAAAAACTGCAATTGCTCCCACACCCCAGCGTCTCTGAAGAGCCCAAAACTCCCAACCAAGAGTTAGCTGGAAGTGAAGGTAAATCCACGTACCCTTTTCCTGAATAGAGGGACAGTTTGGGTAGGTGGGTGTTAGGCAGCCCTGAAAGAGGAAGGCCCGGCGGGGGGGGGGCTCTAGTGATTCTGGCCATATCCATCTGAGGGGGTGGGTCCCCAAGCTTTAAGCATCTGCTGACACTCTTCCTTGAGAAAGGGGACACTGAGGCACAGGATGGGGACTCAGGGAAGGAGCTTGGAAAGGGAACCAGATAATTAGGAGGGGGGAATGCCTACTCAGTGGGGGACCCCCACCCCACCTCCTCAAATAGCTTCTTACTGATCAACAGCCAACCCTGGGTCCTGAGTGTACAGGGCACTGGCTGTGTGGAGGGACAGAGAAGCATCAGCCCATGGTTCTGTCCCCAGCACTCCAGAACAGGGTATAGAGAAGACACTGGCATCTAAGGAGGAAATGAGGCAGACTGCTACCACTCCAAAAAGAAGCAGTAGCAAGGCAGCTGGGTCTTAGAGAGCAGGCAGGATTCTGATAGGTGAGGGAGGGGAAAACATCTTCAACACCAGGCTGAGGGCTCAGGAAGGTGGGCAGTGAGAACCTAAATAAGAGCATTTGAGCTGCCCAGAGGTGGGGCCGTGGCCTGGCTTTGGAATGAGAACTCGGGCAGCAAGATCGCAGGTGGTGGGCAGAACCACGCCTAGACCCAGACCTGAGCTCGGTTTCCTCCTGCCAAGCACCCAAACTCCCTGTTCACCAGGACAGAGTCCCAGTGCAGCCCACGCAGCTCCAGGGCCACAGACTCTCAGAGCACACCTCCCCAACCCTTCCCCACCCTCAGTCTGCATATGGAGCTGAGATTTCAGGTTCCCAGCTGCACTCCCTTGCCCTTCCCCCAACGCTGCCCTGCCCATTTTTCTGATAAAGAATTGAGGTTGGCTGGGGCTGGTGAATGTTCTGAACGCGAAACTGCTCCCAGCAGGAAAAACAGCAATCCACCCGGAAAGGGAGGTCAGCCTGCCCCCCCACCACTCTCCCCGAGCCTCAGAACCCTATATATTCCCAGAGCCACTCCTTTCCTTATGCTTTCCACCTTGAGAAAGCGCCTTGGTCAGGGTGAGAGGCCGCTGATTAGAGCCCTTAGGCGCGCTCACAGCGAGCTTAGGCAGGCTCCTAGGGACTGGGCAGTTGTGGGCAACAGCGGAGCAGGACACAGGGAGGGTCCTCCACCAACGGGGAGAACCCACTCCCCCTGCCATTTAAGCCCCTCTCAAGCCAGTCTAGGCTCACCTCTCAGCGTGGGGCAACGAAACCCTCCATCCCCCACCCATTCCCCGTTGGTTAGGGAAATGTGTCCCAAGCCTGTTAGTTTCACGTTGGGAGGGAGAAGAGGCCCTCCCTTCTCCATTCTTCTCCCTCCCCCTCAGTCTGCGCCCCTCACCTCCTGGAGCGCCTCCAGCTTGCGGAAGGCCCACTGCAGGCTCCTTCCGTCGGATCTGAGTTCCCACTCTGAGGGGCTGTTCAGAGACCCTCTGTCTCCCACCCGTATCCCTGCTGTCCCAGTGCCAAAGCGCGCCAATCCGACCCCTCCCTCTGCCACCTCCTTTACCGCTGAGCCCCGGGCGAGCCTGGGGAGCAGACGCAACAGATTGCAGAACGCGAGAGCGCGGAGCCCGCTCGCTCCGCGCGCCGCCCGCCGCCCGCCGCCCGCCGCCCCAGCTTGCGCTGGCTACCCAGACCCCCGCCCTCCAGGCTCAGCTAAGCCGGCCATTTAGATGCAGCTCACAGGACGGCTGGCCCGCGAGCCGCCGCAGCTACCCGGGCCCCTGCCAGTCCACTTTCCTTCTCCAGGACCGCCTCAGGAAGCGAAGCAGGGGGCGGCGCGGCCCCGCACCAGCCTGTGCGCCAGGGAAGGCAAACACGGTCCCCTCGGACCCCAACAGCCCCCAGCCCAGCTGGCTGCGAGGGACGGAGTGGCAGGAGGGGTGGTCCGGACAGGATCTAGTGGATCTTTCGGATCCGTATAGGTTTCCGTGGGTGGACACGCCCCCGGACACTCGGGTCTGCACCCTTCTTTCTAACCGGGAGACGTGGAGTGATTCCCCACCCCCACCCCTGCCCTTTTCCTGGGCCGTGCTGGGTCCCCAGGGCGGGGCTCGCATCCTCCGCTCCTACCAAAGGGCTTGGGGGTTCGAGGTAACTAGAGCTGCAGCCTAAGACACCAAGCTAAGAGCGGCGGCTGCAAGTCCGGGGTGAGGGTTCGCCTTTCTCCAGCATCCTCTGTGCCCCTCCAGCGGCGACCGCCGCATCTTCACTCCCGAGTCCGCGCCGCAACACTTACCGTAGGCGAGCAGCGCCGAGAGGCAGAGCAGGGCGGCGCCGCCGCGGCCCGACATCCCTGGGGCCATGGCCGAGGCGGGAGTGGTGGCCGAGGGGGCAACAGTCGACGACGATTTGGCCTCAGGCTGGGCTTGGTCACATCCAACTCGGGATGGCCTTAGCGCCCCAATGTCTCTGCTGAGGCTCTAGGGGCCAGGAAGTGCAATTCGGGGACACTTTGAGGGGAGGGTCGTCCCAGGCGCCGCCGGCTACACCCTCGGAGCTGGTTGGGGGCGCAGCTCGCGGCGGGAGGAGCCTCCACCTCCCGGGCTAGTGCCCCCTGCAGGATCTGTGCGGCGAGGGGGGGAGCCGCACGTGCGGTCCCGGGGCCCAGAGGCTACCGGCGTCTCGGGGGGCTGCCTAGAGCCAAGTGCTGGATCCCCCAGCGCCGCGGCCCAGCTCGAATCCAAACTCGCTGGAGGGTGCAGATTTCCAACACAAGCTCCAATTTCTTCGATTTCGGTAGTAACCCCACATGGGCAGCGCGGCTTCCTTCCTCCAAGCGCCCTGCAGCAGCTCCAGCATGAAAATCCCAGGTTAAGTGCAAATGAATGCTTTCTTTCACAAAGAAAGAAAATCCAGGCAACTTTAATCCATCTGGAGAAGGAAAAGTTTCCGTGCAATGCTGAGACCGGCGATGTGGGTCGCCACCACCCTACGTGCGACGCCTGGAAGGGATTCCCGAGGCGGGAGGCCAGTGGCTTGTTTCTTCACGGAGCTCGCGGCTGGACTCCAGCGCGTTCTCTCCCGTCTCGACCAGGGCCCCGGCAGCACGCAGACCGGCTCAGCGCCGCCTGGCCGGGCATCGGCTCCGCGTCTGGGGCAAGGGTGGCGCGGCCGGAACCGGCTGCCCCATGGAGATGGGGTTTGGAGAATTGAGGAAGCGGGAAAGCCGACCAGTGGCCTGCCCCGAGCCGACTCCAGCCTCTCGGCCGTAAGCGTAGCAGGATGGAGAGGGGCTCTCTGGGCCGCCACCCTGCTCCTCCCAGGTCTCGCTGTCTCCGCAGAGGGACACGCTGCTCCGTCTCGCACCTCGCCTTCCCCGGGGTGATCTGCACAAACCTTGAACTTTTCCAGGGTTCAGAACCTCCGACGTCTCTTCTCCGCCGCCCCCGCCCTGCCCCGGGACGCCCGATCGCCCGCTGTCTCGGTGCAGCCAGGCATCGGCGCTCTGTCTCGGAGTCAGTTGGGGCGAGCGGAGCGCCGCGCCAGCACGGGCTGCGGGCAGCGAGACCTGGGCACCACGCCAGGGGCCGGGACACCCGGCGCCCGCGCAGCCCGCGGCCAGGAAGGCGGCAGCTGGTGCCTACGGGGCCCAGCGGAGAGGAGGTGCCGGCAGGGGGGCCGGCTCCCCATGGACGTGTGCGGGGGGGAGAAGAATCTAGGAGCAAAAGGAAGAGGTGGGGGAAGCCACAGTTGCACGAAGCAGCCGCCGCCACCTAGGCGCTCGCGCCGGCTGCTCCGCCGTAAATGACTCGAGAGAGACACACACTCGCGCTCGCCCGCCCTCCTCCCCCGTCCGGGATTCGGCGCCCACCCCGGCAGTAGCGGGCACGGAGCCTGGCGCGCTCGCTTCCCCCCGCCCAGATTCCCCGTGGTCACGTGGCCCCGGAGCGCGCGGCCCACGACTCGCGCGCCACGGAGACCCGCCACCTCCTAGTTCCCCCTCCCTTGTCCACGTGTCCATCCCGCATTCCCAGCCTGGGGGCGCGCGCGACTCCTTAATGAGACTCCGGCAAGGGCCGACCTCACGATTCCTCTCGCCCCTGTTTTATTTTTTTCCTCCCCAATGCAGGCTAGCGCGGGGCCCGAGTGGGGCTGGCCGACTGCGGAGGCTGCATTTCCCCATGTAGGCGCCACTGTAGCCACCGATGTCCCTTTTTAAAGGATGCACGCTCCCAGGCGGGAGCCGGAGGGGTTTTACAGCAGCTCTCTGCCAGAGGCGCTGGTATGGGATACCCTATCCCCACCCCCAGAGTCTGCGTGGGGCTTTCGGGGGGGCACTAGATGGATATCAGCCGAGCTGCCGCTCCCAGTCCCTCTCGAGCCGCGCTGGAGCTCGCCCGTTCAGCTTCTGGGGATGGGTAGGGGCGCAGCTAGGGAAAACCCGTCCGCTGCTGGGGATGGGGGTGGGCAGAAAGGAGGGGACGTGCCTTCCCACAGGTGGTTTTTCAAGCCCTTACAGAGACATGGGATGGGGGGTGGGGAACTGTCCTTCAGTTGCACACTCACCCAGGCACCTGCTGACCATGGGAGAGGTGGCGGGTGGCTTGCTTTCCCACCATCAGGCCCATTCCACTAGAGCGCAACCCAGATCAGACCTGACAAGTCAACTGTCAACCATCAGCCAGGCAGGCATTCGATAAATGGCAATCATTTTATAGCATCGTTGGGTATCACGCTCCAATGCTCAGGCACGGGCCGGGTCTCAATCCTACTCTACTCTGGAGGGCCCGGGCTTTCAATCCTATGGACATAGCTTTTATGGGGGTGGGAGGCTGTGGATCTTGAGGGTCACCTCCCATACCTCTGCACTCAACCAGACTGAGTGTGGGGTAAGATAGGCCAGAGCAAGGGGTGTTCAGTTTCCGTTACCCATCTGCCTGACTGGGTCCTACTCCTAGACTTATTGACCCTGTGAGGATCCTGTTCATCAAGGATAGTGACATTTTCTTTTCGGAAAACGGGCCTGGGCTGTTCCTGGAAGCCTTCCTCCTCCCTGACTTGGGGCTGTTGCTGCCTCCACTCCGTGCTGAGGCCTCGGGAGAGCAGCCTTTGTCCCTCCCCAACATCACATCTGTCTGGAGCTCCGAGGTGCAGCGTGGGGAGAGCTGGCGGGCTCTTGGAGGCCTTGGGGATGGAAGGTGCTGGAGTCGTCAAGGAAGATAATTCTCATTAGGCCCCTAATGCCTGATGGCAATTAATGTCACCCTTGGGCTTATTAACCATCCCAGTGAGAGACAAGCTAGCAGTCAGACTCTGTGTGTGGGAGAAGCCATCTCCTGAGACAGGAGGGATCCTGAAAAGAGGAAGGAAGCAGTGAGGTCTCCCATCCCTGCCTCTGCCCCGCTCCCCCCTCCCCCAACAAAAAAAAAAAAAAAAGGAAGGGGCACAGGGCCTGTCAGGTCTAAGTCCAGAAGAGAGACAAGTTTGGTTTTCTGAGCTGATGACCCACTGCCCCCAAGTGAGGGGGACCAAGCTCCCCTTCTCCACCGATGTTGGCAGCTGGCATGGGTCAGCAATTTCAGCCCACTCCCGAGGCCCTTTCTGGATGCTGAGCACAGTGCTCTGGTTCTTCTCTCTACCTGCCCCCATCTCCAACCCCCAAGCTCTTAGATGGCGGGGAAAGCGAGCCTCCCTTTGCCTGCTCCGTTTTCCCTCCTCCTTTCCTCCCTCCCTCCTTTCCTGCCTCCCTCCCTTCCCTCTTCTACTCTTTCACAACAATATGGTGACTGTCTTCCAACATCACAGTCACTGTTCACAACAGTGGACAAGCCTGCCCTCATGGAACTTGACATCCCACAGGGGAAGGCACACTAAACCTGTAACTGATTACAGTTGTGATAAGTTATGCGGCGTCATACATTTTTGCTCACCTTGAGACTGAGGCCCAGGGTCAGGAAGGTTTGGGGGTGGGGGCAGCCTGCTATCTTTAGAGAATGTGAATACCTTGCACGGACCCAGAGGCTTATACACAGCCAGCATGTCTGATCACCCTCTGATCTTCCAAATGGCAGACCTGTCTCCATGCCCCAGGGAAACAAAGGGCTGCTGGTGCCCTCCCTCTAATTCAAATGCCCAAATTACTCCAACTCCAGGGCCCCATGCCTGTTACTCTTGGCCAGCGGTTCTCAACCTTCCTAATGCCGTGACCCCTTAGTACAGTTCCTCATGTTGTGGTGACCCCCAACCATAAAATTATTTTCGTTGCTACTCTATCACTGTAATTTTGCTACTGTTATGAATCGTAATGTAAATATCTTTTTGTTTTCCGATGGTCTTAGGCGACCCCTGTGAAAGGGTCATTCGACCCCCAAAGGGGTCGCGACCCACAGGTTGAGAACCGTTGCTCTCAGCAGTGCCAGTTCTAGGGCTCAGGGAGAGAGCAGTTGGCACGAGGAAGACACAGCCAACTGCCCCAACTATTCCACCCTCACATGTCATTGACCTGGAAAGAGGCTCGTATCTTCTCTTGGGCCTTTTCTACCACACCCACAGATTGCCCTGATCACACCTGGGAGGCCTAGTCATGGATCCCAACTGACAATGCCAGCTGGAACCTGGGTAGGAAGTAAGTCAGAGGAGCAACCGCAGGGGGAGCCCAGGCTGGAGAGAGGACTTGGCACGTGTGTACTCTTATGTCTCAAATGAACACCTTATTCAGTAAGGCGGAGGCATCTCCTTTCTGTCACTTCCATTGTGTTCAGGACTGATGGTCTTTCTAGCTAGAAGACTGGCAATGGTTGGGGATTTCTTCAATCCCCAGCTCCTGGGTGGTGCCTGGAAAGCCCTAAGCGCCTGCCAGGCAGTCAAACAGCAAGTTTGGGCTGAGTCAGACCCCTGTGCCCTGCATGGATGTCTACCAAAGACCCATGCAGAAACTGACACCCACTTCCTCTTCTGCCTAACCTGCCACCATGGTAGGCCTGGTGACATCTGTCCTGTCAGCATGCCCGTTTTTCAGGATTCCTGCCAATAGGAGAAGATAGGACAGGCCAATCCTAGCCTGGCTCAGCTGGAGAGAGGCTCAGAGGTTTCCTAAGCCAGTTCTCATTTTATAGCTGCAGAAACTGAGGCCTGTTAATTCAGTCATTTTATTAAACACTTGGACTGTTTTTAATCGAACTCAATGTGTGAAGCGTTGTGCTAGGTACTAGAATACAGGTATCCTTTTCAAAAGTTCACTTTATGCTACGTGGCTTTTAGGAAAGAATTACATTAGTGCCTGTTTTCGCTAACTGAACAATATCGAAAGAGGATATTTGCTTTTATGAAAAAAGGCAGAAAAACAATAATAGCATTCAGCATTTGTTTTGCAGCCAGCCAGTTACAGAGGCAGCACGCACCCAGAGTAGCGAGATTGGCACTCCCAAGCTTCTTCCCCGGAAATAACACTTGGCATTTCAGCATCAAGCAAACATACCTTTGAACTGTGTCTGTGAGCATCTGTGCTTTATCTCGGTTTACTTTGTGCATCTGTCAGCAAGGTGTGTCCTACGGTAATTGCTTCACTCCATTTTGCCTCCAAAGGGTTTCATAGGAACGCTCTACTTCCGGATAGTGGGAAAAACCTGTACCTAGGTTGAAGAAAACAAGACCCAGATAGGGAATTTCAAGAACTTAACTCCATAAACCCATATTGGGCACCTGGTTATATGAGCAGCTAACTGAGTGCTTTCTAGGTGCCAGGCACTGTGCTGGGCATTTTGTATTGTATTACTTGGGTCCTCACTACAATCCTGTTAAGTAGATACTACTATTATTGCTATTTTCCAGGTGAGAAACTGATGTTCAGAGAAGGTAAGTTTCTTGCCTAGGGTCACACAGCCAGAAAGTAGTGGAGCCATAACTCAGGTGTGTAACCTACTTAACCACTTTTACTATGAAGTGTAAGTTTCCAGGATCATGTGGATGACAAAGCTACCATGACTGTGACAGGAGAAAGTCATGGTCAGTGAGGGCACCAGGTATAAACAGGCCACTCAATGCAGTGCTGTGGTGGCCAGCACAGAGGCTCTGGGGGCACAGGAGCCTCTGATGAGAGAGTAGTGTTTCTCCACAGCACCATTCTGAGTGTCTCAGCCTCTCACCTCCTCTTCAGCACCCAAACTTATACCTACGTGCCATTAGATACACCCCCAGTTTAATACACACAGTAATTAATACATGTAGGTATTCCAATAACAACCCTGCAGCTGGGTCACTTTGCCTCCACCTACAGGCTGATCTCCCAGATCAGATTCCAGGACTAATGCCAAACCTCCAGCCAGGAGAATGTCAGCAGCTGAGGGCAGGTGCTTAGGATGTCACCTCTCCCAGCCTCAGTTTCTTCATCTGTTAAATGTAGATAATCACACACCCCTCCCCCCCCACCCAACCCCAGTCACTTTTAAAATCCCAATTCAAGGGCAGCCGGGTGGCTCAGTTGGTTAGAGCGTGAGCTCTGAGCAATAGGGTTGCCGGTTTGATTCCCACATGGGCCAGTGAGCTGTGCCCCTCACAACTAGATTGAAGACAATGACTGGAGCTGAGCTGCTGCTGAGCTGCCAGTGGGCGGCCGGATGGCTCAGTTGGTTAAAGCACGTGCTCTTAACAAGAAGGTTGCCAGTTCGACTCCCGCATGGGATGGTGGGCTGTGCCCCCCCCCCCCGAAACAGACTGAAAAATGGCGACTGGATTTGGAGCTCAGCTGCACCCTCCACAGCTAAGATTGAAGGACAACAACTTGACTTGGAGCTGATGGGTCCTGGGAAAAACACACTGTTCCCCAGTACAGTTAAAAACAAAAAAGGAAAATTGTTTTAATTTGAAAAACCATTCTTAGCTCCTGAGTTACTAAAGAAAAAGGTAATTGACTGCATGTGGCCTCTGGTCCTGGTCTGCCTGTTCCTGCATTTGGGGAAAGAGAGAGAAATAAAGCAGTGGCTTGAAGGAAAGGGCAACCAGTTTTGCAAAGGCAAAAACAAAATGCTTCACAGAGAAGTTGTGCTGATTTATATCTTGCAGGATACGTAAAATTCTCCACGAAAACAAGAGGAGAATAAGTCTCCCAGACAAAGAGAATAAAAAGTTAGAAAGCAAGAAACAGTTTGGCCCCCAAAAAAATCTTGAAAAAGAAGAACAAAAATTGAAGGAACTCACACTTTCCTATTTCAAAACTAAACTGTTGACAAGGGTGNCCCCCCCGCAACTAGATTGAAAATGGCGACTGGACTTGGAGCTGAGCTGCACCCTCCACAACTAAGACTGAAGGACAACAACTTGACTTGGAGCTGACAGGTCCTGGGAAAAACAGACTGTTCCCCAATAAAGTTAAAAATAAATAAATAAATTCCCAGTTCAAGTATACCGATTGTTCAGTAGTACTGGGCACAGATGCCTGCGCTGTAATGTTGATTTGTTAACTTTTGTGAAACCAAACTACTCACTACGGCCTCCTAGGTCCCAGGTGGTTTGACCTCTAGCTGCTTTTCCAAACTCATTTTTATCGCTCTCCTTCTATTTTACTACCCTGGTGCCACAAAGGCCTCCCTGCACCAATATGTCAAGAACGTTCTTGCCTCGGGGTCCGTGTACTTGCTGTTCCCTCCATCTGGAATGCTTTTCCCCTAGACCTTGCATCTTGCTCATTTAGATTATTCAGGTCACTACTCAACCACCACCTCCTCTGAGATCCCTTCCCTGACCACCTGATTTTAAACAACACAGCGATCGCGCTGCCCCATTGCTCTATCCTCTTACCCTACTTTAATTTGATTCGTAGCAGTTGACATTTATTAATTTTTTTAGGGGTCTTTTTTTTGGTATTAGTTTCAACTATACAAAACAGCATAATGATTAGACAGACATTTAATTTTATAATTAGTCTGTTGAGTCTGTCTCCCTTGATAGAATATAAACTCCCCAAGGCCAAGATTCTTCTACAGGGACTGTTCACCAATGTATTCAAAGTGACCGGAATGGTGCCTGGAGTATGCGCTCAACAAAATAGATGAATGGGATTATTTATTCATAATTAGTTTGGCAGTTGGGCCGTTCAGTTTACCCAGTCCTTAGAATCACGTCTTGGGTCTGAGTTCATACAGGGGACCCACCTGGCACTTCACTCTTCTGAACTTCCAGAGCCTGGGAGGCCACTGCCCAGGTCACCTTCACCTCTGATGCTCCTCTTAGCTGTCCCAACTCGAATGGTGCCCCATTCCCAGTTCTTACACTGCTGTGCCAACCTCACCCTGACTGGTGGGGCTTGGGCTGGGACCCAAGAGCCTGCAGGATGGAGCCATCGGCATCTCTTACTGTTCCCCAGTGTGAACCCTCTGCCCTCTCACCAGGCCAGGCTGGCCAGCACCATCACCAGGGATACCCCTCTTCATCCAGGCTCATCGCCCTCTCGACACCTTTGTTCGTGCTGTACCCTCTGTTTCAGTAGTGCTCTGCTCCACCGATTAAAACCCCGCTCATCTTAACATTTCAGCTCAGGGGTCTTCTCTGTGAAGTCTTCCCAGACTTCTTGTGATGTGGTTACATGGAGGCTACAAAATCAGTCAGGGTTTAAGTCCTGATCGCAGTAACCCTCTGCTCAATTGCTCTCTGCATCTTGAGCACCCCAGCATCATCACCCAGTCAATCCTCCCCTTGGGATAGGATCATGTTCTCAATTAGGATTGTAGATCAGGGTCACCCCTTTCCTATTTTATAGCTAAAAATCCCAAGGCCCAGAGACAGTGAGTGGCTCAAGGTCACACAGTCAGTTACTGACAGACAGGAATATAACCGCACGAAAGGATGGGCCCAGCTCCCTGCCCCACAGTAGGCCCATCCCCAAAGTTTCACTGCCTGGACGAGGCTCCCCAGCTCATTGTTTTGGGGGGTTAGCCCTGATTCCGTGTGGCTGCTGATTCAGCTCAGACCTTGGACTCCAGTTTTAGTAATTGCATTTACGTACTCATTCACTCATTCCGTCTCACTTTGCACATTTCTTCCTCTCTGAAGCCTCTCTGACACTGCCCACACCTCATCCCTACTCTCCGTACCTCGAAGGCCCTGTTTCCTGAAAGTAAGTATGCACAGGATTGCGTTGATTTGTCTGTCTCCTCGAATAGAGGGGGGACCCAGGAAGGCAGGTGCTGTGTCTGTTGTCCTGGTTGTATGCCCCTCACCTGACATGTTTTGGCTGCTTGGTTAATGGTTATTGAATGCATTAATTATTAATCACCTACTATGTGTCTGGAGCTATGCCAACTGAATAAAGGGGACTCTGCCCTCAAGGAGATCACCATTATGTGGGAGAGGTAAGTGGGCAGACACGAGATTAGGATAAAGGGTGGCTGTGAGTGCTGCCCCATAGAGGGACGCATAGCTCCCACGGGGCTGGAACAAGGGGCATCTAGTTTAGTCTAGGTCATGGGTGTTGCAGAAAAAGGGAGGGCTTCCTGGAAGAGGTGAGCTTTGAGGAAAGACAAGTTGGTGTGGGCTGGGGAAGTGGGGAGAAGAGAGGAGAGGAGGCTGTTGCAGGAAGAGGGAGCAGTTTTTCTAAGGGCCTGGAGCTGAGGGATGGGGCGGGGGGTACAGAGTGCTCAAGAAACAGGATGAGTGGAGCATTGAAAGCTGGGGTGGTCTGGGAAGGGAGAGGCAAGCAGGCATACCTCCTCCACACAAAGGTATACATGTGCATGGCATGCACTTGCAGGGTTATTATATTCAATGACACACAACTTCACACATGCATGGTCAAAGACGCTGAGATACTTACAAAGCTTTTGTGGGGCCCAGGTGTCAGGGCCTCTTAGTTAAGGAATGTTTACAAGCTTTGCAGACTGGCCTGCCCCTCCCCCTTGGGTGGGACACGGGGAAGAAAAACAACTTGTTGATTTAAGTTTCAGGTCAATTACTTGTTGATGTTACATTCCCTTCTTGCCCCCATGTGTGCCGGCACCATGCACCTGTTGTTTGTATAAGGGTATAACAGCCCCCCCCCCTTCCATTTTGGATGGCTCTCTCTCTGGCCCTGGCCTCAGATGAATAAAGTTGTTGCTGCTGTTTATGGTACACAGTCTGCCTTTTGCCTTCTTTCAGCTGGGCATCTCACCACCCAGACGGTCCCTGATCGACACCCTCAGACCGGACAGCTTCTTATCAGCACATGAGTGTGCACAGCAGCCCCCACACCAACTCTCTGCACAATGAGTTGCCCCCTGGACAGGCAGCTTAGTCTTTCTGTACTCTCATTTCCTAGAGCACTCCACGCCCCACCTTCTGCCAAACCCTGACTTTAGCTGCCCCCCTTCCCTTCCTCCTTCTGGCACATGTGGACAGAAAGCTAGGACCACCCCCGGGCACCTGGCCAAGGGAAGATTTGGACTCAGGCCTCGGGGGGCTGGGTTCGGCTTAACCGTCTTTTCCTCCCCACCCCCCTACAGCTTCACTTAATTCCAGGGTAAAGCTCTGATCAAATGTGCAGCAGAGAATAGAGAGGCAGAGCGAGAGAGCGAGAACGTTCTCTTTGCCACAGCCCAGTGCTAATGGCAGTCAACTCTCGATGTGCCTATGTTCCTACAACTTTGTCAACGTCTTCGTTAGCCAAGTTGGCTGCCAGGTGCGGGAGGAAGACGAGGAGCCAGGGGCCTGACGTCTCCTCAGAGCCTCCCAAACTGCCGCCCGTGACCTCGGGAGTTGTTGAGCCAGCTCCGCCTGGTTCCTAGGGGGTGGCAGTGCCCAAGATTCCGGCTTTGGGTGGAGAATGCCAGGCTGGACTGCTGGGCAAGATGAGAGGGGAGCCAGGCATGCTGAAGATTGCGGAGGAAGGCCTTACACCACAGACACGGGGCCTTCAGGGAAAGCCAGTGTTTCAAATGGGAACACGAGACCCAGAGCAGTGGGCAGTTTACCTGGTCCACACAGGGCGCACACATCTCAGAGCTGGGATCAAAACCCACGTCCTTCCTGCTCCTTGAAGATGGAAACCATTGCTTTAGTTTCCACCCCAAATCGGAGTCTCAGCTTCCTTGAGACTCCCTCTTGCTCTAAAACCACGAATGGCTCCCAGTGCCTACAGGATTGATTCCAAATTCCTCAAATGTGCATTTCACACTTGACACATACGTTCCCCCTGCCCTTGAGCCACTGTCCCCCACAACAAGCTGTACCTTCGGTGCCTTGTTGTTTGTTCCCTTTGCTTGGAAAACTTGTTCCCCTTTCCCCATCTCCTTGTGGTGCCTTTTCCGTGAAGCCTTATTCATCACTCCAGATGAAATCAATCACTGTCTGCCTCATCGTTAGAATTCACCCGATCTCTTAGCTTCCTGTACTCACTTATAAACTCCTTAAGGACAAAGATGATATCTTATTCATCTTTCAATCTTCCACCACGTTGAACACAGTTCCATACCTGCATTAAGTGTTTAATAAAAGTTTACTCATCAAATGAAGGAATGAATGAAGGGCCCACAAAACAATAGTTTAGAGACCAATGCCCTGCATTGTCTCGGGCACCCCTTATCTATTACCCTTTGAATCTTCACTATAATCCTGAGGGGTACATAAATATTATCTCCATCTAGTGATGAGGAAGCTGACACTCAGAAAGGCAAAGTCACTTGCTCAACGTTACAGGGCTAGAAAGTGCCTGAGCTGTGATTCGATTCTAAGTCTGTCTGCCCCTAAAGTCCATGTTCATTTCACCTGCTCAGAGCACATCTGACTATAAATGCCCTCTGAGGCTGATCTCCCCAGACTTCTCATGCCCACCTCAAAATCCATCATCATTCAAAGAGAGTCTGGAGTGACTGCAGCGTTTTCTGCACTTAGGGATCCTCCTTCCCCATCAGGCTAAGTGAACACATCCTTGTTGCCACCTCACCACCAGTCTTTCAGATCCTCACAGGCGGTCGAAGGGGCTGCCTAGTGGGTGGTTCCTGCAGCCAGGCTACTGGGTTCAGATTCCAGCTCTGCTATCTAGTAGCTGTGTGACCTTGGGTAACTTACTTAACCTCTCTGTGCCCAGGTCCTCATCTGTAAAATGAAGATATCGATAGTACCTACCTCAGAGTGTTACAAAGCTCTTTGAAGCTGTGCTTGGCTCATGGTAAATACTCTGTGTGTCTTTGCTATCATTATTATCCAGATTAGTATTGTTCCTCTCCTGAGATACAAGCCCCAAAGGGTTTGCTTTCTCCCCTGCCTTTCTGAAAAGAGTGGCCTTCAATTTTTTCTGTGTGTTCTTGGTGCCCCCTCCCCCCATACTCTTTAGGCCTCCTGTGTAAGATAAGGAAGCAAAATTGGGCATGGAGAACAGCTCCAAGGAAAGCCAAATCAAAGTGACTTCTGTGGTGACAAATGCTTAATAATAACTTTACAAATCCAGTTGAATTACTATGAATAACAAGCCTCTTCTTTTTTGTATGGATTCCGCTCCTGTCGCCCAGAGAACACACAGCTACAACCCTGAAATCCACCCAAAAGAATCATTACTGGGAAAACAAGCTAAAAATAACCCCAAAGGAAGCAGCACCAGCTCAGAAGCAGGTTTTTTGAAGATGGGGGCGTCTAAGGAACCTCTTCTGTTGCTTCTGGGGTAATAGATTCTAATTTTTAAATCCGGAGTTGCTTTGGGAGGCGTGTCGTCCTATCCCCCGGCCCCACAGAATGGGCCCCTAGGTCATCGGTACGTACCCTGGGGACCTGGCCTTGTGCCATCTTCTGGTGGCCCAAGGAGGGCCGGGGCAGGTTGGGACCCCACTCCTGGTCGCACTGCTGGCTTGGTGACTATCCAGTGGGACCTGAGCTCGCTTTCCCCTGTTGAGGGCCAGGATCCCTGAGCTGGCTGAGCTGCCTCTTTGCCCTGTTCTGTGAGTTGGTCTGACTCGGGGCCGCCGCCCTCCACTGAGGGTCTCTGTGTGCTGGACGCTCTGCTAGGAGCTTCACATACGCAGCCTTACCACGTTCTCCTTAAGGCAGGTCTCATTTTTCAGGTAAAGAAAGGAGGCTCAGAGAGGCTGAGTCACTGGTTCAAGGACACATAGGAAGGAAAGCATAGAGTTTGAATTCAGGCCCAGTTTGCCTGATGCCAAAAATCACAAACGTTCCTTTAGGAAGCCCAGAATTGAGGGGGTTTCCTTCCCCAAGGCCCAGCCAGTGGGGTGCAGAGGCATACTCAACATGTCACAGAGACCATGTCTGCCCTTCAGATGGAGTTTCCCAAGGCAGGTCCTCAGTCTCTGCCACCAGACAGGGCTGTGTCTCCCCTTTAAGCCTAGGGGATCCCCTAGGCAGGGACTGTGTCTCTCAGACTGGGCTTTCCACAAGGCAGGGCTATGTCTCCTCCATCAAAAAGGGGGCTCCCAATCACCCTTTCCCTGATTCCCCAATGCTGTTCCCCTCCCCCAGTTCCCCAATAAAAAATCTTTTAAAAAAAGGGGGTTCCCAAGGACAAGACTCCCTGTTCAGTCTGGGACTGCCCCCAAACAAGACTGTCTCCCTCCAGGCTGGAAGAGGCCCCGGGTCAGGGGCCTTCTCTCCCCTGTCAGATTGAGGGCTCCCTTGTGGAGGGGCTGAAGCTGCCCCCGTCAGACAAGGGCTCCCCTTCCAGGGACCTCACCTTCCTCACACCAGATCCCATTAAGACCTTGTCCTTGCTCTCCCTTGCCCCCTGCCTCCCCCTTTCCTGGGATTCCAGAGTGCTGGCTGGCCAGTGACAGACAGCCCGACTAAGGGGAAGGGCAGAGGCATACACATGGGGCTCCCCTTGGTGGGACCGAGGCTGTTTTTCTCCTCCCAAGGAGATAAATGCTTGTCCCTGGGAAGTCTGACGGCTTTTCTTCCTGGGACTGCTGAGAGAGCCGCAGTTCCTCTTGACTGAAATGTGTCCCTGTGGTGATGAGTCCGGCTCCGGCGATGGGGGCTTCTGGTCCCCCTGCCTGGCCTGGAGGCCCCATCCGTCTAGGGAAGATAGATGACGTTATTCCAAGCCGAGATGATGCAACCAAGGTCAGAGTGAAGTGTTTAATTGGAATGTCAGGGGCTGGGGCCTGGCTCTGTGGGATGATTGATTTCTGCATGGTGCTTGTCAAAGGTGCAGCCACACTACAGGGAGGGGACGCAGGCGGGGGGGTCTGTGAGTGACCCTGGGGAGGCTAGAGTGGTGGGAGGCTGCCAGCTCCTGTCTGTTCTGCAGTGAGGGCTTCTGCATCTGTTAGTGGCTATGCCTCCTGCAAAGGGGAAACTGAGGCACAGGAGAGAGGGTGATGTGATGGGAAGCGTTATTGGGATGGGACACCCGAGCGCCAAACCTCAACCTTCAATTCTGGCCGACAGCTCTGTTTCCCTTCTGCTTTGAATCCTTTCTGGTCCCCTGACCAGTCCAACCGCTCCCTGTGCTGAAAGGAGGGTTGCGAAAGAGGGTATGGTTGTCCCATGACACAGACAGAACCCATCTTACAGCCTCCCCTCACCCCTGTGGCTCCAGCCTGCTGAGGACTAGCCGGATGGCAACAGAGTTTAGAGGCCACTGACCCTCATCTGTGCTGGGCAGGAAGTCTTCTCATTGTCTTTAGAGACTGACAAGTCATTCCCACGTGGGGGAAACTGAGGCAGAGTGCTAAGCATGGCGCCGCCCCATGAGCAACCCTCTTACATCCGCAGTGGTCCTGTTCCAGGAGTTGAGGGAGAGCTGGGGGTGGGCCGCAGGCAGAACCCTGTCCATCTTGCCTCTTGTCTTAGAAAGCTGACGGCAGGGCGGTGCCGAATGGAATGTAGCCAAGGCAGAGGAAATGTGAGGTGTACCTGGGTATAAATAGCTGTGGTGAGTGTGCTCACTCTCCTAGCCTGGGCGTAGGAGTGAGTGGAGGGAAAGAACAAACTGGGGAGGTGGCCAGGGAAGGGGAGCTGAGGCTGGAGAGAGAGCGAGCGGTGACACACAGGACTCAGGGTAGAGTAGCATCTGGAGGTGAGGGGCTGGAGGAGAAGGGAAGGCTGAAGGTCTGGAGCCTGGATCTGTGGTTTGGGGTGGGGTAACCTGAAAGGGAAGGTGGGATGGGAGGCTTGGGCTGGCAGCGGGGTAAAGAGAAGTCCCTGGGTGTGATGTGGAGGGCGGCTGCTGTCTCCAAAGCATACCCACTGTTTTACGTCTCAGCCTCACAAGGCTGGACCCAGACATTCTATTTTGTTACTGTGAACATAATCGCCATTATCACCCTCATTACCACCACCACCACCAACATCCCACCATCACCATCATCGCCACCATCACCACCGTTACCAGTATCACTACCACCACCACCACCACCACCATCACACTATCACCATCACCACCACCATTATCATCGCCATCGTTACCACCATCACCATCATCGCCACCATCACCACCGTTACCAGTATCACTACCACCACCACCACCACCATCATCACACTATCACCATCACCACCACCATTACCATCGCCATCGTTACCACCATCACCACTCATCAGTCTTGTCCTTGTTCTGCCCTCCATTCCTGCTTGATGCTTTATCATTTATGCCAGAACACTTCCACATTCTTTTTTTTTTTAAGTAAGAAATTAATCAGAGGCTTGTGACGCAGGCAGGATTGCTCTAACTGTCTCCATTTTATAGCACAGGAAACTGAGGCTCAGCGATGGTGACACGCCCAAGGTTCAACGGCATACTCGTGGTGAAGCTATTGCTGTAGGTGAGTTCTAGTCGATGGGCCCAAAGCTCCTCCTGTCTCATCTTGCTGCTGTGGAATCACCATCACCCTCCTCTCCTGCGCCTCCTCCTGCGACTTGGTATCCGCATGAACTGGGGAGGAAGAGTCCAGCTTTGATAAAACCAGAGATGCTTTAGCTGTGATAGGACAAGCTTAGGCATATGCCCAGGGGTCCCATCCCTTCCCCTTGCTGGGCTCCAATACCCTTATTTCCATAAGTATATTTCAGGGCCTGATGAAGGATAAGGGCTCTTTCTACCCTGCTCGTCGGTAATGGTGCCACAGAAAAAGCCATAGAAGCAGAAAGAGAGATAGAAAAAGACAGAGAGATGGAGACATAGACACATGTAGACCAAGACCGAAACCCAGAGAGACCTAGGAAGACCTAGCTGAAAGACTGACTCGTTAAGATGCAGGAAGATAGAGAAATAGAGACAGACAGAAAGCAGAAAAGGGACTGAAGAAAGCGTGTCAGAGGAGATTTAAGAGGCCACAGCGTGGGAGGAAAGGCAGGATGCAGCAGCTACTGCTCTGTGTGGTGGTCTCTATGCAGGGGCCCTGCCCTGTTCCAGAGTGAGACCTGCCTAAACAAGGGACAGCAGGCCAGGGCAGCCTCGGTGCTTGGCCCTGCTGTGTCAGCAGCTCCTGCGTGTTTGTGTGTGAGTGCATGTGTGTGTATCCCTGTGTGTGGAGTTGTGGGTTTCGGAATGCTTTTGCATGGACACCAGGAAGGAGGTGGGGACTCCTCGCATGGCTTTCTACTTGCTTACAGCCCGGTCCTCATGGCAGTGAGGTTGCTCATTTGTCTGCCTCTGGCCTTGTCATAGAAAGCCCAGGAAAACGGGATGTGGTGGAAGTGGGGTTATAGGTTTAGTTCGCTTTCATAAGGGAGCTGGGGGTGGAGCCTGTGGGGGCTCCCCCCCTTCCTCGCAGAGTTGGGATGGTTTCTTCCTCTTGCAAAGCTCCCTCATCAGCCCTCAGTCACAGAGGCTTTGCAACACTGGACTGGATAGGGCTCAAGCTCAGCTCAGACACCAACTCACAAAGTGACTTTGAGCAAGACTGGCTCCCCTGTCCACGAAGAGGTGGGAATGGGTCAGGTCTGCTTCCTGCCTCTGAGAAGTGGACTTCTTCAGTGATGAGCTCCCATTAGTTCACTCCGGGCCCCAGCGCCCCTGCTTTTTGGGCAGAGGGGCCACGGCTGCCTCCCTGCTGAGTGCTCCAGCAAGCTCGATTCAGCCAAACGCTTACTGGGACCATCACTCGGATCTCTCCATGATCTGCTTAATTTACAAATCCAGCATTATCACGTCCCTTTTTAGAATCCTATCTGGCTTCCCATTGCCCCCAGAATAGAGTCCCCAATTGTTTCCACCAAGGCCCCTGGAACTACTGAGCTGATCACCCCCCCTGGAGCCCCACCCACACCAGTCTCATCTCTGCAAAGCCCCCATTGAAGGGGCAGCTGTGACCCCCGCCCCCACCCCCAGCCCCCAGGTTTCAGCTGGCTGGACCTGGGGGCGGGACCGAACTCAAGGGCTGGCAACCCAAGCCTGCAAGGGACTAGAGCGTATGAAAGAGTCCAGGAAAGTGAGGCCAGGGCCAGGGCCAACACAAGCTGAGAGGAGGCTCGAGCTAGAAGGAGCAGAAGCTACAGGCAGGCGGCTTGGTGGACCTGGGCTCTGAGATTCCCCAGAGATCTCTAGCTCCCAGGTGAGACAACCTATCTCACACAGTTCCTCCCGCCGGTGGAAGGAGGTATCCAGCAAAACAACATGAAACGTGCATCCCCCTGCTTTCTTTGCACCCATTTTCCCCACTCACTCCTTTCCTCTAGTTTTGCACCTTATGCTCTAGCCACAGAGGCCTGTGATCTCTGAATGCATTGTGCTATTAGCTGCTTTGCATGTGCTGTGCCCTTTGCCTGGAATGCCCCCTGCCAGCTGTTCCCAGGGCACCCATCCCTCAGGTTGCTTCCTCTGGGAAGTTTTCCTGACCACCCCCTGCCTCACTAGCAAAGTCAGTCACTCCTTCCTCTGCCCCACATGCCCCTGCAGTTGCCCCACAGTGTTTGGCTCCTGTCTGTCTTCCCCTTTAGGCTGAGAGCTTGCCAAGGGCTGAGACCTTGTCTTTCATCTCAGCATCTCCAGATCCTGGCATAGGGCGTGGCATGCAGGCAGCATTCAAGTTGTGTTGAACAAGGGCATGACTTCAAAAGTTCCTGCACTGACATTGGGAATGCGGCAGGGAGGCCAGGTTGGGCTGGGCTGGGGAGAGGAGGTGAGTGAGGTTTGGCAGAATTGGGGCTGTCTGTGAATTTGGACACAGAGGTGCCCAGGACCAAAGGGGCATAGGAGCCTGGAGCTCGGGAGCAGGTCTGGACCAGGGAGAGATTTGGGAGCTGCACACGTGCGAGTGATCCCTGGAGCTATGGGGATAACGCATGTGCTCGGGGAGAAAGAATAGAGAGAAAGGATAAGGAAGCTAAGCAAGGATGGGCTTTGAGGACAGACCTGCCCCTTCTCCAGCCACCTGAGCTGGGCGCTACCCACCAGTCCTTCTGGGGCCAGAAGCAGCCATATTTTAAGGAGCAGGGAGATACTCAGGATGAGGATATCTATGCTGCTTAGAGCATCTCTGTGGAGCCCTGCAGCCCCTAGGTTTCAGTGGATCACTGTTTTCCTCATTAATGAGCATGCAAACCAGTCACTGAGATTTTCTTTGACTCACCCTTTGCCAGGTAGCCAGCCTCCCCTTCTCTCCTTCTCCAGGGCAGGTACCACCAGCAAGGGCTGGCTCAGCCTCACTGCAAGGCATGATGGGACTGTGGAAACCCCATAACACCTGGAGGTGGGTAGGGTGGGCTAGAATGAGGAGGGGTCAAGGCCAGGCTCAGAGGCTGGGGCCAGGGTGGAGGATGGGTCTTCTCAGTGCCTTAGCCCCGGGAGAAACAGCCACCATTAATGTAGTGCCCTCTATGTGCCAGGCATGGCGACAGGTGTGATATAGGCGTTATCTCTATGACATTTTTTTTCTGGCAGGGAGCTTACCCTGTTTTACAGATGAGGAAACTGAGACTTAGAAAGGCTATGGCTGTCCCAAAGTCACAAGGCATTAAGTTGCAGAACCAGCATTCAAATCCAGGCCTCGGGGACTCCATAGTCCATATCCTCCTGGAAAGCTACACTGGAAGGGAATGTTTCACAGGATTGGGCTTGCTTGACACAGAGGCTGGACCCACCCCAGGAGCTGTGGCTGCAGGGCGCAGGGCACCCCAGTCATGTCATAGCTGCTGTGTCTTCCCTCCTTGTGGTCATCAATAGTACAGCTACCCAGTTATGTCCCCCTGTCCCCACCTATCCTGTCCTGGAGGGTAGGATTTCACTGCCTGATCCCCTCAAGTTGGACTTGCGTTCTTTCTGACTCCTGACCTGTGAGCAGAATTGATACCTGTCACTTCCAGGTCAAGCACTTAATTGCCAAAGGGAGAGCAACCAGGGTAGAGTCACCGGCAACAGGAAAGGTGTTAGCTGCTTCATCAGCCCAGGCCCCACTGATGACTGGGAGCAGGGCCCCCTGCTGACCTGTTGTGATGGATATCAGTGCGAGCAAGAAAGAAATTGATTTTCAGCCACTGAGATTTTGGAGTTACTTGTTACTGCAGTGTAATATAACTGATCCCAACTGAGACATATCTCCTCTTTGCTGAAAAAAAGGTATGTAGGTCAGTTTACTTCTAAGGCTCTGGGCTTGTTGGCCCTGAGACCATCCCTCCCTGAGCACTTCTTCAGTAGGACCCCAGGGTATTTGGAATATTCCCACCAAAACTGGATTGAGAGTCTGAGGCTGCTCTGAGGACAGAAACTGAGAAACAAGGTTTCTGGGAGCTTCCCAGCTCCGCGACTCTGCCATCACACTATCTGTAGGTAGTTCCATAGTTTACAAAGACTGTTCACCCTCATGAATATGGCTGATGTCTGGGTGAGACACAGTCACTTTCATTTCACAGATGGGCACACTGGGAGCCAGAGGGGTGAAAGATCTTGGCCAAGGCATGATTCAAATCTTAGTTGTTGGCTCTAGTCCCTTTGAGTTTCCACATGTTGGACCAAGAGTAAGGCCTAGATTCCTAGGAAAGGATGGAGACCAAAGAAGAGGTCCTGACAGTCAGTGAGAAAAGCCCCTGCAGATGGGGAGAGCAGGAGTCACAGGGAGAAGCCCCAATATCACTCAAGGGTCCTGTAGTTCATGTGGAGGGTGGCTGGGGCATAAACAGGCTAAGATGGCAGGCAGGACCTGTTTACCGGTAGTGACTCTGGAGCCCACTTCCTGCTTTACCCTTACTGTGTAATGTTTTGTGCCTCAGTTTCCTCATCCATAAAGTAGAGATAGTAATAGGGCCTCTCTTATACGGTTGTGATGAGGATCTGTTGGGAGCTGGCTGCACCTCAGTGTTTGACATGGCCAAGTGCACTGCTATTGTGATAAATTCTGAAGCTCTGACTGAGAAACAGATACTGCTTTATATCTTGAAAAATTTAAATTCCCCTTTGGATGCCCCCCCAGTAGGACGAAGATCTGACACCCCTTCTTATATTGGTTGTTTAGTTTATCTTAACTGAATAAGTGAGTTTTAGACATATTGTGATAATTCTGTTTTCCTGTTAGTTTCTTAGTTAAATAGGCAAGTTATGCACCTTATAATTCTTAAGATCCTGTTTAGCCAGTAGTGTTTGAAATAATTGCTAAGTAGTTATAGCAAACATCCTTTGGGCCAAAGGCAGAAACTCAGCCTTAGCCATTATAGGTAGAAATTGAAACATAGTTAGGATAGGTTAGTCATTAGTATAGAACAAGTCAGGCTGTGCCCTGTAACGGAAACATTACAGGAAGTAGAACTCTGAGAAAAACAAACTTTTAAGGAAAATAGACCCTGGGAAGGAAAGAACACTGAAACTATGTAGAAAACAACTTCCTAATGGGTAAAAGTTTAACTCTGGGAAAAACAGCTCAATGATGTAAATAGTCAACTGTCCAGTATAAAAGGGACAAGCTGTAAAACTAAAGAGACACTTCTTCTTGAAAGTGCCCCTGTGTGTCTTTCTTCTTTTTCCTTGCCGACTCCGACTCTTCCTGAGGGAACCCTTGGACCTGTGGGAGCTGGTCTCCTGCAAGGATTAAATGAGATAGTACATTATGAAAGCACTTAGAACAACACCTGACTATTGTAAGTGCAAAGTAAGTTATCTGCTCTTATGTCCTCATCACCATCATCACCATCATCATCATCACCATTCCCACCACCACTACCACTCGTATTCGACATAGAATTTATCGTATTCTACAACTCCACTCTCTGGGCCTCTACTTCCTAACTTATGAAATGGGGACAGAAAGATATGTAAACTCTGTGATAATGTAGGGTTTGAGTGTTGACCATGTGCTTCATACCATTCTAATTTCATGATCTTTTTTAATCCCTCCAAGGTCATCTCTTCAGTAGCTGAACCAGGATTCTAACCTAGACCATCTGACTCTGGAGTGAGTCTTTTAACCACTACCCTGTAAATGTTATACTTCCAGTATAAAGGTGGTGGTGCAAGATAGCATGTGGTGCTGCTGGGTGTATCCAGGCCTTTGATAAACTGCATTTGTGCCGATGTGCAAGCTTTGTGAGCTTATGACAGTTAAATGCCTGTGTATGCACATGTGCTTGGGTGTGTACGTGACATGCTATTTAGAGTATAAGTTGGTCCCTGTGAGAGACCATGGATATGTTTTGTGTATGCGTTGTTTAATCTATGATTATTGGTCTCTGTGTGTTTACATATAAGTCATTTGTACATTTGGGAGTGTGACGCCTTACGAACCGAGTGTGTGTAATGGCTGTGAGCTATTGGGCTACTGTGGGTGTATTCGTAATGATACATGAGCTATGTGGTCTGGTTGCGTATGTGATACAGTGTGGCGTGTGTGTGTGTGTGTGTGTGTGTGTGAGAGAGAGAGAGAGAAAGAGAACTGGCTCCCAAGGCACTCTCTGCACGTGTCTGGCTGTGAGTATATGGTGGGTGCCATGGGTGTGTGCTCACATGGGCATCTGTGTGAGAGCCAATAAGCTGTATGTGTATATGTACTTATGTCTCCCTGTGCAGGGTGCTGATGTGTGTGAGCGTGTGTGTGCCAGTGGGCTGAGTGCCCTGTGTGTGTCGCTGAGAGACAGAAGGACGGTGCAGCGTGGGCTGGGGGAGCTGTGAGTTAGAGGGTTTAAACAGGCTTCCTGGCTGGCCAAGATCCAGCTCCCCGCTCCCAGCCTCTGCAAACACTGCCTAGCAGACAGGCTGAGTTTTTACACACGTGGAAACAGCCCTCTAAATATTTACCCACCAGCCTGGTGGAATGGCCTGCTTCCCTTCCCTGCCTTCCCTCTGCAAGCAGAGCCCCAAGTGTGAGCTTAGCTTTCTGACACTCCGCCCCTCCTTGGGGCTTAGCCCAACGCCCCTGCTGCCTCCCAAGAGGCAATGAAGAGGAACACAGGAAGCATCAAAGCAACGAAGCTCTAATCCTGGGTTGCACCCATTTGCACAGCCCTCATATCTGCCTTCATCTCCACTCAAATGAAGAGACACACTCATTCGCATTTCTGCTCACCTCACTCCTGTGTTCAGGTATACTTGAACTCATAGCCTTACCTCTTCACATGCACTCCTACCCCCTTTCACACCTCTGCCCTTCACTCTCACTCGACTCGTAGCCCCGCCCATTGCATTGATTCAGGCTCTTCCTTCTTCACCCTCTCCAGTTCCAGAAGCTGCTTCTCATACGGCTCAGCCCCCTCCCACCATGCTCACCCTGATCCAGGACTGTGGGCAGCACCCACTTCCTCAGGGCCAGGAGGTTCTATTGGGTTGTCGGAGAAGTCGTGGCACATTTTTGCAACAAAAAACAGAAAAAATGTCATGACTTTTCCGACAACCCAATAGCATAGCCAACAAGAAACTCTGTCCATGGTCCTGAACTGTGATACTGCCAAGGCCCTTTCCCGACTCAGTCTGGGGACATTGATGGGAACTCTATCCAAGTTTTCAGGAATTCTGAACTGGCTGAAAGAGTAAGTCGTAGGGGAAGTAAGATTACACATGCATGCGTGTGCACATACAGACTATCTCTGAGAGATAAACGAGAGATAAAGAGGGGCAGAGAGACAGACAGAAAGGGAGAGAGGGGATGGACGAGGAAGGAGAGAGATGGAGAGAGGGAGAGAGAGAGAAAGAGAGAGAGAGAGAGAGAGAGAGAGAGAGAGAGAGAGAGACCGACTGACCGACCACTGGAAAGGCAGAAATGCTGAGAGATTTCCAGAGAGGAAAAAAATGGCTTTTGTTTTGACACCTCTTTCATATAATCCTACTTAATAAGAAGGCATATTATTTTCCTCTGGGAAGTTGAGGAATTAAATGCCCCCTGATTCTATCTTCTGGAACAACAACTCATTAAAGGCAACCCTCAGGTGTTGTAACTCCTTGCAGGGGCCTATATTCATTTAAAAGGAGAGGCTAATGTCATCTTGTGTCCAAACTTAGGATCCGTGATGTGGCCCTGGTGTCCTCCTTAATCCAGGGCTGGCATCCTGGCAGGTCACTGTCTTCCCATGCCATCCAGGTCTGCTAATCCCTCGCCTCCCCCACCTGTTCTGGTTGAACAGGATTTTTAAGGTCAGACATCATCTAAAGAAAGCTGGAAACAGACAGACCCTCCGTTTGCTGCCTGACCATGTTTGACATCAAGGTGTGTCATTTGGCTCGTGTTCCTCTCTGCTTTTTATTGTGCTGGCTTCTCCCACAACCACAGGTGCCTCCCATGGATCCCTGTCCTGCTGCCTCGATTCTCAGGCACCTTTCATGTGCTGTGCACTCTGCTAGACACAGTGATCACATTTAAGCCTCACAGTCACCGTGGGAAGTGGTGGATATTCCCGTTTTACAGATCAGGCAGTTGAGGCACAGAGAGAGGTTATTAAGGAACTTGCCTAAGGTCCTGCAGCTAGTAAATGTCTGAACCAGGAGTCTGGCAGCCTCTTGGAATAGCATCTCCTTGAAGGCTGGGTGTGTTACATCTTCTGCTGGCAGCTCTCCAAGTGTGGCACTGTGTGGTTGTGAGATAGCCCAGGTTTCAAAGTTAGGAGTCCTGGGGGTGACCCTGGGAGGTTTCACATGTTCTGTGAAGGGTCCAGCTGGGGCGTCCTCAGCCTGGCAGCCCTTCTTGGGTCCTGGGCAGGGAAGTCGGGGGAGGGAGAAGGCAGCGGCAGCCCAGCCTGGGCAGGCCAAGTGGATTCAGCCAACCTCGAAATGCCATGGCCCCTGGCTGCAGGCACGGGTGCCCCGGCCCATAGCAGCAGAGCCCGACTGGCAGGGCGGGAGCCCAGCTAATGGCCATGTTTATAGCTCAAAGCATTATTAGCTCTTAGGAGCACTCAGCCCTCGCTTGTTGTCAACAGCTGAGCTTATTGATTGAGTGACTTGATGTTTTGGTTATTAAGTGCCTGGAGTGTCGGCAGATTTGGGCCAGGCTTGGCTGGGGGAGGAATGTGTGAGTAGCAGGGAGGCTGTCTGTCTGTGGATGCATTCCAGCCTTGCTCATTTGTTCAGGCCCATGTGTCGGGGTGAGGGGTACATGTGTGTGCTCCTGCATGCTTGTATCCCTGAGTGCAGTTTTGGAACAAGGAACCTTGGTTTCTGTACCCACAATCACAGAGCAGCCCTGAGGGGTATTGGGTTTTGGATTTGGGAGGCCTGGCTTTGAATCCTGGCCTTATGTTTCCAAGATGTGAGCTTGGCTTCCTTATCTGGAAAATGGGGATTAAAATAATACCAGCTCTGCCTACATTTGAGGTGGAGAGTTAACAAGATATAGTAGTTTGTAAACTGTAAAGTGCTGCACACATGCCATGGTGTGTAACTATTATAACTATCGTGAGCTCAGCTGGGATGCCATTATTAGGTTTAGGTTCAGGAGACAGGTTAGTGGAGTGGAAAATGAACAAGAAAGGGGACCTTAGGGGACTGTTGGGAACCCCAGCTCTGAGGGACCTGGACCAGCTTTGTATCTCTTATTTTAGGAGACCACCAAAACTGGGCCCTGGGAGACCTGGGTTCCAGGTCTGGCTCTGGCATTAAGGTGCTGTGCAGCCTCAGGTAAGTTGCTTTCCTTCTCTGGGCTTTTCCTTTTACTTATCAAAAGAGGAGCTCTAAGCTTAATGGTCTCTAAGGCCCTTTTCACCTCTGCCTTTTTATACACATAGGAATCACGGAGTTTTTTCTAAATGTGTGTGGACATTGGTGGGATTCTCAACTCTGTGTTCAAAATAGCCTGTGTAGGTTTCACTGCGTATGCCCACAGGGTTCAAATGCCCCTGAGTTAGCATGCGTTGGAAAGTTAGAACCCTCCACCTCCCGCTCCCCTCAATGCCTGAACACATATGTGCTAGCCCATTCTCTCCTCGTTAAGATAGAGGGGCTGGGAAACCAGCTGCTTCCCTGGACTCCAGCCGCTAATGGGGAAAGCCCATTTTAATAGCTGATAACAAGATGAGTCCATTAAAAGAACAAATTAACTGCAAACCCAAAGATTACTTCTGTTCTGCTGGTGAAGGGCTGTAAAATGCCAACTTCATTTGTTAAATGAGCGCTCCAGCCCTCTGCTTCCCCAGGCGTGGCTGCTGTCAGGACCAGCCTGTCCGCTACCCCCAACCCCCTTTCTCCTCCTAAGAAAGTGCTCCATGCCTCCCTGTCCCCGCTTCAAAACCCCCCACACAGTTATCTACCTCTTCAATGAAAGCCTCCCTCCTTGCCTGCCAGGCTGGAGGAAGCCCAGAACCCCTCCCTCCTTGCTCAGAGCAAGCACCCCAGCGCCTGGTCGAACAGAGGTGGAGGCTGGCGGCTGGCATTCCCAGACTGACACTCCAGCCCTGCCCGTTTCTCCCTTTTGATTCTGCTTTCCGTCAGGGCAGCACCTTTTTGTTGATCACTTGGCTGTTCATTCACGCACACGTTGCACTGACGTGTTTTGAAGACCTACAGTGTGCCTGATGGTATGCTAGGCCCAGCCTCTGCTCTAGAAGAAGGCAAAGTTGAGAGGTCAACCCCTCATGCTGTGCAGAGGGCCCTGGAAGAGAAGTGGAAGGGGGTGGCAGGTCCTGCTTGGGGAGGTCACAGAAGGAGTGGCATCTTGAAGCATTTGTGGAGTTTTTCAGGTGGTGAAGGACTCTATGAGCATGACATGGATAGAGCTTATTGAGGAATAGGACCTGGCAGAGGGCCTTGCACACAGTCCATGCTCAATTAATGTTTATGGGAAAATGAAATGCTTATCAAGTGCCCTTTATGGGCCAGGCATTTGCAGGTGCTGGAATGGTAGCCTCAGTTTCCTCATCTGTGAAATGGGAATAATAATGTTACTTGGATCACAAGGAGAGAAGAGAATGGATGTGATGTGCTTGGCACAGAGCCTGACACATGACATTTTTAGGAGCGATCCTGAGCTTCTATCTTCTCCCGCCTGGGGAAGGCTAGCCTTCCTTTCCAGAGCAGAAGGTAAATCAGCCTGTGAGGCTGGAAGGCCATACTGGATGGGCGGAGGACCAGGTTTTTCTGTCATAGCCCTTTGACATATTCTTTGGAGATGCAGAAGGAAGCGCCATGGCCCACGGGCTCAGCCTTTGGAGTTATCCAAAAGTAACCCGGATAACTGAGAGAAAGGAGAAAAAAATATCCATTTTGGGCTTGAATATTTGGATTTCGGACTCATCCTGTCTTGCTCAATCCATAAGAATGCTTTTCAGTGTGGTTTGATATGGGGTCAACGTGAGGCAGAAGAGGGAGGGACACAGACTTCCATGCTTACCATCAGCCTCCAGCACAAAGTCCATACCCCTTGGGGGAGCATGTAAGGCCCTTTCTAAATGGCTTGCCAGTGTCAGCTTTAGTCGCTGCCCCCAACATCTCCCACCCCAAGCACACCAGGCTGTGGGTCTCTTCTTGCAATGGACAGATACCGTTCCAGACCTCAGTGCCTTTGCACATGCTGTTTCTCCTGCCTGGAATGCCCTTTCTACAATATCATTGCAGAAAATGCTCACTCATCCCTCCAGGCTCTGCTAAATATGCTCTGCCTGGGGAAGTTTCCACCAAGTCTCCTTGGGGAGGATGAATCCCTGCCTCTCTGGGTTCTTGTGCACTTCCTCAATTTTAAGATGCTATCGATTGTGAGATACACCATCGATTTAATAATAGCTTCTGGGAGAAAAGAAACCCTGCTTTAAATGTACATACCCACATTTTAGAAATGTGCAAATGTTTCAGAGATGTACCTTTTAGAAATGGAAATGCAGTAGGTGCTTCTTTCATGGCACACGGGCCATAAGGATTGAATTCATTCATTCATTCATTCATTCATTCATTCATTTATTCATTCATTTATTCCTACATCATCCATCCATCCATCCATCCACCATCATTATTGTGGAGCCCTGTTCTAGACACTGAAGTGAAGCAGTGAACAAAGGCAAGTCTCTAACCTTATGTAGCTCGTATTCCATTGGGAGAAACAAGTAGTAAACAAATAAATAAAAATCTAATCTAAGTAATTTGGAAGGAAAGTCATGGTAAGAGCTCTGAAGAAGTATAAGGCGGGGTGGCAGGATGGAGTGACTGGGGATGTTTCTTTTAGCTAGGGTAATCTGGGAAGCCCTCTCTAAGGAGGGGACATCTGTGCAGAGACTTGAATGAAGGGAGGGAGTGAACTATGTGGGCGCTTAGGGAGGGGCATTCCAGACAGAGGGTATGGCAAGTACCCAGGTCTTGAAATGGGGCCATTTTTGGCACCTTTGAAGAAAAGATGGAGGCCGCATGTGGCTGGAGTGTCATGAGTGAAGGGCAGTGCTGGCACCTGAGGTCAGTGTGGTTGACAGGGCCCCAAGGCAAGGGAAGACTTGGGCTTTTTGTTCCAAGTCTGACAGGAAACTAAACATGATCTGTTTGCAGATGGGGCCCTATGCACCTCGGGCCTATCAGACTGTAAGTTCTCTGAGGGCAGAGAGCCCAGCCCTTAGCATGGTGCCTGGCATATAAGAAAGGATTGTTGAATGAATATTGGATGGCAGTCCCCTCCCTGGGATGATACGTCCGCCTGGTTGGGATCTGAGTCCTGGGGGGTGTGGCACATGGGGGCCTGGCAGGAAGGACCCTCCAGCCTCCAGCTCCCCATTCTTCCTGTCTAGAGCCCAGAGCCAGTGAAGAGGGGACAGTTCCCACATCATCTCTGCCTCCCCGTGGTGTACAGAGGCACATCTGGAATGGAGCAGGTACGGGCCAAATATTTGTTAAAGGGGTAACAGTGAAAATACGAAGCTGTTATTTTATCTGTGGTGTTTTATAGCTCAGAAAGCCTTTCACGTGCATGTTCTTACTTAAATCCACACCTCCAACCCACCTGACGTTGACAGATGAGGAAACCGAGGCCGAGAAGGTCAGGAAGTTGCATAGCACGTGCGAGTCGAAGAGCCAGGACTCATATCAGATCTCCCAACGCCACATTCTCTCGCCTTTCTACTCCGGGGTTCATGCTAGACTTCAGAATCTAAATGTTAATGAGCCCCTCGGGCTCTGCACTTTAGTGCAGTTATGGGGCCAGTAGATTCTGACCTCATAGGGGGGCATAGGTCTGACAAGCCCAGGGCTACTCATGGGTGTGGCTGGGCGTGAAGGTGAGCCAGGAAACGTGGAACCTGTAACAATCACTGGGAAACCTCTCTGCTCTGAGTCAGGACACCTGGACTCTGGTCTGTTCTGCCACCAACACACTAGGTGACCTTGGGCAAGTCACAGCCCTCCCCAGGCCTCAGTGTCCAAGATTGTCGAAGGAGGGGTTGACCTCGATGTTTCTGGAAGACGCATTCCAGCTTGGACATGATAGGATTCACCCCTTGGCCTTCCGGGAGAGCCACATGGGCCAGTCGCTGCAGTGGGCAGACTGAAGGTAGACATGCAGCAGTGTGTCCTTCATGTGTGGCAGGCACTGTGGCAACTGACCCGAGGTTCTGGAATTTGCCTCTGCTTCAGTCACAAAGGCTTGTGTCACCCTTCCCCAGGCTGGTGGCCTTGTGTTGAGGGCTCGGATGTGTCCAGCCTTCTTCACTTTAGAGGTTGCAGGCACAGGGGCAAGCAGCCATTTCCTCCCTGAGAGGCTTTTGCAGTAGACCTAGTGTCTCATCCAGGCCGCTGCTGCTTCTCTTCTCAGTGGCACTGCCGACTGTCCCCCGCCCCCCAAGACACCCGGGAGTCACCGCTCTGCCTCACGCCCACATTCAGTCACTGTGGCCCTCTGCCTGCCCTGATTGACCCTTCCCAGTGGCTGTGTCCCCGCGTCCCTCCACCTCCCTGCTCCTGCTCAGCTCAGGCCATCACTCTTCCTGGCCAGGATCCCTGCAGCAGCCTCCCAATCGCTCAGCCTGGCCCCGGGCTCCCTCACCTTTAATCCATTCTCCACGTTGCAGCCAAAGCGATCTTTCCAAACTGTAATTCTGGTCGTGTCATCCCCTGGCTTAAAGCCCTTCAATAACTTCCCTTTGCCCTCAGGATACAGTCCAAACCCTTTAGCCTGCTCCCACGGCACTTCATGATCTGGCCGACATCCGCCCCCATCCCACCCCCGCTCCCTCCTCCTCGCCCAGCCCTAATTTTGTTCTCCAGTCTCAGGGTACTTTCCTCCGTTCTCGGAACAGGCCACATCCTCTTGTGTCCCTGCTTCTGCAGGGAATACTATTCTCAGGTCAGTACCCCCTAACCCTGACCTTCTCCCCCCGTCCTACCCTCCACACTTAATTGCCCTTCAGGACTCAGCTTCATGAGCCCTCCTGGAAGCCTTTGTTAATCCCACCCTTCACCATAGCCTGGCCTAACCCCTGTGGGCGCTCTCTCAGCAGGCATCACGCAGGCTGGAATCATGCATCTGTTTTTCTTTTCCCTTGGCGGGGAGCTCCTAGATAGCAGGGATCGTGTTCATTTCTGTCTCCCCAGGCACTGTAGGTGCTCAATAGATATTTGAATGGGAAAAAAACCCCAAGTGAATAAACAAACGGACATGGAAGCATTCATTCACATCCATCTATGTATTCAACAGGTTTTTGCTGATTAGGTGCCCTGGGCTGTGGATGCAGAACTGAGTAAGCGAGGTCCCTGCGTATGGAGCTTGTGTGCTTGCAGGCAGGGGGGTGATACAGTCTCTTTTCAGCTCTGAGGTTTGGTAACTTAGATATTTTCTCTGTCTGGGCCATTGAAGAAATCCTTTTGGGTTAGGAAGGCAAGATAAGACGGGCACTAGGGCTGGGGCTGGGGCTGGGGCCAGGCCTTGACCTGCCTGTGTCCAAGCAGACACTCCTGGCCCTCCTGAGGACAACCTCGTCTTGAAGATGATGTTCCCCTTCTCCTGGCCCCGCCTCCCCCTCTTCCTCCTCCTCCTCTCCCTCAGCACTTCCTTTTCCAACCAGGCAGCTTAACTCAGGTCTCCCGGTTGGGCTTTTAATTTGGATTTATTGCTGGCTTTGATTGTATGTTAAACAAACTCCAGGCGATTATTAAAAACACGATTATCGTGGTTTATTGTCTTGCTAGGTACTTGGTGGGTGTTCTGGTGCTGAGAGCTGGCCAAGCCTCTCTGATACAGAGGGGTAAAGACCCCCCAAATAGAGCCCACCCTTTGTTCTGGCCTTGTCACACCTCCTAGGGGAGGAGATGGCAGTGGGGACCGAAGGACACTCCTGAAGGAGGCAGAAGCCCTAGGGAGGTGCACTGATGTGGCAGAAACAGCACTAACCCGGCACCCGGGAGGCCTAGTGCCGATGTGGCCCATGGCTTTTGGGCTTCAGTTTTCTCTTCTGAAAACCAGAGTTGGAACCACATGACCATGTGCTGTGAGGCCTGAAACCCAAGTATCGGTTGGGGCTGGAGGAACTTCACTTTGTTCCACAGAAAGATTCAAGACAGGGCCACTTACAAGGCACGCAGAGTCCAGAACATTCCATCAGGGACATCGGAGGAAGAGTCACCCAGCCTAGTTATGCTGACCTGGGGAATGAATGTCCCCCATGGTCTGGCAAGCTGCCCTCTTGCTGCAGGTTCATCTCTGGAGACTGGGACACACCCAGACAAAGGCATTGGCAGGTAAGGCCAGTGGACAAGAGCGGAGGCACTGGCCAGGCAGCCAGGACCCTGGGCTCTAGTTCCAGCTCTGCCGTTGACTGGCTGGATGGTCTTGGGCAAGCCACTTGAAATCGCTCAGGGCCTCAGTTTCCTCTTTTTGCAAAATGAAGGGGTAGGTTGGTCAATGATTTGCAAGCTTTAAAAAATTCGGGGTGCCCTTTTTTTTTTTTCTAAATAGAATTTCCTGTAGAAGCCAAAAACACAAGAGGGAAGTATCTTAGAAGCCAGAAGCAGAGAGCCTGGCCCACCAACCTCTCCCTTGCCCCCTGCCTCTGCCCATCTGGAACACTGAACTATCTCAACAGCCCTCAAATGCCTTAACATCAAGAGTGGTTACCCGCCCATTGCCTCACAGATTCTCTCCACATCCCATGACATGGGAGGGCAGACAGGCTGTACTCCCACTTTGGGGAAGGTGAGGCCCAGAGTGCTGAAGGGAGGTCTCCCAGAGCTGGGGTCGAGCATCCTCCGCCGGGGTGCCTCCTTGGTATCCGGCTCCTCATCACCAAGCGAGTGGGGTAGAGGCTGCCGGGCCCCCAGTGCAGCGCTAGATGCTCACATGCCTGCACAGCCTGCTGGCCGCCTGGCTCCCTCCCTCATTCCACTTCCACTTGGCTTCTCAGGCAAAAGCTTGGGCCAGTCCCAAGCCTGATGAATCTTTGATGAATTCTGAGTGAAGGCACTTTTAAAAATTCAGAAAGGTAGGGAGTTGTTGGGACCAAGCGAAGTGAGATGATTCTGCTCCCCTCCCATCCTTCTCCCCATGTCAGTTGGTTAATGAGGCCTGAGCCGTGGGGTGTGGGGCTGGGAGAGAAGGACGGACACAGCTGAGTCACCAAGACCAAGAGAGGCCACCACCCTCTAGGAAGCATCCCGCTAGCTTTTCTGATTGAGGCAGAAACAAACTCCATAAGCAAAAGATATTAGAGATGGAAATGCTTAGGAACACCAGCTAAGTCAACCTCCCCGTGCTGTGTGGAGGTAAGGGAACTGAGTCTCAGATAGGAAAGATACACGCCCCACGTCAGGCACAAAGTGGCCAAAGCAGGGCTGAACTCAGACTCCTGTCTTCCAGAGATGAGCTCATAGGCTACCTCTGGATCCAAGTGCCTGAGACAGGCTCCTCATCCAGAGCTTTGCATTTCAGTCCCCCCAACCCTCAAGGCTTCGAGGAACTGGGTCTTCCCTTACTCTGTTTATCCCCAAACCTCTCAGGTTGCCTTTCTGGGACCTAATTTCCTCTTTCCATCGACCCCCAATGGCTATTTCAGTCCAGTTTCGCCTGGATAAATCCATGTGCAGACTGATTCAGTCTTCCCAGCTGGTGGCTGGATAGAGAGGGGCTGACGTTGCTGTTCTGGGTTCCAATCCTGACTCTACCACTCACTAGCTGTGTGACGGTGGGCAAGTTACCAAACCTCTCTGAGCCTTTTTCCTTATCATTGAGATGGGAGATACTGAGGATTAAATGAGACAAAGTGGGTGAAAATCTAGCAAGGTGGAGGCACACAGTAGGTTCTGTACATGTTGATAGGACATTTCCCGTGTCTTTCTTTAACATCCTCCTTGTATCTCCACCATGTTTGATATCCTTAGAAATCCTCCTGACTTGGAGGCAGAAAGGGCTGTCCCGCTACACAACACCAGGGAGCGCCATTTGCATTACTGAACATGCACACAGCGCCCCCTGGAGTTGTGTACTGTCTTTGTGGTGGTACATGATGGCGTCCTTGGCAGCGAGGCAGGCACGGACAGTCTGAAGCCTTTAGTTATCCCACGGAGAACTCTATGGGGTTTGTTTTTCTTTTTTGCGGAAGTTCCATTCCCTTCTGTTGGCAGCGATACCTGCTATCTTGTCTGGTTCTCTGTGTATTTTGAACTTTACTCCCAGAACTGAGATTTCAACTTGATTCCCATAATTTAGGCTTCAGCTTTGAGAACAACTTCTCCCTTCACCGTCGTGTCCTGCTTTGATTTCCAAGCACGTAAGATTCTAGAGACGCATTTTTGGGTCTATTTCAATTGCACATTCATAGGACTTGTAAATATAAAAGAGGCCCATAAACTGAGAGATGCTGGGTAATGGCCTCACAAACAATGTGTTTTATATCAGCACCTGAAGAGTAAGCCCTAAATCGAGATTTGCACCATCCAAGTCTTCAAACCCAAGGGGAGCTTCTGCAGGTGTTCCCAGGGGTATCTGGAGGACCACAGTGCATGGAACACAGAATCCAGTTTTATACCTTTATAGTCATATTTATATTATTTATATTTATTATTTATATTTGAAACCCTACCACTTCTACCCCAGCTGTGTGACTTTGGACACATCACACAACCTCTCTGAGTCTCAACTTTTTTTTCAGCAAAATGAGGCTACTAATACCCACCCACCTCACAGGGCTGTGGGGCTGTGACTTGAGATGATGTCTGTGAAATGACTGCCATCGTAAACACCCCGAGAAGTTAGTTCTTGTCGCCCCTCCCCACCCCCATATATCACAGAAGAGAAAGTGGGAGCTCAGAGAGGTCCAATCACATTTGCCAAACATCACTCAGACAGCTGGGATTCACATGCAGACCCGCCTGACTCTGAAGTTCATGGTTCTTCTCCTAGCCTAGCTTTCTTGTAAGCATGTGTTTTCTTTTTATTGTGCGAAAATATACATCACTTAAAATTTACCACTTTAACTATTTTAAGCGTACAGGTCAATGACGTTAAGTACGTTCACATTGTTGTGCAGCCTCTACCACCGTCCATCCCCAGAACTTTCTCATCTTCCTAAACGGAAACTTCATACCATTACACACTAACTACATCCTCCCCTCCTCCAGCCCCTGGCAGCCACCATTTTACTTTCTGTCTCTATGAACTTGACTACTCTAGGTACCTCATGCTAGTGGAATCCCACAGTACTTGTCCTTTTGTGTCTGGCTTATTTCATTTAGAATAATGTCTTCAAGGTTCATTCTTGTTGTAGCATGTGTTAGCATGCTGAATACTATTAAGGCTGACTACTATTCCGCTGTATGTATATACCACATTTTGTTTATATAAGGATGTGTTTTAGTGCGTGTAATGAACTTGGTATGTGGTAGGTACAGTACAAGTCCTGTGATATTATCATTGCTGGTACTTATTATCACTCAATTACTTGACTTTTACAAGCACTTGCTGTAAAATTTAATTCCGCAATAATTTAACAATTTGATAATAGCAACGACAATAATAAATACCCACAAATAGAGCGAAGTGCTACTTTCTTTTAGCTCATCTCAGGACTTCCCTAGTCCAGGGGGCTCAAACTCTGGTGTGCCTCAGAGCCACCTGTTAACCATCTCTGTGTCTCTATTGTCAACAAGCCCCTCGAGTTCGGATGTGCAGGAAAGCCTGAGCACTATTATCCGGGTCTTTGCAACTTCTGCTGGCAGTATCTGGGAAGATGCCACAAGACCAAGGTCAGGAGGATGTGAGGGCAGAGGGACAGACGCGCTCGTGTTTCTGAGCCGCTTCTCTGAGACCACAGGCTCTGGCTTTGCGACTGACCCCACGCTGACTTTCCTGTGTTGGACAAGCATTCCAGCCCTTCCTGGGGAAATGCCTGGCACAAGAAATGACCTCTTCGGACCTGTGATTAGAACTCAGGCAGACAGCTGTGTCCCTCTCACCTCCATCCTCCCAGTAGGTTCGGATGGGATTTTTGGCTTGAGGTTGGCGTAATTAAGAGCTTTGGGGAACAGGCTGGCTGGGGCTCTGTTTATATAACTCAATGCTATGGACTGAATGTTTTTATCCTTCCCTGCTCCCCAAATTCGTATGTCAAAGACCTAATCCCCCCATGATGGTATTAAGAGGTGGAGTCTTTGAGAAGTAATTAAGTCATGAGGGTAGAGCCCTTATGATGGAATTAGTGCCCTTAAAAGAAGAGATGTGGAGACAGATGACCTCTCTTCGCATGTGAGGATATCACGTGAAGTTCAGGCAGGAAGTTAATCCTGGCTGAGACAAGGAATGCACTAGCACCTTCCGCCTCCGCTTGGCCATGCCCTTGGCCAAACTCAGAACAGCTAGAGGACCCAGAGCAGGGTGGGGCAAATAGAAGTTATCTGGTGCACTGGCGTCTGCCTTTCGATCTGCCTGGAAGTCTTTCTGCTCACTCTCCCTTGTCAGACTGGCAACTGCCTACTGATCCTTGAAGACTCAGCCCAAAGCCACCTCTCTGGAAAGGCTGCTGTGATCTCTGCAGGCAGAGTGGGCTACTCCCGCCCTGGGACGCTTACTTCTGTATTATTGCATCAACTGCATGGTTGTGACTGAGACCTTTGCTCATTCATCCCATTACCCAGGGGCTTATTTTTGGGTGGTGGGAGGCTGGACATCTCCGGTAGATTTATTTATATTATAAAGCTGTAGCTAAACAGCACACTGTAGCATTTTCTTAAAATGGTTGCATTTTCATTCTAAGAATCATGTTGTGATGAAGAATCCTATCATTGATTGGGAGGCACAGTCCCAGGTGTAGGCTGTAGTTTGTTGAGTTGGTCTAGACGTTAACTAGAGATTTTGAATGTAATAATAGATTTTGAGTGACTAAAATAAGGCAGTCAGTATGTTATAGAATTCAGAATTCGGCATCATGTCTTTCCCATGCATTCCATAATTACCTTCCCATTGTCTTGTTTTCCTTGTAGTCTTAAGGTCAGACGTCCTGTCAAATGTTCTGCCATGACCAGCAATATTCTGACTGAAAAATAATTATTGTGTAACTTTAAAGTTAATAGTTTTGAAAAAGAAAAATTTAAAAAGCCAGTTAAAATCCACTTGCTTATTCAAAATGGTGGTTCTCCCAAATCTTGCCATGTTCTGCAAGTTCCACTCTAAATTCTGTCCTGTGACTTTGTCACTGCCCAGTGACGTGACATTGACAGGAACCAATAAACACAGACAAAAATGTAAAATTATTGATACCTATTGACGTAGCTTAAAATGCCCTTAACACACATCGGATTATCAGGTGCGAGCATCAGGGTGGTTTGTGCATCTTCAAGAGTTATTGCCGTGCTTTATTTAAGAAACACTCTGAATTGTACATCTTCAAGAGTTTCTCCTTTTGCATTGACTGCTAGGAAGCTCAGCGGCAAATTTGTGGCTTATTTCTAGCGTGAGTGTGGAACTCTTGGCAGATATTTTGGGTACTAGCTTTACCCTTGCTTTCACCTTGTTCTTCCTACATGGTTTTTCTTTCCTCATTTACTTAATTTCACTTCGTTCTGTATCAAGCTTTGTTGGCCTCTTCAAATCATTGTTGGAACAAGATGGAAGCATATATAAACAGATAGACTAGTTCCTCTGTGTTCCCAAGGTGCCTGATGCAGGCTTCTATTCTAGTATTTATCACGTTTTATTATAATTGCTTGTTTGTGTGTTTGACTCCCCCACTGGGCTGCGAATGCCACCTGGTTTCCGTGCAGCTCGAGTCCTCTGCATGACTGAGTACCCAGGATGAGCTGTTGCCTGAATCCCGTTTTTCAGACTCTGAGCTGACCACTGCTGTCCCACCCCTGCCCTGCACAGACCGCCCCCACCCCTACACATACACACAGGCCCAGAGGCAGCCTTAGCTTTTCTCAGCATCTCTCACGGCCTAGTGGATGTCCTCTATGTGCCACTTTGAGGCATGGGCAAACAGAGCTGGTCAATATCCAGAGGGAAAAAATTTCAAGAACCAGCGTGCACCCACAGTCAGAAGATGGTGGCCTGAGAAAGAGAAGAGGGAAAGTATGGGTGCAGACAGACTGTTTCCTCCTCCTGCTCAGGCCCTGGGTGGCACCTCTCTCTTCCCCTCCCCACGGGCTATACTGGTGATGGGATGGCGAGGCCACGTATGACCAACAGAAGACCATTCTGTTACCCAACTTTCCCCCCAACTAGCCCCTCATTGTGTAGAAGGGGCAACTGAGGCCCAGAAAGGGAGAGTGATTTCTTTAAGGTCACACAGTGAATGCGAGGCTGGTCTGTTCTCTACCTGGGGAGTGAACTCTGTGCTCTGTGAGCATCAGGCACAAACTGAGCCGGTGGGGGAGTATTTCAGTGATCAGGGGAGCTTTCCTAGTGCCCTAGTGGCAGC